>NC_133332.1:107741947-108071947 GCF_042186555.1 Aquarana catesbeiana | reverse complement strand
CAAGCTGAAGAACAAACAACAAAAGATTCCTCTTAATCCAGCTCTGGGGGGGGGGTGATGGCTACAGACAACTTGAGGCATACTTCAGAAAAGTCATAAAAATGTCTATGGCACAGTTTGTGATAAAAAGATGTAGCGATGGCCCGTGGGGTTGCTACGTGTTACAGCATCCACACATTTCACCCTGCTGGTCAAACATCCATTGTAAGCATGCTTCCTCTGACAATGAACAGCTCTTGCTTGTTTTTGTTTTTTTTATTAGGGGATTGAACTTGGTTGGGGAAAAGGGACATGGGATGCCCATAGGATGAACGGTTCTTAGTAGAATGAAAGTAATTGCGTCAACACTTCTTAGTAGGATAAAAGTAATTGCATGTATACTTCTTAGCAGAATAAAAGATGGTTGACTTTAAACTTGACAGTCTCATCCTCAGCACATCTTCTTTGGATATCTAACTTCACTTCTCCTCCAGCACACTACTTTGGAGCACTTGCTTCACTGTCCAAATTTAGTCTCTTGTCACACCATTAGCACATGACTAGGCCTCACTCTGACTAAGTCCCAGTGTCTTTCTTTGATAGCCCTTTGCAGGCTGGGGTCTGCAGTACCCCTTTGTGGTAGCAACCAATTTGATTGAGAAGAATAATGGACTTGATGGACTACTGATTCCAGCAAGTCCGATTGCAAATCCTGCCCGCCCTCCTGGCTGCAGCGACTTTACACATAACACCCACAGTCTCTCCCTCTGGCTCTACATCCAACTCCTGGCATGTCTCTTCCAGAGCTTTCCACTGTGCTTCCACTCACCAACACCTGGCCTGGATCCCTCCTGAATGACTGTCTCCAGACATGCTCCCAATTGTCTCTTCCACTCTTCCAGCTCCTGTTCCAGGACACCTCTCTATGACCGTGTAAAGAGAGGCTTCTCCCAGCTCCCGAGCTCCCCGCCTGAGGTACACCCCCCTCCCCAGAAAGGGGGTTCCCTCAGACACGACAGTCTAACACTCCATCATCCAGTTCACCCAGCCGACAACCCCCTCCCCTAGTAGGCTGACCATGGGTATATGTAAGAGGCCTGCCTCCTGCCAATCCTAGTTGGGGACTAGTCAGGGCTCCCACATGCACCCCATGTCACTCCAGCTCTCTGCCCTGCCCCTTTTCCAGAACCTTCTCCCTGGAAACAGAGGAGGTGACCAAGAGCTGAGGCACATGTTAGTCACCTACTGCTATACTAAACCACTCCGCTGCCCCAAGATCAAAACAAACAGGCCTAGCTCACAGTGTAGGCCTGCCTAAATTTACCTGCACTGGCAGATTACATAAAACCTACACCTAGCACCTACCTACCTAAGGTAGAGGGTGCTACACCCACCCCCCACCGGAATACAACTGGTCCCCAGCTGTGAAAAATAAATAGAAAAATGTCTCTCGGGCCCAGGAGCAAGGGCACCCCATGTTACAAGTTGTATGGGGGAAAGGAAATAACTTGGAAAGGGCTATAGTACAAATAAATTACGTACAAAAATAGATATATACATTCTTGTCACGTATATACACTGTACACTTCAATATACAACCCTAACTACAGCTCCCTGCAGCTAGACATATGAGCACTTTGGAGCCTGAGCATTGCTCCCGCAGGAGGAATACTCTGACTCACAACATTGCTTGTCCTCTGGAGTGGTGGAGATGGACAGCCGTCCCATCTCTGGAGTTCCTAAAAGAAACAGAAGGCATAACGTCCTACTCTTACATACTAACTGTACACTTCACATCACTACTGAAAGGGTGTTAAGATCCTTCGAGCAGAGAAAATCAGATCCACATTACTACATATATTTTCCCGTTTGTCATTATTCTGTCAGAAGGGAACTACTTAACCCCAAACAGAACAAAAACCAAACATGTATGTATAGAACTTTTAACAGTCCTTTTTTTGCTCCTGATAGAAGGGACCCCTTCTCGGACAACAGGCAGCAAAGAGGTGGGCAGGGACAGTACACCCAAGTGTCTTGATCACAGTCCTTCCATCAGGCACACTGGGTGACAGGCGAAGGCTGTCCCTGTAAAAGAAATGTCAGGGAGGAAAACCACACACACCCTGACACTCTCGTGCAGTCCTTGTGGCTGCTCCTATGGTGGCTGCACAGCACAGCAGTCCTCCTCACACATAGAAGCGAGTATCCGGCAACCTCCTCCTGCTATCCCCTTCCTCTCTGACTGAGACCGAGTGGCTCCTGGTAGGCTGACCCGCTTTTACAACCAGAACTGGGTCTCTGTAGATGGCACGTCCCAATTTCCATTCCTCTCGAATGTCCACGAACCGGGCCCAAGCATCACTCTCTGACACCCTCAAAGGCTTAGGGACTTGCATGAAATCCCGGATTAGGTCATCCTCCCACTCTCCCCGGGAGTTCTCCACGACGGCCATAATCTGGGAGGAGACATACGGATAGTCTAGACTCCACTCCAGAGCCACCCTTTGTCAGAAACCATGAATCAGACTAAGACAGAAGTACAGTTAAATCACACTTGTTTAATAATAATAAAAAACGGTAAACAGAGTAAACGTAGTCAAAGAAAAGCCAGATTTCAGGAACCAGAATGGATAGTCAGACAAGCCAAAACATCAGGGAGCCAGAGAACAGCGTAGTAGAACAGCAAGCACGATCTGGAGCCAGAAGGAATGTCAGCCAAGCAAGTCTTTAACAGGAACACAGGAGAGCGTCCCTAGAGATGTGACCAAGGCGAAGGCAGAGCTCATCTGGACTGGACAGCTTAAGTAGGCAGGACTGATGAGCAGGATATCATCAACAGGTGAGTCGTTGTGGAGACATAGGAGCTGGCAATTAGCTGACAGCTGAGCGGCCAGCTCAGAGAAGGAAGGGCTGAGCCCAGCCCTGACAGTACCCCCTCCACAATGACTTCTCCCCCTCAGGGGACCACCAGGCTTGAGGGTAAAACGTCTATGGAAATCAAGGAGGAGGACAGGGCAAGTACGTCCGAGGATGAGACCCAAGAGCGTTCCTCCGGACCGTACCCATTCCAATGCACCAGGTACTTTATGCGCCCACGGAACCTACAGGAGTCAACAATGGACTGTACTTCATACTCCTCATGGTTCTCAACCTGTACAGGGCGAGGACGAGGCACTGAGGTGGAAAAGCGGTTGCAGACCAAAGGTTTTAATAAGGAGACATGAAATACATTTGAGATACGCATATTAGAAGGAAGGTCTAATGCGTAAGCCACTGAGATAATCCTATGAAGAATACGGAAAGGGCCAATAAACCGAGGTGCGAACTTCAGAGAGGGAACACGAAGTTGGATGTTGCGAGATGACAGCCAGACCCTGTCCCCAGCCTGGAAGGAAGGCGCAGGCAGGCATCTGCGGTTAGCATGGAGTCTGTATCTATCATTAGCATGTCGCAAAGTCTTCTGGACTTGTGCACAAGTGGAACGAAGACCACGGAGATGCTCCTCTAACACAGGAATACTCTGTAGAACAAATGAGTCAGGCAACATGGAAGGTTGGAGACCATAGTTCGACATAAACAGGGACAATCGGGAAGCAGAATTCAAGGCACTATTTTAAGCAAACTCTGCCCACGGTAAGAGGTCTGACCAGTTGTTATGATGGTTAGAAATATAGCAAAGTAGGAATTGCTCCAAGGACTGATTGGCTCGTTCTGTGGCCCCATTAGACTGCGGGTGATACGCAGAGGAGAAATCAAGCTGAATTCCCAACTGTGCACAAAAGGTTTGCCAGAACCAGGACACAAACTGACCACCCCTGTCCGAGACAATCACCTTGGGTAGCCCATGTAAGCGAAAGATCTCCAAGCAAAAATGGAAGCCAGTTCCTTAGAAGTGGGCAACTTCTTATGTGGAATACAATTAGACATTTTCGAGAACCGGTCAACCACCATAAGGTTAACTGTGTTGCCCTGGGAGTTAGATAATTCCACAATGAAATCCATAGACAGGTGGGTCCAGGGCTTCTTTCTGTTGGGTATGGGTTGTAGGAGGCCGTGTCGTGGAAGGTGTCGTGGAAGAGGCATAGTGAGTATTTTGTAACTCTCATTTTTTTTTAAAAATGAAGAAAGAAAAGAAAATTTTTAATTTTTTTTCAATTTTCAAAACTTTGTGACAAAAAGCGAGATCTGCAAAATACTCACCAATAGCTTGGGGTTTCTGCTTTCCAAAATGGGGTCATTGGGGGGGGTTTGTGCTATCTGGGCATTTCATGGCCTCCGAAACTGTGATAGGTAGTGAGGAGTAAAATCAAGAATTTACACCCTTAGAAAGCCAGAAGGCAGTGATTGGTTTTCGGGGTCCTGTACACGGCTAGACTGCCAAAAAGTCCCACACACGTGGTATCCCTGTACTCAGGAGAAGCAGCAGAATGTATTTTCGGGTGCAATTTCACATATGCCCATGGCATGTTTGAGCAATATATCATTTATTGACTACTTTCTGAAAAAAAAAAAAATTATTGTCATTTTTCTGAAACTTGTGGCAAAACATAAAATATTCCATGGACTCAACATGCCTCTCAGCAAATAGCTTGGGGTGTCTACTTTCCAAAATAGGGTCATTGGTGGGGTTTTGTGCTATCTGGGCATTTCATGGCCTCCGAAAATGTTATAGGTAGTGAGGAGTGAAATTAAAAATTTACACCCTTAGAATTCCTGAAGGCGATGTTTGATTTTCGGGGTCCTGTATGCGGCTAGACTGGAAAAAGTCCTACACATGTGGTATCCCCGTACTCAGGAGAAGCATCAGAATGTATTTTGGGGTGTAATTTCACATTTGCCCATGGTATGTTTGAGCAATATATAATTTCAGTGACAACTTTGTGTAAAAATGTATTTATTTATTTTGTTTGTAATTTTTCAATCACTTGTGACAAAAAAATAAAATATTCAATGTGCTCAACAAGCCTCTCAGCAAATTCCTTGGGGTGTTTACTTTCCAAAATTGGGTCATTTGGGGGAGGGTATTGTACTGCCCTGCCATTTTAGCACCTCAAGAAATGAGATAGGCAGTCATAAACTAAAAGCTGTGTAAATTCCAGAAAATGTACCCTAGTTTGCAGATGCTATAACTTTTGCGCAAACCAATAAATATACGCTTATTGAATTTTTTTTTACCGAGACATGTGGTGGAATGCTTTTTGGCCTAAATGTATGACTAAAATTGAGTTTATTGTATTTTTTTATAGCAAAAAGGAGAAAATATAATTTTTTTCTACATTTTCTGTATTTTTTCGTTTATATTGCAAAAAATAAAAACCGCAGAGGTGATCAATTTGTGCTCTATTTGTGGTTAAAAAAAAGGGCACAAATTTAATTTGGGTACAGCATTGCATGACTGCGCAATTAGCAGTTAAAGCAGCGCAGTGCCAAACTGTAAAAAGTGCTCTGGTCAGGAAGGGGGTAAAACCTTCCGGGGCTGAAGTGGTTAAAGTGGAACAATAGTCAGAAAATTAAGTCCTGTTAGATCACTTCATGCTGGCCTCTTTTGCAGGTATAGCTATGTAAAGCATTAACCACTTTAAGACCAGACCATTCTGGAACTTTTTGTTTACAAGTTTAAATCAGTATTTTTTGCTAGATATACAGTATATATATATATATATATATATATACACAGGTATTTAGCAGAGACTCTAGAGAATAAAATGATGATCACTGAAATATTTTGAATGAATTAAAAAGAAAAAAAAAAAAGTACAGTTAGCCCAATTTTTTTGTATAATGTGAAAGATGACACGCTTGTGGAATGGAGACAAACCACAATACTTAAAAATCTACACAGACAACAATTTGAATTTTTTTACAGGTAACCTATTTAGAGTTACAGAGGAAGTCTTAGAATTATTGCTCTCACTTTAATGATTGCGGTGATACCTCACATCTGTGGTTTTATGTATGCGTTCACTTTTGCCCACGAGTACGGAGGGAGGGTCCCTTTAATTTATTTTTTTTTTAATTACTTTTATTCCTATTACAAGGAATGTAAACATCCCTTGTAATAAAAATAAGCATGACAGGTCCCCTTTATTGAGAGATCTAGGGTCAAAAGGACCCCAGATCGCAAAGAAAAAAAAAAGTAATTTTGCCTTTAAGAGAAAAAAAATCATCCCTTTTAAGGATGAAAGGGGGAGGTGATGAAGAATGGCGCGCCTGTCCTCCAAGAGCATAGAGCTAAGTGGGGACTATCTTGCCCTCACTCAGCTTCCTGCCCGGGCACCCGACAGATTGGATCGGCTCCAGGCTAACCAACAGGTCCGGTAAGCCCGAAGACGACCGGAAAGCGGCTGGATGGGGGGGTTCCTCTCCCACCACCTGTTAAAGTGATTCCGTGGTGAATCCATTGTTGGGACCACTTTTATCAGATGCAGAATCATCCACAGTACAAAAAAACACCAGGGTTATGGCAGCTAGCTGCTGCCATAACAACGGTATTTAAAGTAATTGTACAGTCTTGTTTTTTTTAGTTAGAATAAAATAAAATAACAAACATGTTTATACTTACCTGCCCATAGCTCCCAACTGTCCCTGATTTCGAGGGACTGTCCCTGATTTGGATAAATCCTCCCTCTGTCCTTCTTTCCTCCTTATTTGTCCCTCATTTTGGTCTGATCTATATAGTTGTATGTAAAATGCACTTTTTATCGTTCAGAAAGTGTTTCCCAGTGCTAAACCTTTCATCCAATTTCTAAATTGCTGCATTTGTACATTTTAAAAGCCAATATAAAGGAATAGTAGTGGTAAAAAAAAGTCCTTGTGGATTTAATTAGTCTTTTTTTGGTTAATTCTCCTTTAAGTGGGTGTGACAGGGGGCATGTCCTATGCCTACATACATTTGTTAGTAGGTGTCCCTCATTCCCATCTCAAAATGCTAGGAGGTATGCCTGCCCTGTGCAGTGGTTTTGCACAGAGCAGTCCAAATCCTCCTCTTCTCGGGTCCCTCTTCAGCGCTCCTGGCCCCTCCCTCCTGTTGAGTACCCCCGCAGCAAGCAGCTTGTTATGGGGGCACCTGAGCCAAGCCGCTGCTCTCTGTGTCCATTCAGACACTTAGCCACAGCCTGGCCAATGAGGAGGGGGCTGCTGCACACAGAAGGCTTTTTATCTTAAAGCATAGAATGCATTAAGATAAAAAAAACCTTCTGCCTTTACAACCACTTTAACATCAAAGTAATGACATATATATATATATATACTGTGGGCGGTCTTGAAGTACTGTTTAAAATCCAGTAATACAATCTCTCACCCTACTCTGCATATGCTCAGTTGTTCTCTATTTTTAGGCACTGTGCTGAGTTTGTGGAGGCCGATCTGGTGAAGGCCAATCAATTTAAGATTTACTGCTGTTCAGGTGTCTCTGGGCTTCAGCAAAATTGCAGCCTCTGGCAAGAAGAAACAGGAGCAATGCTGGAGGCAATTTACAGCGCACACTAATTTTGGTAGCATAATTATTAATGTGGAAAGTATATTTCTTACCAAGGAATATCAAGGTGTTATGGGTAAAGCACTGCTTTAAAGCGGGGGTCCACCTATCTATCGTTTTTTTTTTTTTTTTGAGTTCATTCACAAACTTTTCTTCTCAGCATTACATACTCACATATTGTGTGTAATATGTCCGCCTGTGTCAGATTTCGTCGGAAAGAGTAACTTATATTTTTCACTGCAGGCGGTTTCCATCTTCATTGTGGGCATTTGAAGCCCACAAGCATTTATTTCCTGGATGTGGTGAATGCTGTGCTCCCAGCATTCACCGCTCGTTCCCGCACATGCTCAGTGGCATCCTGGGAAGCCTGAGACTAGCTCCCAGGAGTCTGGGAGAGGCTAGAAACACGCCTACTCCCATGGGAGGAGAACCAGGAAGTGCAAAGAAGAATAGAAAAATAAAAGGTAATTACGAGGATTTTAATTTTTTTAAACGCCATGTCAGCATCTAGGCAAGGAAGAGAATACATACAGATATTGTTCAAAATTTGGGTGGAACCCCGCTTTAAGTATAACTGAAAAATCTTTTTTTTGGTAAAGTGGACAGGGATTAGAACCCCTGTCAGTTTTTATTGCTGTTTCCCCGTTAGAGAGATTCCCCCTCTCTATTTGTCCTGTTTACCATTATTATTGAAAGGGAAAGTGAAAGAAAATCCCATCCTTGGTGATCACCAGAACAGTAAATACCAGTTCACATTTGCTGTATGTGGTGTGTTGCATTGCACTAAAAGAGGAACTGCAGTCTGCTCACATAATCTGTAATGAAAACATCTTTAACATTCTGAAGCTTCCCTCCAACCACTTTGCATATTATTTTATATATATAATATACTGTGATTCTGTCTTGCCAAATATGCTGCAGAAATCTCCCTCCACTGAGTCTGGCTGCGGCCATTTTAACTGTGGGCAGCTAAAGCTACTGCCTGTTCATTTCCTGGATTTACACAGAGGCACACATCCAGCTCTGCAGCCCTGCAGCTATCAGGGCCCTTTTATGACTCATCTCCCCTCCCTTCCTGGAGAATTTCACGAGAGTGAAGCCTCGTACACACGATCAGATTGTTGGCCAACAAAACCGTGGACTCTTGTCCAAAGGGCGTTGGCCCAAACTTGTCTTGCATACACACGGCCACACAATTGTTGGCCAACAATCACGAATGTAGTGACGTACTACGTGGTTTTTCAGCTCTTTAGAGCCACCCTTTGGGCTCCTTCTGCTAATTTCATGTTAGTAGAAGTTTGGGGAGTGTTGATTCACGCTTTTCACTTCACGCTTTTCATTTTGCGCTTTTCATTTTATGCTTTTCATTTTGCGCTTTTCATTTCATACTTTTCAGTTCGTTTCTGAATGGCTCTTCGTCAAATAGACATGTTGCGGAATTGGAGGAGATAACGTATTATTTATTATTGGCCTTGGAGTTATTGCTTTGACATTATTTTTTTGGTTGAATAATGATTTGATTTGGTATATTTTCTATATTTTTGGATGCATAGAATGCACTTGTTGGTTAAGTTCTATTGGCAGATAGCATGTCTAATTTTATTTGTTTTCTTTTTTTAATGCACAATGACAAATGACAGTTTGGGAGTAGGCAGTTACATTTAAAAAAAATACAATGTAAAATTAACAAGGGACACCAACATAGTTTTATCTTTGATCTTAAAAACTACGGGATAATGGTGTTGTGGTAACTTGCCCAAATTAAAAAAAATATATTATTCTTGATATCACTAGAAAAAAAAAGCCTTTGAAAATTTGTTTGCAATAACTCCATCAGTATCACCAGCAAAGCAGCTTCATTTTATGCCTTTAAAGAAGAAGAGAATGTGCGCTACATTTCGAAATTTTATAATTTGCCACGTCACAAATGTTAATTCTCCATTACGAACGCTAGTTTACAAGACCAACCGCTTCTGGCTCATCCTTGCTTCCGAGCATGCGTGTTTGTACTTTGGACTTTTGTTTGACAAACTTGTGCACACATGCTCGGAAAATCTGACAACAGACATTTGTCCGTGGAAGATTTTAAAACCTGCTATCCAACATCTGTCTGTGGAAAATCCGACAACAATTGTCCAATGGAGCGTACACAGGGTCGGATTTTCTGCCAACAGCCTGTCATCACACAATTCCCGTCGGAAAATCCGATCGTGTGTACGAGACTTTAGAAAGAGAGAGCTGTGCATGATGTCATAAGCCTAGGCTTTTTACCAGACGGGAAACAGGAAGTGAGCTGTATAAGGTATTTACTGGCAGAAAAAAAATGTCTTACTATCAAAAGTTAAAACAACAAGGGCAGAAGTTTTATTAGATGGAAAGATGAAAAAATAACTAAAGGTCCGTTTTTAATTAAATCGCAATAAGCGTATATTGATTGGTTTGCGCAAAAGTTATAGCGTCTAAAAAATAGGGGATAGATTTATGGCATTTTTATTATCAACATCTGACTTACATACAACTCCTACTTACAAACAAAGGGAGACAACAGGAAGTGAGAGGAAATCTACCCCTAGGAAGGGAAATTCACTCCTGTAATGGGCCGTACACACGATCGGACATTCCGACAACAAAACCGTGGATTTTTTTCCAACGAATATTGGCGCAAACTTGTCTTGCATACACATGGTCACACAAATGTTGTTGGAAATTCCGATCGGCAAGAACGCGCTGACGTACAACGCGTACGATGTGACTATAAAAAGGAAGTTCAATGCCAAGTGTGCCACCCTTTAGGCTCCTTCTGCTAATCTCATGTTAGTAGAAGTTTGGTGAGAGATGATTCGCGCTTTTCAGCCTCGTGCTTTTCAGTTTGTTACTGCTCTTCAGTTTGTGCTTATGGGTTCGTATCTGTTTTTCAGTACGTGTTGTCAGTTCGTATCTGTTTTTCCGTGCGTTCTTGTCTGCTCATTTCTGTTTCAGGTTCTTTCTGATTTTCAGTGCGTTCTGTTCGTTCTGACCAGCCAATCGTTTTCTAGCCATGTTGCGGGTATGTACTCATCGTAGGGTTCGTGCGGTGCAGGGGCTTGGTGTTGGGGTTCTTACTTTGACCCAAGTCCAGTCCATGAACAGGGGGAGGAGGAGTTCATGGACGAAGAATTGGTTGCTCCAGCATGACCAATTCTCTCACATGCCTTTGTTGCAGGAGATCCGTGAGAATAATCCGTGAGAATTATCTCCGGTTGACGGACCCTGTTTTTCTCCGTCTGTTGGCTTTGCTGTCCCCTTGTATTACCAAGCAGGACACCTGCATGCGGCAAGCCATCACTCCCGAGCAGAGACTCGTCACCACCTTGCGGTACTTGGTGACAGGGAGAAGTCTGCAGGACATCAAGTTCTCGACAGGCATCTCTCCCCAGGCTCTGGGAATCATTATTCCAGAGACCTGTTCTGCCATCATCCAGGTCCTGCAAAATGACTATATTAAGGTAAGTTTTATCCTTTAACATTACCATCTATGTATTGCCAAAGTAAAACACATTATTTATGCATTCAGCTCTCAATGAAGTGGAGACGGTTACCTGTCCAAAACAACCCCCCCTCCACCATAACATTTTTACAATGGGCCATCAGGGGGGGTGAGGAATCTGATAAGTGGACCTTATACTTTTGTCATTAAAGACTCATTTCAATAAATGTTATACTTATGTTGGCCAAGAATGTTTGTGTCTAATCTGCTTGCAATGTTACAGGGGTGATGATAACCCTTCCCTATGCTATCCAAAAAGCCTAAAAATAGTTTTTTGTGGCTGGAGCTACACTTAAAAAATGTACCTGTTCTGACTTACAAACAGATTCAACTTAAGAACAAACCTACAGACCTGATCTGGTTTGTAACCCGGCGACCACCTGTACTAGTAATGGCGGTGATCAGCGATTTTTAACGGGACTGCGACATTGCCAGATGACAGATCGGACACTTTTGACACTTTTTTTGGACCAGTGACATTTATACAGCGATCAGTGCTATAAATATGCACTGATTACTGTATAAATTACACTGGCAGGGAAGGGGTAAATACTAGGGGGCGATTAAGGGGTTATATGTGTTCCCTGGGAAGTGTTTCTAACTGTGGGGGGATGGGACTGACTGGAGGAGGGGAGACATAGCTGTTCCTAATCACTAGGAACAGACAATCTCTCTCTACTCCCCTGTCATAACAGGGATCTGTTTGTTTACATTGACAGATCCCCTTTCTGGCTCTCTGTGGAGCGATCATGGGTGACCGGCAGACATCACGGTGGCCGGCCACTTGCATCGGCTCCGGTGACACGCGCACCTGCTATAGCCATTAAAGAAACCGCCGTACCGGTATGGCGATTCGAGCAGCCGAGCCAACCTGCCACAGTATAACTGCGGCGGCTGGTCAGCAAGAGGTTAAGGTGTCATTTTCACATGTTTACACTACGATTGAACTCTGTAGAACTTTTTTTAGCGCACCACACCTAAAACGCATAGGTGTCAATGGGGGCTTATAGAGGGGAAATCTTCCAATGGGGACACTAATTTTGATGACTACTAGGGGTCTCCTCTCTCTTCCCGTATGGAACAGGAAGTGAAAGGCAATTTCCCCAATGGGACACAGATGGCAAAAACAAACCTAACAGGGGTTCTTCTAACTCACTCCTATTTTATATTAAATGAAAAAAGAAGGTTTTGCCTTTAGCTGTAACAAAGAAAAGCCTCCCCCCCCCCCCCCCCCCCACACACACACCTATTACTGGCCTTCACAGCAAGGAGCACACTGATAGGCAACACACGAAAGACAAAACCAGAGAAAATTCCCAGCTTAACTCACCAACCAGGCTGCTAACCAACCAAATTAACCTGTCCAACAGTCTACGTTAAAAACAGGGGTTTAGTTACCATACATTTGCAAACGCATGTGTAAGGTGCAAGGGGCCAGGCTGGACACCTTTGCTGCTATTGTGCTATGTGCTGGATTTTCAGTGTGCCCCTGTACTATTAAGGAGGACTGGGTGGCCTCCTGGCCCACCTGCCCCTCATCTATCCATTAGAATGCATGTGCTCCCACTGTGGATACACTCATAAATCTAGTAGTGGTAGGACTGCAAGCTATACACAGGGTGCCTTGCAGCTTACGCATGCATTTTCAAATGTGTGCTAACTAAACCCCTGTTAATAACGTAGACTGTTGGACAGGTTAATTTGGTTGGTTAGCAGACTTGGTGAGTTGAGCTGGGCTTTTTCTCTCAGTGGCGGGCCTAGGGTTGCCACCTCATCCCTTTAAACCCGAACACATATTAATTACACAGGTTCTGTGTCTAATTAAGGTTGTAATTAAACTCACTTAGTGCCGTATCTGCTTTTAATTGGCCTCAGAACCTGTGTAATTCATATGTGTTTGGGTTTAAAGGGATGAGGTGGCAACCTTAGGCGTCCCGTCCATTAAGGGCGCATGAGCGCCGCCCCCTCTATCACGCCACCCCCTATATGTTTCATGGATAGATTCATGCATAGCATGAATCTATCCATGTCCGCCGCTGCCCCCTATTCAGGTGTCTGACCCCTTTTAGGACACTGGGTGCCTGAATTAAAGCCTTTTTTTTGAAGCACCTGATTAGAGCCATAGGCTGTAATAGGCTTTAAAATAAGGTGGACTCGGAGCGCAGACCATTGCGCTCAGGGCCCTCCCAGATGTGTTAGAAAAGCAAATGAATATTTGCTTTTCTAATACTGGACCCCCGGTCCGCCAATCAGGGAGCGCGCGTCTGATACCCATCACCTGATTGGCTGAAAGGACAGACGATCCTATTGTACGCTTAGCAGGAAGAAAAAAGAGACGCATGCGGAAGCATGGACGACACAGGAGCCGCCAGCTGACCCACAGCTCGCCGCTGCCTGACCCGCTGCCCGTCCCACAGCTTGCAGCCATCACCCGCTGCCTGACCCACCACCAACATGGGGTAAGTGCCGGTCAGACAGGGGGTGGGCAGGGGGTGCTGGTTAAATGCCACCAGGGGGGTCACAGTGGCTGCAATGGATGGGCAGAGTGGCTGCTCTTGATAGGCATAGTGGCTGCTATTGATGGGCAAAGTGGCTGCAATGGATGGGCATAGTGGCTGCTATTGATGGGCACAGTGGCTGCAATGGATGGGCACAGTGGCTGCTATTGATGGGCACAGTGGCTGCTATTGATGGAAGAAGAAAAAGAAAGTGGAACTTTGAATGAGGCACGCAGTCAATACAAAAAGTCAAAAATTGGTATTTATATGTGTCAGATTAAATAATAATACATGCTACTGGTTATTATTGCAATAGTTTTCTTTAAACATACATGTAAAAGCATGAATGACATATATCCATGTGGAATGGTTGTTGGTATAACACCTCTTGACTTCCCATCAATTTTAGGAATAAATACCATAGTTTACAAAAGAATCATATATAATTATATAAGGTACATGATTCTAATATAAGATGATAATAAACACATGATATATTTAAACATGATAAATACAAAAGCTTGACGAGTTTCAAGGAATTTTATCCACTCTTCAGGAGCAAACATGTGTACATCTGTAATGAAATGTAAAAATCCTTAGATAACTGTCTTTTGAAAGAAAAAGCCAAAAAGGGAAGGAAAACCCCAATAGATATAGAGTACTCACAAAATCACTATGTATAGAAAGTGCAACACCAATGGCTGGAAACCCCCTTGGGAGGGGCATCATTTCCAGTAAATGTGGTTGTGTGAACCGTATGCATGGCCCATGCAAGGTGACATCCGGGGATGTAAAAATCCCAAAAGGACAAGTTCCGGGGCGTGACCGTGTTTCCTGTGATTGTCTTGAAGGACTGCCAAGAAAAATATATAAATGTGTGTATTAACATGTATGACAGAATCCTGTCCATTTGAGGACAGAAAAAATGAATGTAAACATAATGGTGAGAGTGAATCCCAAACCGGGAGGATTGGGGAGTGGGAAAATGTGATAATAATAGGTATAAAACCAGCAACACAAACTATGTGAATGGGAACCCATTTGGGACCAGTGTCATTGTGCAGTATGGGGCTGTGAATGATGAGATACCTGCTGCTGGAACCTGGGGAGTCGTGATGAAAAGTGGTGAGAATAATCTGGAAACGCCAACAGGACAGATCTGCCACCCCAGATGGAGCCTATAAGGGCGCACACGGCTCACACCTCCAAGCGCCATGCTGAGCGTGCATAGGAAGGGAGGAGGCGCCGATGTCTGAGCGGCCACGTCGCCTGGCATTTGGCGCCAAACCCCCTCACATGTACTACAGATGGAAGACACTGTTGGCGCGGTAGCGCTCGTAGGGCGACCCCGCACGCTGAGTGTATGGAACGTCACGTCAATGCACAACGCAGAGGCATCCCTCCCGCCCCAGAAGGGGGGGGGGAGACCCGCGGACTCCCAGAAAAATGTGAATCAACGGCTCATGGATCCAGACAATGCGGTACAAACAACACAGCGCGTGAGAAGACTGTAAATCTAGATAATAAGAAATGTAATACAGTAAAACCTTGGATTGCGAGCATAATTTGTTCCAGAAACATGCTTGTAATCCAAAGCACTCTTATATCAAAGCAAATTTCCCCATAAGAAATAATGGAAACTCAGATGATTCATTCCACAACCATTTATTCATAAGTCCTTATAGTCCATATAAAAAGATTATAGCAATGTGACCAGGTTGTGTAACCATAAAATGTCCATCCACAAATGGAAGCCTCCACAAGGGGCTTAGAAGCAAAATCCAGCAGGAGCTACAGAGTATAAAAGAGAAGAGAGGCGCCTCTAAGTGTAGCAATATGGTTACATTTAATGAAGGTACAACATATAGAAACTCACATGGTTGATAAATAAAAGAGGCACATCTAAGAATGCAGGCATCCGGGGTAAAGCTATCTGCAATCATGACCAGGAAGACTACCCTGCAGTAGAGCGATCTAAAAGTGAGGCTTGGACCACTCGTGGAGCGCAGCGTGGAAGGGACGTTGATGGCGGTGTGGAGGACGGTCTATGTGGAAATCTTTACCCCGGATGCCTGCGTACTTAGATATGTCTGTTTTAATCATAAACCATGTGAGTTTCTAAATGTTGTGCCTTCATTAATTGTAACTGTATTGCTACACTTAGAAGTGCCTCTCTTCTCTTTTATATTTAGTTCTGACCTGACGCTACTTGTATATCAAGTCAAAATTTATTTTAAAAGTTTGCTTGTCTTGCAAAACGCTCTCAAACCAAGGTTTTACTGTATAGGGAGCGACCATCCTAATAGGTGTGTGATCCCTTACAAGCACACAGTACAATATGTCTATGTACCAACAACAAAGGATTGATATAATTGGGCCAGCTACAATTAAATATAAAGGCCATTTATAATTGAATCTAACTGGAATGTATGGACTGCGTGCCTCCATCCCTAATTTAATGAACACCTCAGTGTGAGGCCTGGAGTGTCTCCCTCAGTGTACAGAGCAGGTTGGCAGGCCCCCCCCGTACACCGGCATTGGCTCACTCCTCTCAGAGTTGCAGCTTTGTTTTGGTTTGTCCCCCGTGCAGGTTTCCGACCCGCCCACCCTTCCTCCCCGGCTTTTGGTACGGCCCCTCGCTCAGCGGAGCATGCGTACAGAGCCGAGCACTTGCTAACGGAGTCATTCTAGCAGGGCTATACCCTGGCAGAAATGGCGGCGAGTCAGACGGCGGCGGTGGCCGTTGTGGGGGTTCCCGGTGGACAGGGAGGAGGTGGTCCGGGCCCGGGAGGGGCGGTGCCTGGTGCGGGGGTATTGCTGGGCACGGCGGGCGGTATGTTCCCGGGGGTAGTATCAGGGGTGCCCAGCTTCCCCCATGGACCGCCCTGGAGCACGGGCACCATTCATCAGAACACGGCGAGGAGCCTGGACCGGGCCCTGGAGGAGGCGCTCACCTCCGGCATCCTCAACCTGAGCGGGAGGAAGCTGAGGGACTTCCCGGGCAGCGGCTACGATCTGACGGACACCACACAAGCAGGTGCGGCCATTGTCATTCACCCTCCGACCGATCCCAGTACACCATTGTCCTACACCTACCCTCCACCATCATCATCATCATCCCTCCACCATCATCATCATCCCTCCACCATCATCATCATCCCTCCACCATCATCATCATCCCTCCATCATCATCATCATCCCTCCATCATCATCATCATCATCATCATCCCTCCATCATCATCATCCTTCTGTCATCCCTCCATCATCACCATCATCCCTCCATCATCATCCTTCTGTCATCCCTCCACCATCATCCTTCTGTCACCCCTCCACCATCATCCTTCTGTCACCCCTCCACCATCATCCTTCTGTCATCCCTCCACCATCATCCTTCTGTCATCCCTCCACCATCATCCTTCTGTCATCCCTCCATCATCACCATCATCCCTCCATCATCATCCTTCTGTCATCCCTCCACCATCATCCTTCTGTCATCCCTCCACCATCATCCTTCTGTCATCCCTCCACCATCATCCTTCTGTCATCCCTCCACCATCATCCTTCTGTCATCCCTCCATCATCATCCTTCTGTCATCCCTCCACCATCATCCTTCTGTCATCCCTCCACCATCATCCTTCTGTCATCCCTCCACCATCATCCTTCTGTCATCCCTCCACCATCATCCTTCTGTCATCCCTCCACCATCATCCTTCTGTCATCCCTCCATCATCATCCTTCTGTCATCCCTCCATCATCATCCTTCTGTCATCCCTCTATCATCATCATCATCCCTCCGTCATCATCCTTCTGTCATCCCTCCATCATCATCCTTCTGTCATCCCTCCATCATCACCATCATCCCTCCATCATCATCCTTCTGTCATCCCTCCATCATCACCATCATCATCATCCTTCTGTCATCCCTCCATCATCATCCTTCTGTCATCCCTCCATCATCATCCTTCTGTCATCCCTCCATCATCATCCTTCTGTCATCCCTCCATCATCATCCTTCTGTCATCCCTCCATCATCATCCTTCTGTCATCCCTCCATCATCATCCTTCTGTCATCCCTCCATCATCATCCTTCTGCCGTCATCCCTCCATCATCATCCTTCTGCCGTCATCCCTCCATCATCATCCTTCTGCCGTCATCCCTCCATCATCATCCTTCTGCCGTCATCCCTCCTTCTGTCATCTCTCCTTCTGTCATCTCTCCATCATCCTTCTGTCATCATCCCTCCATCATCATCCTGTCATCCTTCCATCATCATCCTTCTGTCATCATCCCTCCATCATCATCATCATCCTTCTGTCATCATCCCTCCATCATCATCATCCTTCTGTCATCCCTCCATCATCATCATCATCTTGTCATCCCTCCATCATCATCCTTCTGTCATCATACCTCCATCATGATCATCTTGTCATCCCTCCATCATCATCCTTCTGTCATCATACCTCCATCATGATCATCTTGTCATCCCTCCATCATCATCCCTCCATCATCATCCCTCCATCATCATCATTCTTCTGTCATCATCATTCTTCTGTCATCATCCTTCTTCTGTCATCATCCCTCCATCATCATCATCATCATCATCCTTCTGTCATCCCTCCACCATCATTCTTCTGTCATTTCTCCTTTTATCCCTTGTCATACCTCCTAACATCCCTCCAACCTCTGACATCAGCCAAGTTTCCTTTAGCATCTCTCCAGCACCCCTCCAAGCACTTTCCAACCTTTCTTTCAACTAACCCCAGCACCCCTGTAACATATCTCTCTCATCCCTGTAACATCTCCCCAACATCCCTTCCACCTTCTTTGGACATCCTTCCAACTATTCCTCCAACACTTTTCCAATCTGTTCTCCAGCATCACACCAACATTCTTGTAACCAACCCTTCTCACGTGCTCAGCCTACCAGGGGAGGGCCTGGACCTGTACAGAGGTGTAGGGTTAGGATCTCTGGGACATCTCCTCCAAGCTCTGTGTTCAGTGTCCTCTCTACTAGTCCACAGATCTGACTAATTTCATAGCTCTTTATTACATTTAGGACTTTAGGGCTCTTGCACACTGTGGTTTCCAGGTACTGTATATGAATTTTGGTGTTCTGGTACACCCAAGAAGCACAAGTGTTGCTGCACTGATTAGTACTTGGGTTTAGGGCCCTATGAGCTCAGGGACAAATGCCCACTCAGTCCAGCTTTCAGCTCTGTCCAGCCACAGCCTGCTGTAGACTGACGGGGGGGGGGGGGGGGGGGGGCTGGATCCTGTACTAAAATGCTGGAATGCGCAAACACACAGCAGCTAGACGTCCCCCTGTGCAAGGGGCCTAAATCATACCCGTCACCTGGTCTATATAGGTAAACAACCCCCATTGTGCTGCAGACACAGTTCAGTGTTATACATCCAACTGTTGTGGTCTTTACTTGCCACTAGAATGTGCTAATAAGGCCCCATGGAAAACCTAAGCATTGATGCAGAGGGCACTCTTTTTGGCTTACCACAACGCAGTGCTCTGTGAGAATAAAGTCCCAGTCAGGTCCCATTCACACTGTTGCGATATTATTCCATTATGACGCACTTTGACATGCATATTAACTGGCTACCTAAGGCAGCAAATTGCACCAACATTTTTTTTGTTAAAGGGATTGTAAAGTCAGAAGGCTTTTTATCTTAATGCAAGATAAAAAAAACTTTTATGTGCATCAGCCCCCTAACACTTACCTGAGGTTCCTCTCTGTCCAGCGATGTCCACGAGTGTCTCATCCGTCTGAGATTCTCCCTCCTAATTGGCTACCTGACTTTGACAGCAGTGACAGCCAATGGCGCACCTGCTGTGTCTCAGCCAATCAGGGGAAAGAGGGGGTGGGGCCAGGTCAGGGCTCCCTATCTGAATGTACACATGGAGCTGTGACTCAGGTCGGGTGCCCCCATGGCAAGCTGCTTGCAGTGGGGACTCTTAACAGGAGGGAGGGGCCAGAAGCATAGAAGAGGGACCCCAGAAGAGAAGGATCTGAGCTGCTCTGTGCAAAAGCACTGCATCAGAGCAGGTAAGTATAACATGTTTATTATTTTTATAGGAAAAAGAAACAAGAATTTACAATGACTTTAAGCCTTGCATGGTAGTGTGTTACTGTGCATTGCGCTAAATCACATTTTCATTGGCAAGGTGTGTTGGGGTGCCATTCAGAATGATGCACAATGGTGTGAATGAGGCCTCAGACCCGTTTATTTTATTTATTTTGTTTTTTGAAAATCTGTTTATTAAGGTAATAAACACAAACCAAAACAACAAATAAACAAGACCTGTTCATTTAATGTGTAGAGTTAATGCATATTTGTCACACGAACGTCAAATGAATGGTCTACAAACTCACCAGAAAGGACCAAAAATCTGACATGCACCAGTTTGTGACTTAACCTACCACAACGCATGGGGGTTGCATTACTGTGTGTTTTGAATGGTGCTTTGGAGGTGTTTTGGGTTAATGTGTTGCGGTGTCATTAACAATAAGGGGCATGACAACATGCTAACACACTGGAGAGGTCTGAATAGGCCCTAGACTCCAATTAGTGCGGTCACTTGAAGGTATTCTTATAGTCCTGATGGGCAGCTTGTTGCCCTTTGATACTTGTATGGCTCGCTGGCCCCAGAAATCAGTAGTGATTTGTAAAAGATCTGTAATGGCAGTGATCTGTTATGTGTGGTTAATCTTGTATCATCTACAACATGTATGTCTACAGTTTTCTCTAGAATTGCACACTCTGAATATCATGTGTGGTCCCTGGGTAATGTACAAGGTTCCAGGAAAGGTTTGTTGTATCATATAAATTGACCACCTTTGGCCTAGACTATGTGTTATGCCGCGTACACATGGTCAGAATTTCCGACAGAAAAAGCCAGATGGGAGCTTTTCATCGTATATTCCGACCGTGTGTATGCCCTATCAGACTTTTTACATCGAAAATTCAAACGGACTTAGATAGAAAACATGTTCTATATTTTTCCGACAGAACAAATTCCTATCAGGAAAACCGCTCGTCTGTATGCTGTTCCGACGTACAAAAATGACGCATGCTCTGAAGCAAGTACGAGATGTCCTACGTATCGTACGTCACCGCGTTCTTGACGGTTGGACTTTGAAGTGACCGTGTGTATGCAAGACAGCTTGAGCGGGTTTCCGTTGGAAAAACCTTCAGAGTTTATTCCGACAGCAAAACCAGTCGTGTGTACAGGGCATAAGCCTCAGATAGTGGATCTGCATGGTGTCTTTGGTGGTGTAGACCAAACTGAGATGAACATATTGATAATTAGGTGGGGCACTGGAGAGTGCAGTCTGTGTAATGAGTATTTTAATCACTGGGGGGGTGGGTATGTGGTTTTTTTTTTTTTTTTTTTTTTTTTTTTTTTTTTTTTTTTTTTTATAAGGTCTGATCCTAGGTCTCAGAAGCTGTTGTTTTTTTTTTTTTTTTTTTTAGGTTACATAGAATATACATATAGGGCCACTTTTATAGAAGTCCCTGAACCTATGGAGCAATAAATAAATAAAAAGACTCCTATAGTGTGAAAACACTTAATCATTCCTTTTGTTTATCAGAATGAGGAGCAACGCAAATACCTAACCTCCATGCATTACCGTGTACTTGTCATTCTAGAAGTAGGGGAGGTTCTGATGCTGGCTGGTTTTTAAAGGTGGAGTCTCCGGGCTGACATTCGTAGCTATTCTCCATTACTTGGTGTCCCAAAACTTTACTGACTTTGTAAGTGTTCCAGGTCATTGACTTGGTAGTGAGCTTCTTTTTATTGTAAAGGATTTCTGGAACAAGTTGTATGTAGAATTCGCTGCTTTAAGTAACGGAAAAGGAGAGCTCTGCTCTGCTGAACTGTTGGATAATTTACCTGTCTTGGGTGATGTTTTAGGGCTCTTTCACACCACCATCACTCTAAAAGCTCCAGTTTAGTGTGCAGGCAGCTGTCAGTTTTCGTAGTGAAGGGGCAGAGTGATGTGTGTTTAAAGCGGGGTTCCACTCAAATTTTTAACTTAATCGTACCCCCTTCAGTTAATTGCATAGATGTTCAAATGCCGCACGAAATTTTTTTTTTATTGCTGTAATTACCTTTATATTGTACTTTATTGTGGCACTTTCTGTCTCTCCTCCCATGGGAGTAGGCGTGTTTATTGCCTTTCCCCGGCGCCGCACTGTCTCCTGGGAGCTTAGTGTCAGGCTTCCCAAGATTCAGTGCGGAACAATGATCATGCTTGTGAACAAGCTGTGAATGAACAGCATTCACTGCATCCAGGAAATCAATGCTTGTGGGCTTCACATGCCCACAAGCAAGATGGAAACAGCCAGCATCACATTTTTAAAGTTATTCTTCAGTACGAAAACAGACAGAGGCAGAAATATTACACCCAAACTGTGAGTATTATTTTTGGATTAGCAAAGTGTCTCAATGCCCTAAAAAAAAAAAAAAAAAAGTTGGTTGCCTGATTCTCACTTTAAGTGCATCACACCGTTTCATGTCTCTGCACAGTATGTGCTATGTAGTTGTGCAGTGTCATGCAATGCTTACCTGTTGTTGCCATAAGATGCAACACGTCTGTGTTTTACCACATTGCAGTGGCACTTGGAAAACAATTGTTTTCTATGTGCCCGGGCGTTGACTAGTGTTTATCCAGTGTGCAAAATCACCAGTCACGGCAATATGTGGGAATGACTTCTTAAAGCCGCTCCATCAGTTCTTTCACATCACTAGTAAAGCTGGCCATACATGGAGTGACTTTTTCCCTATGAAGAACTCACTGTACCACGTGACGAAATGTTTTAGAGGGGTGGAGCCACATGATGCCAGCCTGCCCGACAGGGGGCAAGTGGCCATTTTAAAACTCTCCACTGGATGGATGTTTCCATGTAAAAGGACATTTTTGGATATTGTGATGCTTACCTGTTGTATTTAGTGCACTGGATTGGAGAGTGCAGTCTCCTTGTGAGTACATTACAATATTTTTTAAATAAAGTAGTCCCTTATTTTGATATACTACTACACCATAATAATTTTTATTTGATCTATCCCTGGCTGAGCTCTGTGAGAGTGAAGCCTCGTACATATGATCGGATTTTCCACAAAACGTCGGACTTTTGCCTGAAGGACATTGACCAGGAACTTGTCTTGCATACAAACGGCACACAATTGTCGACCAACAAACACGAACGTAGTGATGTACTACGTGGTTTTTCAGCTCTTTAGCGCCACCCTTTGGGCACCTTCTGCTAATTTCATGTTTGGTGAGCATTGATTCCGAGCATGCGTGTTTGTACTTTGGACTTTTGTCTGAGTGTACACACGATCGGAAAATCTGACAACAGATTGTTGTCCGCGGAAAATTTATAAGCCTGCCACCCAACATTTGTCCATGGAAAATCTGACAACAATTGTCCGATGGAGCGTACAAGCGGTCGGATTTTAGGCCAACAGTCTGTCAACACACAATTCCGTCGGAAAATCCGATTGTGTGTACGAGGCTTGAGAAGTTTGATGTAGCCTGATCCTGAGGTCTGTTAATTATCTCCTGGAGAGCTTCTGCAGTGATTGCACCCAGTGGTCTGGGAAGGCTTGTGCTGACCTTCCTTTATGGGGGTCTCCAGATGAGGTAAGAGGCAGCTTGAATAGGTGGTGGAGCACAGAGGTGATCACTATCTGGCACTGCATTATACGGGAGCACGTGTGTGTGTGTGCGTGTGTGTGTGTGTGTGCGTGTGTGTGTGTGTGTGTGCGTGTGTGTGTAATATATATATATATATATATATATATATATATATATATATATATATATATATATATATATATATATATATATAACACAGTGAAACAGAAAAATATATCAGGAGTGGACTAATTTGGCAAGGAACCACGTGTGTTCAGAAACTACACAGAAGTGTACTTTTTTTATATGCACCTTTTTAAAAAATTGATAAACTTTAAAATGGCAATTTATTTTTGTATATGCTGATGTATAGATTTGCAATATGTTGATTATAGATATATAAATATTTGTTTGGCTGCTCTACACAATTTTTTATTTTTTTTAGTTTAAATATTTTTTGATGTGGGAACACATAATAGTGGTAAGCCGCAACAACACTTATACACTAAAATAATTAAATATACTTTTTGGTTAGGCGCAGGTGTTTTTTGGTTTTACAGTGACTTTCTTGCGTGCAATCATGGTTTGCAGGAAAAAGATTCCACTGAGCCATTGTATTCTCCCAACAGGGGGATGGGAGAGGCTTTCCCCGCCAGGTGAAGACAGTGATTATTGCTAGTGGCTATACTAGCTGCTAGCGATAATCGTATGTAAACTCTGTCAGGCTGGTTGTACCAAAGTTGATCACTCGATCAACTTGGTCATTCAACCTGCCCATACACGGTTTGAATCTTGGCTTGTTCCTGCTGAACTTGCCCAAGATTAGAACTGTCCATGGCCGGCCTAAGGACTAGAAAATCTCCATTGTATAACTAAAAGTCATGCTGTTCCTCTGTGAAGCACCATCTTGCTGGACTCTGAGAGTCATGTTGTCTTTATTGGTGCCTCTCCAATGTCAGACATCGATAAGGAGGTGAAGTTGTTTACTCCAGTTTAGGCAAACAAGGAAAAAAAGCAGAATTTGGCAGTTTATGCAGGAAATGTCAAAACTTGACATTGATAGAGGGAAAAACACATAAGCGACTGATTGGACTAGAGTTAGAGCCCTTTCACTAGAGTTAGAGCCCTTTCACACTGACAGCGTGGCCGTGTTAGCGGCCCTTTACCGTCATTTTAGAGGCGCTTGTCGGCCGATAGCAGAGCGATTTTAACCCCTGCTAGCGGCTGAATAAAGCGTTAAATGTGCCTGCAAAGCTCCGCTGCCAAGGCACTTTGCAGGCGCTTTGGTGGCACTGTCCATTGATTTCAATGGGCAGGGACGCTTTAGGAGCGGTGTATACACCGCTCCTAAAGAGCCCCAAAGATGCTGCTTGCAGGACTTTTTTTTTAACATCCTGCCAGTGCAGCGCCCCAGTGTGAAAGCACTCAGGCTTTCACACTGGGACTGCAGACGATGCGTTTTTCAGGCGCTTTTTTTGTAGCGCTAAAGCGCCTGAAAAACGCCTCCAGTGTGAAAGGGGTCTTAAAGTAGAAGTCCAACCTAACACTGGGCGGTGTTCCACAGGCAGTGGTCTCAGCGGGGAGCATCAATAGTTTCAAAAAACTATTAGATAAGCACCTGAATGACCACAACATACAGGGATATACAATGTAATACTGACATATAATATCACACATAGGTTGGACTTGTGTCTGTCTTTTTTCAACCTCACCTACTATGTAACTAAAATCCCTGCATCTACAGACACCTATGATCTAACATTAACCTATCTAACCCTGTAGCTGCGGCTTTCCTGTGGAGGTGGGTGCAGAGGACACAGCCGACAACGGAAGCCCCATAGTAAGTCTCCACCCACGCAACACCCCCCCCCCTAATTCATTTTACAGCCTTTGTGGCTGTGTCCTCTGCAGAGATTACACCGCTGGAGACCGGATCGGATTAGCTTCAAACAAGGTATGTATACTGATTTCTTCTTTACAGGGCTACATAGGTTAGTGTTAGATTGTGGATGTCTGTAGATGCAGGGATTTTAGTGTTAGGGTGGACTTACACTTTAAGCATTGTGGTTTAGCATAGTGGAGCAGCAAAGTGCAATCTTTTCCTGGGGGTGAGTAATGTTTATATTGTCAACATTATCTATCTGTATCCATGTGCTGTTACACCGCTGTTTTGCTTTTGTTTACACAGCAATAACATTTCTTATGCTGATTGGTATATAGATATAATACAAGATAACTTCTCTTACCTTTTGTTATCCAAACCTTTTATCCTGTGCGGCTTTTATAACTAGTCACCTTGCTATCCAGGCCTCACCCTCCCCATAGGCCACCTGCCTGCACCAAGTAAACCTCATCGGCCAGTGTAGACTTTCACTGGACAGCAGATTTGCAGTTAAAGGTCAACTCTAGTAATTCTTTTTTTAAACATATATTGGTCTATCTTGTTTTGTATAATCCTTCATATCCGGAAGGCATCTGGGGATGCAGAAATTCACGGTAGTAGTCTGTGCTTTTTTTTTCAATGAATCAAGGTGTTCTTTGATTGGATGTGTTATCTTGAGGGATGCTCAGATCTGTCATTTTAGTAAAAATTGGGTGTGCATGGATGTTTCTTGCAAATCTACTAATGATGCAGATGGTTCATACATTACTTTGAGAGAGGTGTACAGTAGGAAATGCATAGCTTCAGGTCACGGGGCTGCAGCCTAATGAAAAATCTCTTGTAGCTAGATTTTGTTTCTCGATGCACCACATAAAATATATTGCAGTAGTCCACCTCATGCACATGGATGCTAAGCAGCAATAAAATCCACAGTGCTTTCTGGTGCTGGGTACAGCTGCCAAATTATCTGTCCACTCAGGTATGATGCTTCTTCCCAAATGGACCTCTTTCACGTCTAGGGAGAAATGCTGTATGTGTGTAAACACCAATGCAGAAGCCACCGGTGCTGACCAGAGCATTGACTCGTATAGCCATTCAATTGTATTGGAGGCTGTACATGGTAAGCCTGGTGCGGGAAAGTTTGGGGGGTTTTGCACACAGGCCTGCATGGGGCTGTAGTAGTGAGGAGTGATTCTCCCAATGCTACTGTGCATTTGACTCAACAGCCATCTTTAAGATCAATCTGTTCCGTGTAAGCTGGTTATTTTACACATCAGTGTTGGCTTATTTATTATTGTAGTTAAGTTTAGTATATGAACAGACATGAAGAGAGCACTTAAGACTTGTCAAGATTAATATTCTGGCTAGTGTCTACCTTTACCAGTCAATCCTTGTATGGTGACCTAATGGTTCCTTGTTGGCTCGGGAATCTAATGATTAGTCTATGATTTTTTAATGCACATGTAGGTCTCTTTCTACTCCCAAGGTACCTCTGCTTAGAGTCCAAAGGCATTCTGCTTATTCAAGGAATTCCCCTCCTCCTTCTCCCACTCAGGGAAATTATTTGTTTCTCTCTTCAGTCTAGATAATATGTTATATTGTTTCATTTTGCCCTCTTGAATGTACTGTACATACTTTAAGGTTGCTAGCCACTTCCTGCTGGTTCCTTGTTGGGAAAGCATAAACCTAATTCTTGCCAAATGGCATTAGCCTTGTTTTGTGCCTGTTTCTCATATTCAGTCAAGCTCTCTAGCTGCAGAATTGCTTATTTGTGTGCATTGTGCTTTTTAGAACCTCTGTTCTTGAATTAATTTAGGTGGTCTGCAAAACAAATGCAGGCAGTCTGCCCTTGGAGCACCTTCATGTTATTGTAAGCTTGCTATTGGGGCAAGAACATCTACATGGATAATTGCTCCAATATTTTCCATCATATTTTTTCATGTATTTTTATTGCATTTGCAGTGTGTGTGCAAGTACTTTGTGTCATTATATTGCTATAATTGCATATTTCCCTGGCCTGTCTCAAGGAAGTCGTCTGCTTAGCCATATTACAATCTACTTAACACAAAACTAAATCTGCTGATTTAAGTTTTCTCAAAAACAGAAGTGGAAGTAAAGACAAAAAAATAAAAATTGTGAACGGCAAGCAGACTGTTTATTGCAGAAGAGACATGTAAAGACTTGATACCTAGCTTGTTTACTATCCTCTGTGGAATGTACACCGTGCTAGTGTGCGGGGATGAATATCTACCATGCATGCGCAGTAGTGACATCATGCAGCACTAGCCAATCAAGATGGTCGAAGACCAGCACCTGGAAGTGTTCAGTTCTGCTTTATGTGCCTATGTTAGCTTGCAACTGGATGGTCAAACCATAAAATGGTTGTTTTTAAAGCTGATCACTTGGAACACCATGGCCATTGCAGATCAAACAGAGATTAAAGTGGAGTTTCACCCATTATTTAAACATTGCATCAATGGCTACAGTCCCGCAAGTTGAAAAACATTTGGCTATTTTTCCCCCCCTAACTCTCTGTACCTTGCTGCTAGGGTGTATTGTGTTTTCTTCTTCCTTGGGGGGGGGGGGGGGGGCGCGGCGATGTACGTCATTTCCTGCGGTGCCTCTGCTCCTGGGAGATGTGTCATCATTCCCAGTAGTCAGTGGGCATCGCCGCATGATTACATGGTGTTTTTTCCAAACAGGAAATTACGCAATGGAAGTCGGATTCAAGCGCCTCTTCCTCCGACGCTGCCCGTTGTGATGGCAACCAGATACAATCCCTGCGCTATGCCCTTTGTGTAATGCACATGCGTGAGATCGAGAGGTGCATGCTGGGTAGCCAGCAGCACCTTATCCCGGAACACAGTCTTAGTGGGCTTCACATGCCCACAATCAAGATGGAAGCACTCAGCAGGGAGAAAAAGGTTAGTAAAAGAAAAAAAAAAAAAAAACAGCATGTAATAGAACAGCGGATTTACTATTAACATCCTTTAGATAATCTAAGTCCTACAGCAGAATGGGTGCCTTTAAAAAAACAAAAAAAAAACACACAAAAAGAAAAAAAAAATGTGGGTGGAACTCCACTTTAAGATGGCAGCAAAGCATGGAAGGGTTTAGTTCCACTTTAGCATGCATATAGTGGTGCTCAGGGAATCTCCAAGCACTTATCCTGTGGGATTCCAAATATATAATGTGTATGTACAGATATACAGGATTTATAGTAAAAAAAAAAGTGGAATAGCCCATAGCAAAGTCATGTTTAAAGAGGAAGTAAACCCTCCTGCCAAAATAAAACTGAAAGCACACCCTGCAAGATAAAGGCATAATGAGCTAGTATGCATAGCATACTAGTTCATTATGAAGTACTTACCCGAAAACGAAGCCCCCGCAGCTGTCCTCGTCTCCCCCTCAGGCCACCGACATGTCGACCGGGGCTTGCTTCCTGGTATCACACTCCGGCGCTGTGATTGGCCAGAGCTGCAATGACGTCACTCCCACGCACGGCACAGTGCAACTGAAGCAACGGCACGTACGTGCCATTGCTTCAGTTGGCTTAAGTGCGCATATACCGCATGACGTCAGCACATACAAATACAGGGATATCTCCTAAACCGTGCAGGTTTAGGAGATATCCAGTGCAGCTAGTTTAAAGTGGTTGTAAAGGGTTTACAACCATTTTAACTCTTACTCATCTGACACTTGGGTAGAATTGAATTGGTTAATAAGGATTATCAGTCTCTGTATACACCCCTGGCTGCTGTATAGGGAAGGACTACCAACCACATAGGAAACCTATATCATAGATGCACTACAGTCCAATCTATAGTGAGGACCAGCTAAACTGCACCACCACTTCACAAATCAGAAGGGGTGTGAGCTGTCTTTCCTCTCTTATGGGGGGTTTGTTCATATCTGACCCAAACAGTTTTACCTGCTCTGCACAGATGACAGAGCAATGTAGACCCTACATTTACTAAAGGCAAATGGACTTTGAAAAGGCAGTTGCTCCAGAGATTAGTAATGAGATGAAATGAGAAGACGCTCTGCTGACTTCTATCATCCAATCATGTGCAAACAGAAATGCTGCTGTTTTCATTTTTTTTTTTTCTGGCATGTCTTCGGGTATTCTTTGTAGTAAAGTAAAGCTTCTACTCCCTTACTAAGGCCCCTTTCACACTGGGGCGGTAGGGGGCGTCGGCGGTAAAACAACGCTATTTTAAGCGCTGTTTTACCGCGGTATTCGGCCGCTAGCTGTGCGGTTTTAACCCCCCGCTGGCGGCTGAAAAAGGGTTAAAACCCCTTGTATAGCGCAGCTATAGCCGCGGTATTACCGCGGTATAGCCGCGCTCTCCTATTGATTTCAATGGGCAGGAGCGGTTTAGGAGTGGTGAATACACCGCTCCTTCACCGCTCCAAAGATGTGGCTGACAGGAGATTTTTTCTTCTCCTGCCAGCGCACCGCTTCAGTGTGAAAGCCCTCGGGCTTTCACACTGAACAAACAGCGGAGGCTGTTTAGGGGCGGTTTGCAGGCGCTATTTTTAGCGCAATAACGCCTGCAAACCGCCCCAGTGTGAAAGGGGCCTAAGCTCTGAAGCAAATGCACTTGCAGAGTCCACGGTCTATTTGCCTTTAGTAAATCAACTCCAATGTGTTCTTCTCAATGTAGGGAATTTTTAAGTGTATGAGACGACTACCTGCTCTGTGCAAGATCAACTGCACAGAGCAGGTAAGTATAACATATTTGTTATTTTTGTTTAAAAAGAAAAACAAGACTTTACAACCACTTTAAAGCTGAACTCTAGGCAGAAATAAACAATACACAGTTTTGTTTTGTAAATATTTTATTATATCTTCATGTGACAACACTGAAGAAATGACTCTTTGCTACAATGTAAAGTAGTGAGTGTACAGCTTGTATAACAGTGTCAATTTTCTGTACCCTCAAAAATAACGCAACACACAGCCATTAATGTCTAAACCGCTGGCAACAAAAGTGAGTACACCCCTAAGTGAAAATGTCCAAATTGGGCCCAATTAGCCATTTTCCCTCCCTGGTGTCATGTGACTTGTTAGTGTTACAGGGTCTCCGGTGTGAATGGGGAGCAGCTGTGTTTAAATTTGGTGTTATTGCTCTCACTCTCTCATACTGGTCACTGGAAGTTCAAATTGACATCTCATGGCAAAGAACTCTCTGAGGATCTGACAAAAAGAATTGTTGCGCTACATAAAGATGGCCTAGGCTATAATAAGATTGCCAAGACCCTGATACTGAGATGCAGCACGGTGGCCAAGACCATACAGCGGTTTAACAGGACAGGTTCCACTCAGAACAGGCCTCGCCATGGTCGAACAAAGAAGTTGAGTGCACATGCTCAACGTCATATCCAGTGGTTGTCTTTGGGAAATAGACATATGAGTGCTGCCAGCATTGCTGCAGAGGTTGAAGGGGTGAGGGGTCAGCCTGTCAGTGCTCAGACCATAAGCCGCACAATGCATCAAATTGGTCTGCATGGCTGTCGTCCCAGAAGGAAACCTCTTCTTCTAAAGATGATGCACAAGAAAGCCCGCAAACAGTTTGCTGAAGACAAGCAGACTAAGGACATGGATTACTGGAACCATGTCCTGTGGTCTAATGAGACCAAGATAAACTTATTAGGTTCAGATGGTGTCAAGTGTGTGTGGTGGCAACCAGGTAAGGGGTAGAAAGACAAGTGTGTCTTGCCTACAGTCAAGCATGGTGGTGGGAGTGTTATGGTCTGGGGCTGCATGAGTGCTGCTGGCACTGGGGAGCTACAGTTCATTAAGGGAACCATGAATGCCAACATGTACTGTGACATACTGAAGCAGAGCATGATCCCCTCCCTTTGGAGACTGGGCCACAGGGCAGTATTCCAACATAACGACCCCAAATACACCTCCAAGACGACCACTGCCTTGCTAAAGAAGCTGAGGGTAAAGGTGATGGACTGGCCAAGCATGTCTCCAGACCTAAACCCTATTGAGCATCTGTGGGGCATCCTCAAATGGAAGGTGGAGGAGCGCAAGGTCTTTAACCACTTAAGGACCAGCCTCGTTTTGGATTTTAGGTGTTTACATGTTTAAAACAGGTTTTTCTGCTAGAAAATTACTTAGAACCCCCAAACATTATATATGGTTTTTCTTCTAACACCCTAGAGAATACAATGGCGGTCATTGCAATACTTTTTTTTGCACCGTATTTGCGCAGCGGTCTTATAAGCGCACTTTTTTTGGAAAAAATTCACTTTTTTGAATAAAAAAATAAAACAACAGTAAAGTTATCCCAATTTTTTTTCATATTGTGAAATATAATGTTACGCCAAGTAAATTGATACCCAACATGTCATGCTTGAAAATTGCGCCCGCTCGTGGAATGGCGTCAAACTTTTACCCTCAAAAATCTCCATAGGCGACGTTTAAAAAATTCTACAGGTTGCATATTTTGCGCTACAGAGGAGGTTTAGGGCTAAAATTATTGCTCTCGCTCTACCGGTCACTGTGATACCTCACGTGTGGTTTGACCACCGTTTTCATATGCGGGCGCTACTCGCGTATGCGTTCGCTTCTGCGCGCGAGCTCGTCGGGACAGGGGGGTTTTAAAAATTTTTTTTTATTATTTTTATTATTTATTTTACAATATTTTATTTATTTTTACACTGTTTTAAAAAAAAAAAAAATTGTGTCACTTTTATTCCTATTACAAGGAATGTAAACATCCCTTGTAATAGAAAAAAGCATGGCAGGACCTCTTAAATATGAGATCTGGGGTCAAAAAGACCTCAGATCTCATATTTACACTAAAATGCAATAAAAAAAAAAAAAAAAAAAAAAAGTCATTTAGAAAAATGACATTTGAAAAAATATGCCTTCAAGAGGCGTGGACGGAAGTGACGTTTTGACGTCGCTTCCGCCCAGCAGTGTCATGGAGACGAGTGAGCGCCATCTTGGCCTCACTCGTCTCCAGACACACCAGAGAGCAGGACGCGATCGCCTCCGCCGCTACCGACGGCTCCGGTAAGCGGCGGGGGCCCCTCTCCCGCCACCGATAAAAGTGATCTCGAGGCGAATCCGCCGCAGGGACCACTTTTATCTGAAAGCCGGCCGCCGCACGAAAACGGGGATACCGGGGTTATGGCAGCTAGCTGCTGCCATAACAACTATATCCCCGTTCAAACTTAGGACATACATCGTCGTGTGGCGGTCGGAAGTGGTTAACATCCACCAGCTCCGTGATGTTGTCATGGAGGAGTGGAAGAGGACTCCAGTGGCAACCTGTGAAGCTCTGGTGAACTCCATGCCCAAGAGGGTTAAGGCAGTGCTGGAAAATAATGGTGGCCACACAAATTATTTACACTTTGGGCCCAATTTTGACATTTTTCTCTTAGGGGTGTACTCACTTTTGTTGCAAGAGGTTTAGACATTAATGGCTGTGTGTTGAATTATTTTGAGGGGACAGCAAATTTCTGTTATACAAGCTGTACACTCACTACTTTACATTGTATCAAAGTGTCATTTCTTCAGTGTTGTCACATGAAAATATATAATAAAATCTTTTCAAAAATGTGAGGGATGAACAAAAGGTGTATATACCTATTGTTCTCCTGTAATAGTTTTGTGCCTACTTCATAGATGGACATGAGTCTGCATGTTTTTGCCACTAAACTCTTAGCCTAGCAGCCTTTGCTGTAAATTCTTGCATTGTTCCTTTTTTGCTTGGTTGCTTCACATATAGTGTGTAGGCAAGGAGGTATGTTGGATATTCAGTCATCTACCCCCTGTAGCATGTGTTGGTTGTATGATAGAACTGGAACAAGGGGTTAATTTCTTTTGTTGTCCTACCTTGTATATGCAAAGGAATGACAATTTTATCTACTGCTCCAGCACTTGACAAATGATGATCTGATAGCATGTTCTGTGTACTTGAGCCCCTAATTTCACACAGCACTGTCCTGTGCAGCTCAACACACTGGCTGCACCATTGTTCTTTTTCATTTTATTGGATTGCTAACTATGAATGAATTGCTGGTGATCCAGAGGAAGAAAAAACAGATAAGCTAGTAATAAATAGGACATGCCAAGCTTAAATTAGTAAGCAATGTGGTTCGGAACATTTCATCGTGTTTACTGACTGTATCCTATTTCTAAATGTATTGTTTGGAAAATTGTTATAATAGAACAATTGAAACATGTGGGATTGTTCTGGCCAACAGTTCTTATTTTGATTTAATGTTAAAGATCTGGTGCTCGTTAAATCCAGAAAAAAAGAAATGATCATGTTAATTATATATGCAGAAACAGGGCTGAGTGTCTTTCATGGGTGGTTGCAGGATGAGCAATCATTATCCACCCCCCTTTTACAATCCTTTTTCATGTTTGCTGGCCTATGAGAGGTGCTTTGTAGCTTGAGGCATGGGCTTATTTATGGTCTTTGTGATGTCTGGCTGTGGAATTTGAATGAGTTGAAATTTCTAGCACTTAACATTGTGATTTTGAGTCTGTGTGTCAGATGATTCAGGTATTTTTTTTTAAATTTTTTTTAAGACATATATATATAAAATTATATAATATTATTCTACCCTATTTCACTTTGAGTGTAGAAGTCATCTTATTTACAAAATGTGTTTTTACTGTAAATGATGTTCTCCTGAGAAAAAAATGTATTTATATTTTTTCTTTTTGAAAATGTGAAACCACAAGATGCTGTAATGCCCTGTACACACGATAGGATTTTCCGACGAAAAATGTTCGATGGGAGGTTGTCGTCGGAAATTCCGACTGTGTGTAGGCTCCATCAGACATTTTCCATTGGAATTTCCGTCACACCAAATTTGAGATCTGCATCTCAAATTTTCCGACAACAAAATCCGTTGTCGTAAATACCGATCGTGTGTACACTATTCCGACGCACAAAGTTCCACGCATGCTCCGAATCAAGCTGAAGAGCCGCACTGGCTATTGAGCTTCATTTTTCTCAGCTCGTCATACGTGTTGTTCGTCACCACGTTCTTGACTTTCGGAATTTCTGCCAACATTTGTGTAACCGAGTGTATGCAAGACAAGTTTGAGCCAACATTCGTCGTAAAAAATCCATGGATTTTGTTGTCGGAATGTCCGATCATGTGTACGGGGCATTAGAGTTTGCAAACCTATAAATTTAACATCAAACAATATCTTTATTCTTCAAAAATAATCCATGCACATCCACTACTTTATGGCCCTGTTTTTCATTAAATTCTTTTTTTTTTTTTCTCTTTCTGCCTCCTTGTAACATCCTCTGTAAGCTCCTGAACCTCTCCGTTTTCTGCCTCACTTTTTTTTGTTTGGAACGAGTAGGGCATGTTGCAGTCATATACACTGCTCCAAGCAAACTACAAATCCCAAAGTCCATAGTCCATTTCAGAAGCGAGCAAGAGAAGGTGGCTTTGTTTCTACATACAGTGGGTTCATGGAGAACAAAAGTAGCCACTCTCTGATAGGAAGACATATCACAGACGCAAAACAAAGACATTTTGGAGGAGTTTTTTTTTTTTTTTTTTTAAGTGTTTGTAAACCTAAGATTTAAATTTTTCTTTAACCACTTCAGCCCCGGGAGGTTTTACCCCCTTCCTGACCCAGAGCACTTTTTAAAATTTGGCACTGCGCTGCCAGATTCTACTGCTTCTCCTGAGTACGGGAATACCACATGTGTGGGACTTTTTGGGAGCCTAGCCGCAATCACCCCGAAAACCAGTCACCGCCTTCAGCCTTTCTAAGGGTGTAAATTGTTGATTTAATTCTTCACTACTTTACACAGTTTTGGAGGCCATGAAATGCCCAGATAGCACAAAACTCCCCAAATGACCCAATTTTAGAAAATAGACGCCCCAATCTATTTGCTGAGAGGCATGTTGAGTATTTTGCAGATTTAGCTTTTTGTCACAAAAAAAAATTTTCCTTTTCTTTCTTTATTTTCAAAAACAAATGAGAGCTGTAAAATACTCACCGTGCCTCTTAGCAAATACCTTGGGGTGTCTACTTTCCAAAATGTGCTATCTGGACATTTTAGGGCCTTCGTAACTGATAGGTAGTGAGAAGTGAAATGACCATTTTACACTATTAGAAATCCTGAAAGCGGTGATTGGTTTTCAGGGTCCTGTACAAGGCTAGGCTTCCAAAAAATCCCACATATGTGGTATCCTCATACTCGGAGGAGCAGCAGAATGTATTTTGATGTGTAACTTCACATATGCCCATAGCATGTTTGAGCAATATATCATTTAGTGACAACTTTGTAAAAAAAAAAAAATGTATTGTCATATTCCCAAAATTTGTGGCAAAATATAAAATATTCCATGGACTCAACATGCCTCTCAGAAAATAGCTTGGGGTGTCTAATTTCCAAAATGGGATCATTTGGGGGGGGGGGGGGGGGTTGTGCTATCTGGGCATTTCATGGCCTCTGAAACTGTGTAAGGTAGTGAAGAGTGAAATCAAAAATTTACGCCCTTAGAAAGCCTGGAGGTGGTGATTGGTTTTCGGGGTCCTGTACGTGGTTAGGCTCCCGAAAAGTCTCAACGTGGTATCCCCATGCTCAGGAGAAGCAGCAATAGTATTGTGTGGTGTCATTTGCAAAAAGGGGGGGGTGGGGTTTCAACCTGTCCTGGTATTTTATGCACAGCTTTAGGAGCTTATGCTACACATCACCCACTCTTCTAACCACTTGAACACAAAGCCCTTTCTAACACTTTTTGTTTACATGAATAAATATTTTTCTTTTGCTATAAAATTACTTAGAACCCCCAAACATATGTTTTTTTTTTTTTTTTTGTTTTTTTTGTTTTTTTTGTTTTTTTTTTTAAGCAAAGGCCCTACATATTAAAATGGTGGGTGTGTTGCAATTTTTTTTTCACACGCAATTTAAAAAAAAACACTTTTTTGAATTTTAATGCACTAAAACACACTATATTGCCTAAATGTTTGGTAAATTATAAAAGTTGATCTTATGCCGAGTACATAGATACCAAACACGACATGCTTTAAAATTGTGCACAATCATGCAGAAGCGACAAACTACATACATTTTTAAAAGCCTTTACAGGTTACCACTTTAGATTTACAGAGGAGGTCTACTGCTAAAATTACTGCCCTCGATCTGACGTTCGTGGTGATACCTCACATGGTGCAATTGCTGTTTACCTATGACACGAGACCGACGCTTGCCAGGTGGGCAGGGGTGCTTTTTTTTTTTTTTTTTTTTTTAAATAATTTTTATTGTTTTTTTTTTAATCATTTTTATTGTTATCACAGGGAATGTAAATATCCCCTATGATAGCAATAGGTAGTGACAGGTACTCCTTTTTTATAAAATTGGGGTCTATTAGACTGTAGATATCTCCTCTGCCCCAAAGCATCTGACCACATCCAAGATCGGTGTGGTAAGATGCTTTCCTAATTTCCCAATGGCGCTGTTTATATCCGGCGCAATCGAAGTCATGAAATGCTTATAGCTTCCGATTTCTTAGGCCATAGAGATGATTGGAGCCATTCTGGCCTTCGATCAGCTCTATGGTCAGCTGGCGGAACCACTGGCTGCATTCTCAGGTTCCGCGGTGGGACAGGAGAGCCAGAGAAAACCATTGAAGATGGCGGGGGATGGGATGAACGTTCCCTCCCACTGCTTGTAAAAGCAGTCTAGCGGCTGCTGTCTGGAAAGAATTATATCAACATGATACCTAAACCTGCAGGCATTATTCTGGTATAACCAGTACGTTGCTGGTCCTTGTTTTTTTTTATGCAGCTTGTGGGCTGAATGAAAAAAGAGATTGATCGGTGGGTATGCCCACCATTAGAATACCGCCCTACATCCACCCACTTCTAATGATGGGCATACATGCACCGTTTTTTTTTCCTAACCGTGGTAGTGAAAGTCACCTCCTACAGCGCAAGAGTTGCCGATTTACATACCGTGAGAGCAAACACTGTTGCTGTCAAGATTTACCAGAAAAGCAAACAATAGTAACAATAAAACACTCAATAAAATAACCACAATCTGTGCCAAAAAAAAAAGATTAAAAAATATATGCCGAAGCATGGGGGCAATTCGCCCCTAATGTTAGGGGCAAATTGCCCCTCTACCCCTGCCCCAATGCTTCGGCATATATGCTCTTCTCTTTTTTTATTTTTTATTTTTTAACTGTAGTGGTGAAATCACCTCCTACAGCGCTGGAGTCGCTGATTTATGTATCGTGAGAACAAACGCTGTTGCTGTCAAGATGAATAAATCAGTGCTGCAGCTGAATGGTGTACCTGAAAAAAAAATAATGGTTAACAATCAAACACAGTAAACGGTAACGTATAAAAGAATTACATACCTGAAAAGCAAACATGATAAAACCTAGTAACAATAAAACATTGCTGTTAAAAAATAAAGTAAAACAGAGCATAACAATAGAGAGAGAATAAAACAACAATTATTTTTGGCTTTTTTTGGCTACCACACTAGTGTGTGGTAGCGTTCAAAACATTCACCGACACAGAGATCAGGTGGGACAACAATAGGGGGTATCACGCCTAAATCCACTCTTGCCACAGACACAACATCTTATTTGGGGTGCTTGATTGGTAGGGGTACCAGTGAAGACATACGGAAAATGCCTCGCATGCAGCCGGCTCACTGTATTTGCATTGGGAAGTTGGGCCACAGCAAAATCTGGAAACAGAAGGGCTGTGATGATCTCTTCCTGGAATTTTAGGAAGGATCCAGTTCGTCCTGACGCTTCGTATAGCACATAAGCGTTCAACAGAGCCAATTGAAATAGGTATACAGACACTTTTTTGTACCAGTGTCTGGCCTTAAGGGCAATTAAGTACGGCGCCATCAACTGGTCGTTGAGGTTCACCCGTCCCATATTAAGGTTGTAGTCATGGGCACAGAGGGGTTTCTCCACAACACCAGTCATCGTTTGAATTTGGACCGTTGTGTCTGCGTGAAGGGAGGACAGAACGAAAACATTCTTATTATCCCTCCACTTCACAGCAAGCAAATTATTACACCTCAAGCAGGTTCTCTCCCCCAGCCTATGAGGGGAATCTACAAGCCGCTGGGGTAGCACCCGGCGATTAAATCGCGCGGTGCCACATGCGCCAATTACATGATCACACAAGTGACTAAAAAGTATCCACATACAGGTGGTACCCCTTTCTGAATAAGGGTGACACAAAGTCCCACACAATCTTGTCTGGTAAAAAGCCTAGGCTTATGACATCATGCACAGCTCTCTCTCTCACTCTCCTGAGAGTTTGCCAGAAAGGGAGGGGGTGAGTCATAAGAGGGCCAATGTGCTCTTAGGAACCTTAAGTGCAGCAGAATTTTTTTTTGTAACCTTGGCCAGATCTGTGTCTTGCCTCAATTCTGTCTTTGAGCTCTTCAGGCAGTTCCTTTTGACCTCATGATTCTCCTTTGCTCTGACATGCACTGTGAGCTGTAAGGTCTTATATAGACAGGTGTGTGGCTTTCCTAATCAAGTCCAATCAGTATAATCAAACACTGCAGGACTCAAATGAAGGTGTAGAACCATCTCAAGGATGATCAGAAGAAATGGACAGCACCTGAGTTAAATATGAGTGTCACAGAAAAGGGTCTGAATACTTAAGACCATGTGATATTTCATTTTTTCTTTTTTAATAAATCTGCAAAAATGTCAACAATTCTGTGTGTAGCAAATGGCTGCAATATAACAAAGAGTGAAAAATTTAAGGGGGTCTGAATACTTTCCATCCCCACTGTGTGTGTGTGTATGTATGTATGTATGTATGTGTATGTATGTGTATATATATATATATATATATATATATATATATATATATATATATATATATATATATATATATATATATATATATATGTGTGTGTTATAATGTGTATGTTCTCAAATTCATTGTATCAGATTGACAATTACTGCTAGTACTCAGCTCTCCACTCATCTTAGAATAGACACTGGGGGTCTGTTTGCACTGTTGTGTTGTGTATGTGTATATGTGTGTGTGTGCACTACTTTTTGCATGTTTCGGTACAACTTGCATGAAATCACAGATGCCTTCCAAGTAGCAACTGAAGTAGTACTACTATCGTGCTACTTCAAGTGAACAAGCATGATTTCGATGTTGTGTATCCAATTCCAGAAAACAAACACAGGTAGTTATTTTTTCGTTTTATGGAGTTTCATGTTTTTGCTTGCCAGTCCCTGTGATCTGTGCTGATGACGTACATGCAACTTTACATCTACTCTGTTATCTTGCCTAAACACTGGAAAAAAATTAAGCTGATTATCAGTTTTGAAAGTCTGTGCTGGTTTACTTTAGAAGCTGTCATGCCCACCAGTGTGTATGGGCAGCAATATACTCTTCATATAACTGCATTGCTGTAAGTTTCAGTACATGCTGGAGAAATCATTAAGGTTTTGCATGCTCCACTTACACATGAGAGGTTATCTATTATTTTATACATTATTGTGCACAAGATAAACTATTATGTGGATGTACAGTAAAAATTCATCTGTTTTAGAAGCATCGGACGTATCTGACGTTCTCTACCTTTTTGTGTTTTCAGGGTTAATTTTCAAAGTTGACTAGGTAGTTTGCCTTTTTTTAGGGACCTTTGAGATGTTTCTCAGTAGATTTTAACTACTGCTGGTTTGGAATCTAGTAGATAGGACAGTCATGCTGGGGATCTCATTTGGATCTCATTTGAACAGTCTCGGTAGAAGTAATCTTTGAGCTTTGGTATATTCAGTGGAGACTTGATGATTGTTCCCAACCACACATTGTATTGCCTTTTCTGCAGTAGTAGTAGTGCAAGAATCCTACAGAACTCAGTAATGAGCATGATCTAAGTCTGACAAAAGTCAAGTTATACACCATTTCCATCTGTTCCTCTGGTTTATATATATATATATATATATATATATATATATATATATATATATATATATATATATATATATATATATAAATATAAGTTTACAAACCCTGGCATAATTTTGATTTCTTGGCCATTTTTCAGAGAATATGAATGATAACAAAAACTTTTCTTTCACTCATGGTTAGGCTCGGTTCACACTAGGGGCGGCATGACTTCTGTATAGAAGTCTATGCAAGTCGCCCCAAAAGAAGTACAGGAACCTTTTTCTAAGTCGGAGCGACTTGCATCGCTCCTATTAGAACGGTTCCATTGTACAGAACGGGAGGCGACTTGTCAGGCGACTAGGTCGCCTGACAAGTCGCCCCCGTGTGAACCGGCACTTAGTGTTTGGATGAAGCCATTTGTTATCAATCAGCTGTGTTTACTCTTTTTAAATCATGGCAACAGAAACTACCCATATGACCCTGATCAAAAGTTTACATACCCCAGTTCTTAATACCGTGTATTTCCCCTTTAACATCAATGGCAGCTTGAAGTCTTTTGTGATATTTGTGGATGAGAGGCTCTTTATCTTCTTAGATGGTAAAGCTGCCCATTCCTCTTGGCAAAAAAGCCTTCAGTTCCTGTAAATTCTTGGGCTGTCTTGCATGAACTGCACATTTGAGATCTCCCCAGAGTGGCTCAATGATATTGAGGTCAGGAGACAGAGATGGCCACTCCAGAACCTTCACTTTATTCTGCTGTAGCCAATGACAGGTCAACTTGGCCTTGTGTTTTGGATCATTGTCATGTTGGAATGTCCAAGTACATCCCATGCGCAGCTTTCTGGCTGATGAATGCAAATGTTCCTCCAGTATTTTTTGATAACATACTTAATCTTGCCACAATTGTAACCAAATTTCCTGTGCCTTTGTAGCGCACACATCCCCAAAACATCAGCGATCCACCTCCATGTTTCACAGTAGGAATGGTGTACCTTTTCATCATAGGCCTTGTTGACTCCTCTCCAAATGTAGCATTTGTGGTTGTGGCCAAAAAGCTAAATTTTGGCTCATCACTCCAAATGACTTTGTGCCAGAAGGTTTGAGGCTTGTCTCTGTGCTGTTTGGCATATTGTAAGCGGGATACTTTGTGGCATGTGTGTAGTAATAGTTTTCTTCTGGCGACTCGACCATGCAGCCCATCTTTCTTCAAGTGCCTCCTTGATGTGCATCTTGAAACAGCCACACCACATGTTTTCAGAGAGTCCTGTAGATCACTTTTATCGGCAGCGGGAGAGGGCCCCCCCCTCCCGCCGCGCTCTGGTGCCCTCCGCCGCTGACTGGAGCCGTCGGCAGTGGCGGAGGCATTCGGATCCTTTCACATGCTGGGTATGGAGACGAGTGAGGGGAAGATGGCCCCCACCAATCTCCATACCATTGCAGGGAGGAAGCAATGTCAAAACATAGCTCTTAAAGGGCCTTTTTTATTTTATTTTATTTTTTTGACAATTTTTTTTATTTTTATTGCATTTTAGTGTAAATATGAGATCTGAAGTCTTTTTGACCCCAGATCTCATATTTAATCACTTCAATACCTTATGGCGTCATATGACGTCCTTGAGTTTTTGAGGGGATATCTGAATGATGCCTGCAGCTAGATGCATCATTCAGATATCATTCTTTCCAGCCGGCGATTCTGTGCATAAGAACGATCATATCGGCAGTTCCGCCGCTTGATCGTTCTTATAGGCGACAGGAGGGGACATCCCCCCCCCCCCCCCCGCCGCCATCCGGTGTTTCTCCGGGCTCTCCCGTGCCATCAGGGGCCCAGAGAAAAAATCGACTGGCACCGGATGACGATGATATAGATTTCCGGTGACCAGATGGTCACCAGTCATCTCTATGACCATCCCGAAAGTAAACAAAGCCGCGATCACGGCTGTCAGCATGAGATCGGTGAATTTTTTTTCTCGATCTCATGCTTTCCAGCCTGGAGGAGAGATGTGGGGTCCTATTGACCTTGCAACTCTCTATAAAGAGGACCTGTCACAATAGATTCCTATTACAAGGGATGTTTACATTCCTTGTAATAGGAATAAAAGTGATAAAAAAAAAAAAGTGTAAGAATAAAAAAATTAAGTAAAATAAAATCAATTTAAAAGGCCCCTGTTCCTGGTAGCTCGTATTCAGAAGCGAACGCACATGTAAGTCCCGCCCACATATGTAAACGCCATTCAAACCACACATGTGAGGTATCGCCGTGTGCGTTAGAGTGTGTGCAACAATTCTAGCACTAGACCTCCTCTGTAACTAAACTAGTAACCTGTAAAATTTTTCAAAGCGTCGCCTATGGAGATTTTTAAGTACCGAAGTTGGGCGCCATTCCATGAGTGTGTGCAATTTTAAAGCGTGACATGTTGGGTATCTATTTGCTTGGCATATCATCTTCTTTCATATTATACAAAAAAATTGGGCTATTTTTACTGTTTTGTTATTTTTAATTCATGAAATCGTTTTTTGTTTTTTTTTTTTAAAAAAAGGCGTTTGAAAAATTATTGCGCAAATACCGTGCAAGATAAAAAGTTGCAATGACTGCCATTTTATTCCCTAGGGTGTCTGCTAAAAAAACATATATAATGTTTGGGTGTTCTGAGTAATTTTCTAGCAAAAAATTTATGATTTTTACATGTAGGAGAGAAGTGCCAGAATAGGCCTGGTACTGAAGTTGTTAAGAGGTCCTGTCATGCTTTTTTTCTATTACAAAGGATGTTTACATTCCTTGTAATAGGAAAAAAAGTGACACTTTTTTTTTTTTTTTTTTTAAAGAACAGTGTAAAAATAGAAAATAAAAGGTAAAATAAATAAGAAGAAACAACTTTTTATAAACGCGCCTCGTCCCGCATATGAAAACGGTGTTCAAACCACACATGTGAGTTATTGCCATGATCGGTGGAGCGAGAGCAATAATTCTAGCCCTAGACCTCCTCTGTAACTCAAAACATGCAACCTAACTTTACTGTTGTCTTATTTTTTAATTCAAAAAAGTGTATTTTTCAAAAAAAAAAATTTGCTTGTAAGACTGCTGCGCAAATACGGTGTGACAAAGTATTGCAACGACCGCCATTTTATTCTCTAGGGCAGGGATCTTCAAACTATAGCCCTCCAGTTGTTCAGAAACTACAATTCCCATCATGCCTAGTCATGTCTGTGAATGTCAGAGTTTTACAATGCCTCATGGGACGCGTAGTTCCGCAACAGCTGGAGGGCCGTAGTTTGAGGATCCCTGCTCTAGGGTGTTAGAAAAAAAAATGTATAATGTTTGGGGGTTCTAAGTAGTTTTCTACCAAAAAAAAAAAAAAAAAAAAAAAAACAAATCTCAAAAAGAGGCTTGGTCCTTAAGTGGTTAAATCGGCAAAAATCGGCTTACATTGAATGAGAAGTGTCCCTTGTGCTGGTGGTGGCTCTCTAGTTGAAATTTTCAGTCCTCTGCCCTCCGCATACCCCTGCATCTGGCCTTTGGACCTGTCACAGGAGCTAGTTGATAGTGCCTGCCATTTCTGCTTCTTCTCCATTTATAGAACTATACTGTAGCATCCAGCAATGAAAGGCACTCTATGATTGGAGGAGGCGGACCCTTTATATTAATCCACCTGTCCTCCATTCGTAGAGTGCTTTTCAATGCTGGAAGACATGGTACAGCTTCTACGAATGCAGGAGTGAGGATAAAAGCATTAGCATAGCTGGCAATCTTTGAATGGTGGAGAAATGCAGATTTGAACTAAGCAGCTGCCGGCAGAAGGGACACTTTTCATTCAATGTAAGTACTGTCCCTTTTTTTTTTTTTTTTCTTTTATATAAAAACAATAAACAGGTTTATACATACCTGCTCTAAGCGATTGTGATCTTGGTTCCTGCTCTTCTGTCCCCATATCAAGTCACTTGCTATGGGTGCAGATGTGCGAGTGACTCATTGACACATGCGGCTTGGCTTAGCCTGCCGCCGCTTACTGGGTTTGACTGACAGTAGCGGGAGCCAATGGCCAAATCCCATGAGATCAGGAAGAAAGGGAGAGAAGACTTACAGCTGGGCAAAGCGCTGGATCAATACCGGAGTCAGGTAAGTGTTGGGGGGTGGGGGGGGGGGGGAGAGGACACACAGTAATGCTAGGTGCACACTGCTGCAATCAGATTTTGAGCCATCTTTCAGTGTGATTACGTGATGCAACTTGGATATGGTTTGCATGTTCTGTGGGGCAAGATTTGTGCTAGAATTACACCAAAGTAGCACAGGACCCTTTTTCAAGACTGTGCTGTATTGATGTGAACAAGCAGCATTGAAAACAATGTGATTTCCTTTGTCATGCGATTTCTGTGCAAATGAAGTCCCTGAAATCTGAACTCAGACTAGTGTGAACGAGGCCTGAAAGATTTTTTTTTACCTTAATGCAGAGAATGCATTAAAATATAATTAAAGGCAAAACTTTGTTTTTTAGTTTTGGATAGAGTGAAGAGGGATCTGAACCCCTAACAGTTTTTATTGCTATCTGAGCCTGTTTACTGTTTTCATTGAAAGTGAAAGTAAAAGAAAATGCCACATTTTTGGTTGTCCCCAGAAAAAAATAATAAAAGGAAATTTTCCATTGGGGCAACGGATTTACTTAATTTGCAGGAATTTTCTCTCACTTCCTATTTTGGCTATGGGACAGGCAATGAAGGCAAATCTCAATGGAACACAGATGGAAAAAAACAAAAAACTGACAGGGGTTATAACCCTCCTGTACTCTATCCTCCAAAATAAAAAAAGTTTTGCCCATAGTTCTACTTTATGGTAGAAAACCTTTAGACTTTACGCTTAGGGTGCTTAGGGTCGTTGTCCTGTTGGAAGAGGAAACTTCGCCCCATTCTGAGGTCCAGAGCGCTCTGGAGCAGGTTTTCCTCAAGGATGTCTCTGTACATTGCTGCATTCATCTTTCCCTCGATCCTGACTAGTCTCCTAGTTCCTGCCGCTGAAAAACATCCCCATAGTATGATGCCACCACCATGCTTCACTGTGGGGATGGTATTAGCTAGGTGATGAGCGGTGCCTGGTTTCCTCCAGATATGACGCTTGCCATTTAAGCTAGTTAAATCTTTGTTTCATCAGACCAGGGAATTTTGTTTCTCATGGTCTGAGAGTCCTAGAGGTGCCTTTTACCAAACACCAGGCAGGTTGTCATGTGCCTTTTACTAAGAAGTGTCATCTGGCCACTCTACCATACTGGCCTGATTGGTGGAGTGCTGCAGAAATGGTTGTTCTTTTGGAAGGTTCTCCTCTCTCCGCAAAGAAATGCTGGAGCCCCCTGACTAAGGCCCTTCTCCCCTGATCGCTCAGTTTGGCCAGGCGGCTCACTCTAGGAAGAGTCCTGGTGGTTCCAAACTTCTTCCATTTACGGATGATGGAGGCCACTGTGCTTATTGGGACCTTCAATGCTGCAGAAATTTTTCTGTATCCTTCCCCAGATCTGTGACTCGATAAAATCCTGTCTCGGAGGTCTACAGACATTTCCTTGGACTTCACGGCTTGGTTTGTGCTCTGACATGCACTGTTAACTATAAAACCTTATATCGGTGTGTGCCTTTCCAAATCATGTCCAATCAACTGAATTTACCACAAGTGGGCTCCAATCAAGCTGTAGAAACATCTCAAGGATGATAAGTGGAAACAGGATGCACCTGAGCTCAATTTTGATTGTCAAGGCAAAGGCTTTGAATACTTATGTACCCTGTACTAGAGGTCGACCGATATATCGGCCGATATTTGATTGTGCTGATAAAAAAGGCCGATTGTAACTTCAGCCCTGACTTGCAAATGACTTCTGTAATAGAGTCAATGCAAGTTGCCTGAAAGTTATCTTCTCTCCTCCTCTGGGCAGCCTGCCAAGTCTGATAAGAAGATACATTGTATCTCTTCAAGTTCTTTTTTATCAATAGACTGAACTCTGTGTAGGAATTCTCAGTTTAACCATTTAAAGACTAAATCTTTTCTGACACTTGTTGCTTACAGGTAAAAATCCAGTATTTTCTGCTAGAAAATCACTTAGAACCCCCAAACATTATATATATATTTTTTTTAGCAGAGACCCTAGGGAATAAAATAGCGGTTGTTGCAATATTTTATGTTACGCGGTATTTGCGCAGCGGTCTTTCAAACGCAATTTAAAAAAAAAAAAATACAGTAATGAATTAAAAAAAAAAACTAAGCAGTAAAGTTAGCCCATTTTTTTTCGTCCAAAAGTTTTGATTACCTGTTTTTGTGTATTTAATATTTAAGATAGAGTTTTTTTTTTTTTTTTTTCCTAAATTATACATACAAGTGAACTGATTGGAGGTTTGTTTTGTTTAATGTTTAAATGTAAAAAATTTTCTGTATCACTTGTCACTTAAGGTTGCTTTCACACTGGAGCGGGCATGCGTTGATGGTAAAGCGCTGCTAGTTTTAGCGGCGCTTTACCGTCATTTTAGAGGCACTATTCGGCTGCTAGCGGGGCGCTTATAACCCAGCTAGCGGCCGAGGAAGGGGTTAAATGCGCCCCTGTATCGCCGCTGCCAAAACGCTTTGCAGGCGCTGCGGCAGCGGTGCGCATTCATTTCAATGGGCAGGAGTGGTGGTATACACCGCTCCAAAGATGCCGTTTGCAGGACTTTTTTTTACATCCTGCCAGCGCATCGCCTCAGTGTGAAAGCACTCAGGATATCACACTGAGACTGCAGGGGAGCCGTTTTGCAGGCACTTTACAGGCGCTCTTTTTAGCCCAAAAGCGCCTGAAAAACGTCCCAGTGTGAAAGGGGTCTAACTGTTAGATTTTATGAGATGAAGGGGAAAAAAAAAAAAAAAAAAAAATCGGCCAAATATATCGGCCCAAAAAAAATCGGCATCACATATCAGAATCGGCCACCGCGATTTCTAAATATCGGCATCGGCCAGAGAAAAACCCATATCGGTCGACCTCTACCCTGTACGTGTGATTTTATTTTATTTTATTTATTTTTTTATTTTTAATACATTTGCAAAGATTTCACATTGTCATTATCGGGTAGGAGGCTATAGAAAGGAGAAAAAAAGAGTTCCTGTGGTTCCAGAAATGCAGTTTTCCACAGGGGATGGCTGGGACAGGTGTCTCGCAGGAACACAGTCAGTTGGACAGGCAGAGGCGGAGGGCAGAAAATGTGAAAAAAGTGAAGCGCTGTAAATACTTTCCAGATGCACTAAGTGTGTAAATACTGTGTGTGATAAATATACAATAAAATGACATTTGCATTTTCCAAAAACTTTTGGCAAAAAATTAAGACCCCTTTCACACCGAGGGCGTTTTGCAGGCGCTATAGCATTAAAAATAGCGCCTACAATCCGCCCTCAAACAGCTGCAGCATTGTCTCCAGTGTGAAAGCTCGAGGGCTTTCACACTGGAGCGCTGCGCTGGCAGGTAGTCAGGAAAAGTCCTGCCAGCAGCTTCTTTGGAGCAGTGTGTTTACCGCTGCTCCCCATTGAAATCAATGGGGCAGCGCTGGGATACCGCTGGCAAAACGCCGCTATTCGGCGCATTGCGGGCTGTTTTAACTCTTTCTCGGCTGCTAGCGGGGGGGTAAAAGCGCCCCGAAATGGTGCCGAAATGCGCCGCTAAAACGGCGTTTTACCGCCGACACTATTGGCGGCTCGGTGTAAAAGGGCTCTAAGACTTCAAAAGACTCACCATGCCTCTTAAAAAAAAAAAAAAAAAATAGCTTTGGGTGTTTACTCTCCGAAATGTTGTCACTTTGTGGGTGTTTCTACTGTCCTGGTTCTCCAGGGCTTCCAAAAATGTGATGGATGGTTAGGAAATTAGATGCGTAGTTTATTCCCCTAGAAAGCCTGGAGATGCTCCTTGAATTTTGGCTTCTGTATTTGGCTAGGCTGTGAAAAAGTCTCATACATGTTGGAAGGAGTCTCAGAATGCGTTTTTTTGGGTGGAATTCTAAGTATGCCTATAATGTGTGTTAGAAATATCTTATTCGTTTACAACTTTGTGTAAAAGAAAAAAAAAACACATTTTTGTTTTTCCACACTTTTCCAAAAACTTGTGGCAAAAAATGTCTTCAAAGGACTCACCTTGCCTCTTAGAAAATAGCTTGGGGTGTTTTGCATTCCAAAATGTGGTCTTTTGTGAGTAATTCTATTGTCCTGGCATTTTAGGACGATGTTACACCGCGAATTGTGAGAGAATTGTGATCTAAGCAAAAAAAATCGTGACTCTCGTTTTTGACAGAATCGTGCAGCTCTATTATCAATTAACTGTGTTTTGCTCTTTTTATATCATGATGGCAACAGAAACTACCCAAATAACCCTAATCACAAGTTTACATACCCCAGTTTTTAATATCGTGTATTGCCCCCTTTAACATCAATGTCAGCTTGAAGTCTTTTGTGGTATTTGTGGATGAGGCTCTTTATCTTCTCAGATGGTAAAGCTGCCCATTACTCTTGGCAAAAAGCCTCCAGTTCCTGTAAATTCTTGGGCTTTCTTGCATGAACTGCACATTTTGAGATCTCCCCAGAGGGGCTCAATGATATTGAGGTCAGGAGACTGAGATGGCCATTCCAGAACCTTCACTTTATTCTGCTGTAGCCAATGACATCGACTTGGCCTTGTGTTTTGGATCATTGTCATGTTGGAATGCCCACGTATGTCTCATGTGCAGCTTCCTGGCTGATGAATGCAAATGTTCCTCCAGTTTTTTTTGATAACCTACAGCATTCATCTTGCCATCAATTTTGACCAAATTTCCTGTGCCTTTGTATCTCACACATCCCCAAAACATCAGCGATCCACCTCTGTGTTTTACAGTAGGAATGGTGTACCTTTCATCATAGGCCTTGTTGACGCATCTCCAAATGTAGTGTTTATGGTTATGGCCATAAAGCTTAATTTTGGTCTCATCACTTCAAATGACTGCGCCAGAAGGTTTGAGGCTTGTCTCTGTGCTGTTTGATGTATTGTAAGCTGGATACTTTGTGGCATTTGCGTAGTAATGGCTTTCTTCTGGCGACTCGACCATGCAGCCCGTCTTTCTTCAAGTGCCTCCTTATTGTGCATTTTGAAACAGCCACACTATATGTTTTCAAAGAGTCCTGTATTTCACCTGAAGTTATTTGTGGGCTTTTCTTTGCATCCGAACAATTTTTCTGGCAGTTGTGGCTGAAATTTTAGTTTAGTCTACATGACCGTAGTTTGGTTTTAACAGAACCCCTCATTTTCCACTTCTTGATTGGAGTTTGAACAAACATTCCTTGGATATCTTTTTATATCCCTTTCCTGTTTTATACAGTTCAATTACCTATTCCTGCAGATCCTTTGACAATTCTTTTGCTTTCCCCATGACTAAGAATCCAGAAACGTCAGTGCAGCACTGGATAAAAGATGCAAGGGTCTGTCAGGAGTCCAGAAAACTCATTGACCTTTTATACACAGACACTAATTACAACCAAACGAATCACAGGTGAGGATGGTTACCTTTTAACCACTTCCAGACCGGCTCACGTTGATATACGTCGGCACTTTGAAGAGGGATATCTTTGTTATAGCAGCAACGTTGGAGGCGATCGGGTCCTCTTTCTGGCTTGGTATGGAGACGAGTGAGGGGAAGATGGCTCCCACACATCTCAATACTATTGCAGGGCAGAAGCGGCGTAAAAACGTCCCTTCCGCCCATAGCTCTTAAAGTAACATATTTTTATTTTTTTTTAAATGACATTTACATTTTTTATTTTGCAATTTTGTGTAAATATGAGAGCTGAGGTCTTTTTGACCCCCCAGATCTCATATGTAAGAGGTCCTGTCATGCTTTTTTTTCTATTAAAAGGGATGTTTAACCCCTTCCCGCCGACCGTACGCAGATATGCGTACTCTGCTTTCCGGGGTTACACCGGGATGATGCCTGCAGCTGCAGGCATCATCCCGGTACCGTTGTTTACAGCGGGCGATCGGCTACCCGTGTATAACAACCGATGCGGCTAAAAGCCGCTCGGTTGTTATACCGGAGGGGCGGGAGGGGACATCCCCCCCCTCCCGCCGCTGTTACCGTGCGATTGGGAGGCCCGGTGTCCAATCGGGTACCTTCGGCGGCTGGGGGCGGGCTGGACCGAAGCTGTGGGCGGCTTCGTTCCAGCCTTCTCGTTGTAAACGCGGAAGCAACGTCATGACGTCAGTTCCCGTTTACTCGGCTGCCAATGGCGCCGAATTAAAAAAAGTACACAGTATTCAGAATCGCCGTTTTCGGCGATCTGAATACTTTGAAGTGTAAAGGAGGGATGGGGGGTCTTTTAGACCCCCCATCCCTCCATAAAGAGTACCTGTCACCACCTATTACTATCACAAGGGATGTTTACATTCCTTGTGACAGCAATAAAAGTAAAAAAAAAAAAAAAAAAAATTTTTTAAACACAATTTATAAAGTAAAAAAAAAAATAAAAAAAAAAAAAATTTTTTTAAAGTGCCCCTGTCTCCGCGAGCTCGCGCAGCGAAGAAAACGCATACGGAAGTCGCGCCCGCATATATAAACGGTGTTCAAACCACACATGTGAGGTATCGCCGTGATCGTCAGAGCGAGAGCAATAATTCTAGCCCTAGACCTCCTCTGTAACTCAAACCTGGTAACCGTAAAAAAATTTTAAAGCGTCGCCTATGGAAATTCATAGGTACCGTAGTTTGTCGCCATTCCACGAGTGCGTGCAATTATAAAGGGTGACATGTTTGGTATCTATTTACTCGGCGTAACATCATCTTTCACATTATACAAAAAAATTGGGGTAACTTTACTGTTTGGATTTATTAAAATTCATGAAAGTGTCCCTTTTTCAAAAATTTGCATTTAAAACACCGCTGCACAAATACCGTGTGATATAAAATATTGCAACAATCGCCATTTTATTCTCTAGATTCTCTGCTAAAAAATATATATAATGTTTGGGAACTCTAAGTAATTTTCTAGCAAAAAATACGGATTTTAACTTGTAAACACCAAATTTCAAAAATAGGCGTAGTCATGAAAGGGTTAAACTCCCTGTAATAGGAATAAACGTGACACAATTTTTTTTTTTTTTAAAGAACAATGTAAAAATAAAAAATAGGTAAAATTAAATAAGAAAAAAAGTTTTAACACGCCCCGTCCTGCCACACATGTGTGGTATTGCCACGCTCAGTAGAGCGAGGGCAATAATTCTAGCCCTAGACCTCCTCTGTAACTCAAAATATGCAACCTGTAGAATTTTTTTAAGCGTCGCCTATGGAGATTTTTAAGGGTAAAAGTTTGTCGCCATTCCACGAGCGGGCGCAATTTTGAAGCGTGACATGTTGGGTATCAATTTACTCAGCGTAACATTATCATTCACAATATAAAAAAAATTGGGCTAACTTTACTGTTGTCTTATTTTTTTAATTCATTTTAATTTAAAAAACGGCTTTTTTATATTACTTTAAATTACCTTTTTGTTAATTATTTTTCAGCCTTCATGGGTATTGTGTGCAAGTGAGCATTCCAAAATGAAAATGTTTATTTTGTAAAGTCTTTGGAATCATGCTCTACAGCTGAGAAATGAGCATCTTCCCTGGCTGCTGTGTCATCTGTTCTGTGCTTTACAGTATAAATAAATGGCATTAATGTAAGCTTTTCAGCGATGAGCTGTCATTTTAAAAACAAACACAGAAGCACCTGAGAAAATTCAAAGCAAAAATTTGAAAGAATTGTAGATACAGTGCCTTGAAAAAGTATTCATACCCCTTGAAATTTTCCATATTTTGTAATGTTCAAAACCAAAAACTTAAATGTATTTTATTGGGACTTTATGTGATGGACCAACACAAAGTGGCACATAATTGTGAAGTGGAAGGAAAATGATAAATGTTTTCAAAATGTTTTACAAATATCTGAAAAGTGTGGCGTGCATTTGTATTCAGTCCCCTTTACTCTGATACTCCTAACTAAAATCTAGTGGAACTAATTGCCTTCAGAAGTCAACTAATTGGTAAATAGAGTCCACCTGTGTGTAATTTAATCTCCGTAAAAATACAGCTGTTCTGTTAAGCCATCAGAGATTTGTTAGAGTACCTTAGGCCCCTTTCACAGGATCGGACTGTTCAGGTCCGCCTGTCATTTTTGACGGCAGACCTGAACGGGCACTCCATGTTAGCCTATGGAGCGACGGATGTCAGCGGAGACATGTCCGCTGACATCCGACCCCGTCCGATCCGCTAAAAGCAGACAGATGGCCCTACGTCCAGATCCGTCGCTGTCGGATCGGGTGAGATCTAACGAAAACGGACATGCTGTCCGTTTTCATCTGATCCCTCCATAGGCGGCAGCGGTGCCTGACAAGCCCCTCCCCGCTCAGTGAGCAGAGAGGGACCTGTCATCCGCCGGCTCAGCGGAGATCAACGGAGAGATCTCCCGCTGAGTCGGTGGACCGAGGCGGGCTCTGTGGAAACGGAGTCCGCCTCGTGTGAATGAGGCCTTAGTGAAAAAACAGCATTATGAAGGCTAAGAAAGAAACCAGACAGGTCAGGGATAACATTGTGGAGAAGTTTAATGCAGGTTTAGGTTATAAAAAAAAAAAAAAAAAAAAAAAAAAATCCCAAGCTTTGAACATCTCACACAGCACTGTTAAATCCATCATCCGAAAGAGGTTTGCAGTTGTGCCATACTATCGAAACATGGCCGTCCACCTAAGCTGACAGGCCGGACAAGGAGAGCGTAAGACCCCTTTCAAACTAAAGCAGTTTTCAGGCGTTCTAGCGCTAGAAATAGCCTCTAAATAATGCCTGAAAACTGCCTCCCATTCATTTCACTGTGACTTTTCACACTGGGGCGGTGCGCTTGTGGGAAAAATCCTGCAAGCACCATCTTTGGGGCATTGAAATTAATGGGCAGCACTTTCAAAGCGCCTGAAAAGCGCTTCAGAAGTGCCGCAACACGGGAGCTTTTAACCCCTTCTTTGGGGTTAAAGCCGCCCTGCTAACGGCTGAAAAGCGTCGCAAGAATGAGCTGTGCTTTATCGCTAAGGGCCCGGGCGCTGCAGTGTGAAAGTAGTGAAGCAGACAAGAGGCCCATGGTAACTGGAGGAGCTGCAGAGATCCACAGCTCAGGTGGGAGAATCTGTCCACAGGACAACTGTTAGTTGTGCACTCCACAAATCTGGCCTTTATGGAGGAGTGGCAAGAAGAAAGCCATTGTTGAAAGAAAGCCTACACTTTTTGTAGCTGCTGACTTTTTTAATAAACTTACAAACTAGTGGAACTCTGCTTTAACCACTTGCCGCCCGCCATATAGCAAAATGATGTAGGCAAAGTGGTTTAGTTAGCCTGATCGCATGTCATATGACGTGATCAGGATAATTAGCCGGGGCACGTCCGCGGGGGCACGTGCTGTGGCGTGTCAGTCTGACACAGCAACTCTAATCTAGGTAAAGAGTCTCTGATGGAGACACTTTACCACGTGATCAGCTGTGTCCAATCACAGCTGATCATGGTGTAAACAGGAAAAGCCGCGTATCGGCTTTTCCTCACTCGTCTGTCATACGCGAGTAGAGGAGAGCCGAATGGCTGCTCCTCTGATGTGGGGGTCTGCGCTGATTATCAGCGCAGACCCGACCCCCCCCCCCCAAGGATGCCCACCCAGGATCACCAGGGATGCCACCAGGAGTGCCCACCACTTGTGACCACCAGGGATGCAAATCAATGCCCACAATTGATGCCAATCAGTGCCCATCACTGATGCCTGCCAGTGCCTGCCAATCAGTGATGCCCATCAGTGCCCAGCAATGTCTCCTATCAGTGCCCATCAGTGCCACCTATCAGTGCCGCATATTAGTTCCCATCATCAGTGCCACCTCATCAGTTCCCATAATTGCCACCTTATCAGTGGCCATCCGTGCAGCCTCATCAGTGCCCCTCAGTGAACGAGAAAACATACTTATTTACAAAGTTTTGTAACGGAAACGAAAAAAAACTTTTTTTTTTTTTTTCAACATTTTTCGGTCTTTTTTTATTTGTTTAGCAGAAAATAAAATTCCCAGAGGTGATCAAATACCATCAAAAGAAAGCTCTATTTGTGGAAACAAAATTATAAAAATGTTGTTTGGGTACAGTATTAGCATGACCGCGCAATTGTCATTCAAAATGTGATGGCACTGAAAGCTGAAAATTTGGCTTGGGCAGGAATACCAGGAACCCTACATTCACTATATCTGTTCTCCCACAGTAAGCAGAACCTAGAAATGGAATCATCATGGGCAGTACAGTGGTGTAGTGGTTAGCACTCTCACTTAGCAGCAAAAAGGGTCGCTGGTTCATATCCTGAGCATAACACCATCTGCCTGGAGTTTGCATGTTCTCCCTGTGCCTACGTGGGTTTCCTCCAGGTACTCCGGTTTCCTCCCACACTCTAAAGACATGCTGGTAGGTTAATTGGATCCTCTCTAAATTGGCCGTAGAATATGTATGAATGTGTGTTAGGAACCTTAAGTTGTAAGCTCCTTGATGGTAAGGACTGATAGGAATGTACAATGTATATGTAAAGCGCTGCGTAAATTGACAGCGCTATATAGCAAACTGAGCATGTACAGAGTGACTCCTCCAAAGGCTCTGTACTATCAGGAGATGGATTGGGGACAGTAAAAGAAGGGGAGGATCATAGAAGACAGGATCAAACAGCCTTTTTTACACAATGTGGAGGATTAACCCCTTAGGTTCCACAGGGAGTATAAGAAGCATGCTTTACTGCATATACAGACTGATTTTACTGTTGTGGGTTTAGTAACACTTTAAGACCGGGGCGGAGGTTCACATTCCAGAAGGACAGCGACACTAAACATAAGGCCAGAGCTACAATGGAATGGTTTAGATTAAAGCATATTCATGTGTGAGAATGACCCAGTCAAAGTCCAGACCTAAATCCAATTGAGAATCTGTAGGAAGACTTGAAAGTTTCTGTTCACAAACGCTCTCCATCCAATCTGACAGAGCTTGATCAAAGAAGAATAGGCACAATTTTCACTCTAGATGTGCAAAGCTGGTAGAGACATACCCAAAAAGACTTGGTGGTTCTACAAAGTATTGACTCAAATGCACGCCACACTTTTCACTTATTTATTTGTAAAAAAATATAATTTTCCGTTCAAAATTATGTGCCACTTTGTGTTGGTCTAGCACATAAAATCCCAATAAAATATATTTATGTTTTTGGTTGTAAAATGATAAAATGTGGAAAATTTCAGGGGTTATGAATACTTTACTTTTTCAAGGCACCGTAGATAAAATTAGGCAGATTATGTCTCCTGAGAAATGCAGGAATTAGGCATATGGCCTCTTTAGGCTTCTTGCACACTTTACTGATGTTTGAGCATCTGCTTTTTTGGATATAATTCCAGGCATTTGTCTTGTGCGCGTTTGCATGTATATGCGCATTCGCGGATTTGTGTGCACAATACATTCCTAGCGAAAATCCATTAGCATTTAGGCTCATATGCTTGTATTTGTGTGCACTGGCACAAAATACTGACCTGGAATACAGATTTTTCTATTTTTATTTATTTATTTTTATTATTTTTTTACTCAGAAATACGTAGCGCTTGTTTACTTTCCTGTGTGTAAAGAGCTTTTTTCAAGCTGCAGTGTGCAAGATACCTTACAAAACATGTTGGTTTTAATTATTTTTAAAACCAGTGTCTGTTTTTATGTCTGGGTATGTTCCTGTTTGGCAACTCGCCCTCAAGTCCTTTTCTCAATGGCAGTGGGCATAGGGACCTAAACTAAGAGGAGACGGCAGCACTAGAGATGTAAAATTTCTGGAAAAATTGGAGTAGTGGTGTTTTACAAATTTGAGTCATTTTGTTACGCTGGGAAGGTAAAATGCAGTGTATATAAAAAGTATTATGCTTGAAGTAAAAGCACAGCCGTTTCAGTAAATAAACTAAATTTGCTTTTTAAAATTTTATTTTTTCATACAAATGGAAATAACATGGACTATGTATACTCAGAACTTTTCACCTGTACACGAGAACATGTAATCACCCCTCTTTCCCGCATAATAATGTAAAAGCTTCCTGCCAATATGCATTTTCAGTTATTGGCAATGCTGATCCAGAAGCATATACTGCTTTTGCAAGAGCTTGATGAATATTCTCCTGATTTGCAGGTGTCATTTTATCTAGAAATGAAGGGATTGTGTATTTTTGGGAGGCCGTGGTTTGCAACACGTCCTTACTTGAAGATGCTGCTGGTAAAAAAAAACAAAACATTGTGATGATCCAGAAGCAGCAAAAAGAGTGTTTCTGGAATGAGAGCTTGGGACGGAAAAGGTACTCGCACTTTCATTTTGGTTCTCATTTCATTCAATAAAGTATTGTTTAATGTCTTTAGGGCACTTCTGACATGCAAGAATGTGTTTTGTCATCCTTGTAGCATTTGGAAAAGAGTTTTTCTTCTCCTAATATTTGCAAATTACAGCTTTGCTTGCAGCAGAAATTGAACTGTGGAAATGTTTCCATGCTCTAGATGTTGGTCTCACCATTTTAGACCCCTTTCACACTGGGGCGCTTTTCAAGCGTTTTCGAGCTAAAAATAGCGACTAAAAACCACCTCTCAAGTCTCCCCAGTGTGAAAGTCTGAGTGCTCTCACACTGGGCGGTGTGCTTGCAGGACCGAAAAAAAAAAAGTCCTGCAAGCAGCATCTTTGGGGCAGTGGGGGAGCGGTGTATACACCGCTTCTCCACCGCCCCTGCCCATTGAAATGAATGGGTGCCACTTTCAAAACGCCGTAAAAGCGCTTTTTAACCCCTTCTGGGGGGTTAAAAGCACATTGCTATAACAGCGATAAAGCGCCGCTAAAACTAGCGATGTATTACTGCTACCTCCCTCACTGCCCCAGTGTGAAAGGGGTCTTACTGAGAGGAGAAAAATAAAAAACAATTTACCAAGCAGACTGTAGGGAAACATTATGCTTTGATGGTGGAGAACGTTCATAGGAATCATTTAAAGGTTATAAAGATAAACTAATTTTGTCAGACAAATTTATGTTATACTTAAATACATTTTTTTTTAAATGTAATTATTCATGTTATACTTGCCTTCTCTGTTGCAGTGGATTTGCACAGAGCAGCCCAGATCCTCCTCTTTTCTGGTCCCTCTTCTGTGATCCTGGCCTCTCCCTCCTGTTCAGTGCCCCACAGCAAGCAGCTTGCTATGGGGGCACCCGAGCCGAGTTACAGCTCCCTGTGCCCATTTAGACATGGAGCCCTGCCTCCTCTCTCCCCTGATTGGCTAGCTGACTTTGACAGCAGCGGGAGCCAATGGCGCCTCTGCTGTGTCCCAGACAATCAGAAGGGAGAATCTCAAACGGCTGAGACACTCCTGGACATTGCTGGACAGGGACCTCAGGCAAGTGTTAGGTGGGCTAAGGGGGGCTTCTGCACACAGAAGGCTTTTTATCTCATTCCATATACAGTAAAACCTTGGTTTGCAAGCATAATTCGTTCCAGAAACATGCTTGTAATCCAAAGCACTTGTATATCAAAGCATTTTTTTTTTTTTTACATGGTATAAAAGAGAAGAGAGGCACCTCTAAGTGTAGCAACAAGTTGCTAAATGTTGTACCTTCATTAAATGTAACCATATTGCTACACTTAGAGGCTCCTCTCTTCTTTTTTTATATTCAGTTGTGACACGACGCTACTCTTATATCAAGACATTGCTTGTAATTAATTAATTATTTATTAATTTATTAAAATATTCTGCTTGTCTTGCAAAACGCTCTCAAACCAAGTTATTCTCAAACCAAGGTTTTACTGTAATGCATTAAGATTAAAAACCTTCTGCCTTTACAATCCCTTTAAGGCCTGAGAGGACAGAAACTAACATCTACTGTAGCCCAACAATCATTCAGATGGAGCCCACAAAACAACTAAACTGGAGCCTTTCCCCTGCAGTGCCCCCTAGTGGCAGAAATGCATATTTCTCTTGGTTGAGAACTGCATTGAGAAGTATAGTGTTGAATTGTATTCCAGAATTTGCTTGTCTTCAGCTGAGGGGACTTGCAATAATTTAAGACTTTGCATGAAGTCTCAGAAATCTTTTATTAAGGTCTTCGTGTTATATAGTTTGAATACAGAGAACATATTCCACACTTCTTTTTTTGTAGCAAAGATACATGTACTGCATGTTATAAAAGGTAAAGCCAAAGTGTCTAAGAGCCCTTTCACACTGGGGCGGTTTGCAGGCACTATTGCGCTAATAATAGCGCCTGCAAACCGACCCGAAAGTGCCGCTGCTTGCATTCCAGTGTGAAAGCCCCGAGGGCTTTCACACTGGAGCGATGCGCTGGCAGGACGGTAAAAAAAGTCCTGCCAGCAGCATCTTCGAAGCGGTGAAGGAGCGGTGTGTATACCGCTCCTTTACCGCTCCTTTACCGCTTCTGCCCATTGAAATCAATGGGACAGCGCGGCTATACCGCCGGCAAAGCGCCTCTGCAGAGGCACTTTGCGGTGGTATTTAACCCTTTCTCGGCCGCTAGCGGGGGGTAAAACCGCCCCGCTAGCGGCCGCATACCGACGGTAAAACACCGCTAATAATAGCGGCGTTTTACCGCCGACGCCGCCCCAGTGTGAAAGGGCTCTAAAACACAGAAATAAAGATGAAGAATAGTACAAAAAAAAAGACAATATAGAATATAGTCAGACATTGGGTTGGGTAGGGAACATTGTGTACGTCCTACCACAATGAGCAATAGTCTCCAGAGGAAGTAACCACAAAGACATAAAGTAACCTCCAGTCCTGTATTAGTTAATCTAGTAAACTCAGAATAATAAAATAAAACGTATGCTGTTTTAGGTTTTATAAAATTTTTCCAGTTGCTTCATTAGCTATAGTCAAGATTTCCTACATATTGTAAATAGCTTCTACTGTGTGTATCCATTCTTTTACTGTAGGGGTGTGGGGAGATTTCCAGTGTCTCTGAAATTAAGGATTTTGTAGTGACTAAAGGGTATCTGGTCAAGGATTGCTTATATTTCCGCAGTGAATAGTTAAAAATATAAAGCAAACAACAGGCCGGGATTAATTGGATCTTGAAAAGAGAGGATCCTAGTATTGAAGTACCTAATATACAGGGTGACTCTGTAGGTACTTTAAAAATTGATTGTGCCAACGTCCCTGACAATAAGTTGGAAATATCAAAAGACTAGAAAATTTGGGACTTTGAAGGCACAAGTATGAGCTACACAACGTATATATATAAAAGAAAGGTTTAAATTTTATCTATAATCTGTCTTTTTGTAGATTATAAATAAAATTTAAACCTTTCTTTTATATATATACGTTGTGTAGCTCATACTTGTGCCTTCAAAGTCCCAAATTTTCTAGTCTTTTGATATTTCCAATTAATTGGATCTTGGTTTCAGTGATCTGAATCAGTTTGCCAACTTTGCCCCAAAAGGGTTTTATCAGGGGACGTTCCCACCAGATATGAATTAGAGAACCTTTTTCTTGGTTGCAACGCCAGCACATCTGAAGACTGCGGAAACCATTGTTTCAATTTAGTCGGTTTAGCATACCAATGTGTAAGTGGCTTGTTTACATAGTAGGTGAGGTTGAAAAAGGACTCAAGTCCAACCTATGTGTGTGATTGTATGTCAGTATTATAGTATCCCTGTATGTTTTGGTCGTTCAGGTGCTTATCTAATAGTTTTTTGAAACTATCGATGCTTCCCGCTGAGACCACTGCCTGTGGAAGTGAATTCCACATCCTTGCCGCTTTTACAGTAAAGAACCCTCTATGTAGTTTAAGGTTAAACCTGTTTTCTTCTAATTTTAATGAGTGGCCACGTGTCTTGTTAAACTTGCTTCTGCGAAAAAGTTTTATCCCTTATATGGGGGTCACCAGTACGGTATTTGTAAATTGAAATCATATCCCCTCTCAAGCGTCTCTTTTCCAGAGAGAATAAGTTCAGTACCCGCAACCTTTCCTCATAACTAATATCCTCCAGACCCTTTATTAGCTTTGTTGCCCTTCTTTGCACTCGCTCCATTTCCAGTACATCCTTCCGGACGATTGGTGCCCAGAACTGGACAGCATACTCCAGGTACAGCCGGACAAGAGTCTTGTAGAGCGGGAGAATTATTGTTTTATCTCCTTTTTAATGCATGCCTATATTCTGTTTGCTTTGTTAGACTCAGCAATGGCATGCAATGCCAAGCTGCTGCTATCATCTACTAGGACCCCCAGGTCCTTTTCCATCCTAGATTCCCCCAGAGGTTCCCCCCCCCAGGGTATAGATTGCATTCATATTTTTGACACCCAAATGCATTATTTTATATTTTCTACATTAAACCTAATTTGCCATGTAGTTGCCCACCCCATTAATTTGTTCAGATCTACTTGCAAGGCTTCCACATCCTGTGGAGAAGTCATTGCCCTGCTTAGCTTAGTATGGTTCGCAAATACAGAGATTGAAATGCTTACCCCATCCTCCAGGTCGTTTATGAACAAATTAAATAGGATTGGTCCCAGCACAGAACCCTGGGGGACCCCGCTACCCACCCCTGACCATTCTGAGTACTCCCCATTTATCACCACCCTCTGAACTCACCCTTGTAGCCAGTTTTCAATCCATGTACTCGCCCTATGGTTCATGCCAACGGACCTTATTTTGTACAGTAAACGTTTATGGGGAACTGTGTCAAATGCTTTTGCAAAATCCAGGTACACCACGTCTACGGGCCTTCCTTTATCTAGATGGCAACTCACCTCCTCATAGAAGGTTAATAGATTGATGTAGCCAGAACGATTCTTCATGAATTCATGCTGATTACTGCTAATGATACCGTTCTCATTACTAAAATCTTGTATATATTCCCTTATCATCCCCTCCAAGAGCTTGCATACTATTAATGTTAGGCTAACTGGTCTGTAATTCCCAGAGATGTATTTTGGCTCCTTTTTATATATTGGTGCTACATTGGCTTTTCTCCAGTCGGCAGGTACCATTCCAGTCAGTAGACTGTCAGTAAAAATTAGGAACAATGGTCTGGTAATTACTCGACTGAGTTCCCGAAGTACCTTTGGGTGCAAGCCATCTGGTCCCTGTGATTTATTAATGTTAAGTTTCCCAAGTCTAATTTTATTTCTGTTCTCTGTTAACCATGGAGGTGCTTCCTGTGATGTGTCATGAGGATAAACACTGCAGTTTTGGTTACTGAAGCCCCCGATTCCCTCGTGAAGACCGAGGAGAAGGAAAAGTGCAATATCTTTGCCATTTTCCCATCCTTTGTAACCAGATGTCCTTCCTCATTCTTTATGGGGCCAATATGGTCTGTCATCCCTTTTTTACTGTTTACATACTTAAAGATATTCTAGGGATTTTTTTTTTTTTTTTTTTGCTCTCCTCCGCTATGTGTCTTTCGTGTTCTACCTTTGCCACCCTAATTGCACCCTTACATTTCTTGTTGCATTCTTTATAAAGTCTGAATGCTGATGATGATCCCTCAACCATGTCTTTTTTGAAGGCCTTCTCCTTTGCTTTTATATGTGTTAAGCCATCCAGGACTTTTGTTCGCTCTTTTAAATTTATTACTCAATGGAATGCATTGGCTAATGCCCTTATTTAACCGCTTGCTGCCCGCCGTCCGTCATATGATGGCCAGGCGGCACAGCTCTCGTTCTGGGAGGACGTCATATGATGTTCCTCCATTTAAACAGGGAATGCGCGCGATCGTGCTTGTGCATCCCTGTTTCTTTGGTGGCGGCGTGTCACGGAGACACCGCTCGCCACCGAGGGGGGTGAACAGCCATTGGTTATCTGTTTACCACGTGATCGGCCATGATGAAGTCACGGCCGATCACAGATAGTTCCGCCCCACTGTTCACGGCGCATGCGCTATCGCGGGCGCACTGCGTGTGCACGTCGGTGGCGGCGTGTTCCTGGGGCATCTGTATGTGGCCAGATTGTGTAAAAGTCTCACACGTGGTATCGTCATACTCGGGAAGAGTAGCAGAATGTATTTTGGGGTGTAATTTGTTGTATGCATATGCTGTGTGTGAGAAATAACCCGATAATATGACAATTTTGTAAAATAAGTAAATAAAAAAAAATCTTCATTTTGCAAAGAATTGTGGGAAAAAATGACAACTTAAAAAAAACTCACCATGCTACTTACTTAATACCTTGTAATGTCTACTTTCTAAAAAGGGGTCATTTGGGGGGTATTTGTACTTTCCTGACTTGCTAGTGTCTCAAGAAATTAGATTCACCTGATGTACTGAAGGCCTGATCAGATGTGATCAATTTTCAGAGATTGGCACCATAGTTTGTAGACTCTATAACTTTCACAAAGAGCAAATAATATACACTAATTTGGATTATTTTTACCAAAGATTTGTAGCTGTATACATTTTGGCCAAAATTTATGAAGAAAAATTACTAATTAGCAAAATTTTAGAACAGAAACAAAGAAAAAGGCTTTTTTTTTCCACAAAATTTACGGTCTTTTTTATTTATAGCACAAAAAATGAAAAACCCACTAGTGATTAAATACCACCAAAAGAAAGCTCTATTTGTGTGAAAAAAAGGACGCAAGTTTCATATGGGTACAGTGCTGTATGACTGAGTAATTGTCATTCAAACTGTGAGAGCGCTAAAAGCTGAAAATTGGTCTGGACAGGAAGGGGGTGTAAGTGCACTGTATTGAGGTGGTTAATATGCTCTTAACCGCTTAAGCCCTGAGATTTTACCTCCTTACTAACCAGAGAACTTTTTGCAATTCGGCACTGCGTCACTTTAACTGACAATTGCGCGGTCGTGTGGCATCGCACCCAAACAAAATTGACCTCCTTTTTTCCCACAAAAATAGCTTTTTTTTTTTTTTTTTTTTTGGTGGTATTTGGTCAATTCTGCGTTTTTAATTTTTTGCGCTATAAACCAAAAAAGAGCGACGATGAAAAAAACACATTATTTTTTACTTTTTGCTATAATAAATATCCACCAAAAATATATAAAAAAAACTATTTTATACAGCGATCAGTGCTATAAAAATGCACTGATTACTGTGTAAATGACACTGGCAGTGAAGGGGTTAACCACTAGGGGGCGATGAAGGGGTTAAGTGTGTCCTAGGGAGTGATTCTAACTGTGAGGGGGATGGGCTTCAAGTCACAGGACAGCGATCACCGCTCCGATGACAGGGAGCAGTGATCTCTGCCATGACACAAGCCAGAACGGGGAAATGCCTTGTTTACATAGGCACTTCCCCGTTCTGAGGCTCCGTGACACGATCGCCGGGAGACCGGTGGACATCGAGTCCGCCTGTCCCAGCACGGTCACGCTGTACGTGGCAGGCGCGAGCCTGCTATCCCCGGCTCTTAAAGGGTACGTACAGGTACACCCATTTGCCCACCGCTGCCATTGTGCTGACATATATCGGCATGCAGCGGTCAGCAAGTGATTAAAGCAAACCCATCTCTCCTCCGTGTTCTTTGTTCATAAGAATTTATCTCAATTTATACCTTCTAGCAGGGTTCGTAGTTTAGGGAAGTTGGCTCTTTTTTGAAATTCAGTGTTTTGGAATTCCCCTTATGTTTCCTATTTGTGTCATTTATACTGAAGCCAGTTGACCTGTGATCCCCGTTTCCTAAATTGCCCCGTATTTCCACATCCCTGATCAGGTCTGTATTGTTGGTAATCAGTAGATCCAGTAATGCTTTATTTCTAGTTGGTGCGTCTTAGAGGTCGACCGATATATCTGCCGATATTTGGTGTTTTTTACTTAATTGGCATCAGCCGATTGTGCTGCTAAAAAAGGCAGCGCGACTTGCAAATGACTTCTGTAATAGAAGTTAATACAAGTTGCCTGAAATCTTCTGTGAAGCGACTTTTCTCCTTCTCTGGGCAGCCTGCCAAATCTGATAAAAAGAACCTGAAGATATACAATGTTTACACTTACATTTGTTGCTTACAAGTAAAAATCCTGTATTTTCTGCTAGAAAATCACTTAGAACCCCCAAACATTATATACGGTATATATTTTTTTTTAGCAGAGACCCTAGGGAATAAAATAGCGGTTGTTGCAATATTTTATGTCACACGGTATTTGCGCAGCGGTCTTTCAAACGCAATTTTTTTTTTTTTTAAAATACACTAATAAATTTAAAAAAAAACTAAGCAGTAAAGTTAGCCCATTTTTTTCGTCCAAAAGTTTTGATTACCTGTTTTTGTGTATTTAATATTTAAGATATAGTTTTTTTTTTTATTTTTTTTTTTTAATCTAAATTCTACATACAAGTGATCTGATTGGAGGTTTGTTTTGTTTAATAAATGTTTAAATGTAAAAAATTTTCTGTATCACTTAAGGTTGCTTTCACACTGGAGCGGGCATGCGTTGACGGTAAAACGCTGCTAGTTTTAGCGGCGCTTTACCGTCATTTTAGCGGCGCTATTCGGCTGCTAGCGCGGCGCTTATAACCCAGCTAGCAGCCGAGGAAGGTGTTAAATGCGCCCCTGAAGCGCAGCTGTTGAAACGCTTTGCAGGCGCTTCGGCAGCGGTGCGCATTCATTTCAATGGGCAGGAGTGGTGGTATACACAGCTCCAAAGATGCTGCTTGCAGGACTTTTTTTTAACATCCTGCCAGCGCATCGCCTCAGTGTGAAAGCACTCGGGCTTTCAGACTGAGACTGCAGGGGAGCCGTTTCACAGGCACTTTACAGGCGCTATTTTTAGCCCAAAAGCGCCTGAAAAATGCCCCATTGTGAAAGGGTTCTAACTGTTAGATTTTAGGAGATGAAGGGAAAAAAGAAGAAAAAAAAAATCGGCCTAATATATCGGCCCCAAAAAATCGGCATCGCATATCGGCCACCGCGATTTCTAAATATCGGCATCGGCCAGAGAAAAACCCATATCGGTCGACCTCTAGTGCGTCTACCATCTGACCCATGAAATTGTCCTGCAAGACATTTAGGAACTGGTGAGCCTTAGACAAATGGGCGGTTCCCTCCACCCAGTCTATGTCTGGATAATTAAAATTCCCCATTATGATAACACTTCCCATCCTTGCTGCTAATCCAAATTGTGATAGGAGATCCGTCTCCCCCTCCTCCCCAGATTGGGGGGCCTATAGCATACTCCCAGTATTATTTTCCCCTTAGCTTCATCCCTTTGGAGCTCTACCCATAAGGACTCCACCTCCTCCCTAGCTCCCTTTAGTGATGTAATCTCTCACATTCACTTGTACATTATTCTTGATATACAGGCATACCCCTCCCCCTTTTTTACCCTCTCTTTCCCTGCAACAGTATCTATAGTTCACCCATCTTGTGCGCCGGGCTCCTGGCATTGGTGAACATGTCATGTAGTTTAGACCAGTTGCATACTATCCTCCTATTGGGTGTTCCGAGATTACAACTAGGACTTGTTACTATACTTCCCTTGGGTTTATGTGCTTTAGTCAACCTACCACTAATGCCCCCAATACTACCCTCTAGAATATGTTCCGCATTGACTATCCCTACCTCTGGAACCCCCCCCCCCCGTCGCATACTTTTAAAACCTCTCTAACTTTTTGGCCATCTTCACTCCCATTGCTAATCTTGGCATGTGGTGTTAAGAGTAGAGGTCGACCGATATGGGTTTTTCTCTGGCCGATGTCAATATTTAGAAATTGGGGCGGCCGATATATGATGCCGATTTTTGCGTCCGATATTTTAAGCCAATTTTTCTTTTTCTGGCAGGTGGCACTGGTTGCCATTGGCAAGTGGCACTGATTGGCACTGGCAGGTGGCACTGGTTGGAACATGGCACTGGCAGGTGGCATTGGTTGGCACTGGCAGGTGGCACTGGTTGGTATTGATTGGCACTGGCATGTGGCATTGGTTGGCACTGGCAGGTGACACTGGTTGGCACTGACAGGTGGCATTAGTTGGCACTAGCAGGTGGCACTGGCAGGTTTTACACTGAGCCGATTTGTCAGTTTCACGTTACACTATATGTAACTGAATGCAGAGAGAGACCAGCTGTCAGAATTCAGCGTAATGTCGGGGGTGGGCGGGGCCCTGCAGCTATCTAACGCCAGCCAATGATTGGGCTGCTTAAGAAAGTGGGCAGGGCCACATACACGTAGTGGCCCGCCCAGATCCCATCCCATTGACTGGTGTTTGATAGCTGGGTCCAGCCCACCCCCGATATCACGCTGAATTCTGACAGCTCTTATCTCTGTCTCTCTCTCTCTATTCAGTTGCAAATCAGTTTCACGCATTGAGTGGCAGAGCCGCTCAGTGTGTGAAACTGTCAGTGGAGTGTGGGGAAGGGAGGTAATCGGCCGAATTTGTACAAAAGTCGGCCGATGCCAATTTCTTAAAAAAGGCCAAATATCGGCCGATATATTCATCGACCTCTGGTTAAGAGCATTTTCCCAATATGTTCTGAACCTGTAAGTACCCAGAGCATGCAAGGCTTACAACCAAGAATAGCCAAGAATAAGCCGACAAGGTGGATTTATTAACTTTGGTCCCTTTGAAACAGACAGATTCAAAAGGTGTACCAGGTATCAGAAATTTGTGTTTCGGGTCGTAGAAAAAATATAACTATGTATCTGGTGGTATGTCCAATAGGGTATGGCTTGTGTGGAAAAACATTTAATGTTGCCCCTATTAACGGATGGTGTTTCAGTACAGTCGGGCACATGTCCCAAGATACAGTCAGGGACTACTTTTGCATGTTTCTGGCAAGTAGAGCAGCTCACTGACATGAATGGGCTGTCCTAAACATGATGTGGAAATTTACAGAAATGTGAGGACTCCATTGTACCTGCATAGGTGTGAACGGAGCCTAAAGACTTGTGCACGCGATCTGATTTTTCGACAGGAATTGTGTGATGACAGGCTGTTGGCACAGCGTGTGTACACAAGTCAGTCGGACAAAAGTCCAAAGTACAAACACGCATGCTCAGAAGCAAGGACGAGCCAGAAGGGGTCGGTCTTGTAAACTAGCGTTCGTAATGGAGAATTAACATTCGTGACGTGGTAAATTATAAAATCTCGCGCACATTCTCTTCTTCTTTATTTAATGGGATAATAATGAAGCTGTTTTGCTGGTGATACTGATGGAGTTATGGCAAACAAATTTTCAAAGGCTTTTTTTTTTCTAGTAATATCAAGAATAATATTATTATGCTTGTTTTTTTTTTTTTGGTGCAAGACACCATTACCCCGTAGTTTTCAAGATACAAATATGTTGTTGTCTTTTGTTAACTTTACATTGTATTTTTTAAAGTGTAACTGCCTACTCCCAAACTGTCATTTGAAGTAAAACACGTAGCCAAGTATTATTCTCCACTATTTTTTACATTTTTTTTTATTATGCATTAAAAAAGAAAACAATTAAAATTAGACATCTGCCAATAGAATTTAACCAAAAAGTGCATTCTATGCATCCAAAAATATAGAAAATATACCAACTCAAATCATTATTCAACCAAAAAAATTAAATAAAAGCCTCATGCATGTGTCCTTCTTCTTAATATATGGTGTCAACAATGCTAAGAGTTGGTGAAAGCAGGGGTCCGTCATCCGGAGATTATTCCAAAAATCATCCAGATTATTCTCCTGGAGCTCCAGCAGCAAAGGCATATGACATAATTGGTCATGATTAATAAAGCAACCAATTTTTGGTCCAAGAACTCCTCCTCCTCCTCCTGTTCCTGGACTGAACTTGGGTCAAAGCAATAACTCCAAGGCCAATAATAAATAACACGTTATCTTCTCCGATTCTGCAACATGGCTGGCTGACGAGCGACCGTTCAGAAACGAACTGAAAAGCGTGAAACTAAAAGCGCGAATCAACACTCTTCAAACTTCTACTAACACAAAATTAGCAGAAGGAGCCCAAATGGTGGCGCTAAAGAGCTGAAAAACCACGTAGCACATCACTACGTTTGTGTTTGTTGGCTGACAATTGTGTGCCGTTTGTATGCAAGACAAGTTTGGGGCCAACGCCCTTTGGACAAAAGTCTGAGGTTTTGTCTGCGGAAAATCCGATCGTGTGTACGAGGCTTAAGTCTAAAAATGAAATATTTTTTTTTTTTTTTTTTTTTTAAAGAGTATGGGAGGGTTAGACAATCTGACAAGTTTTCATTGCTGACTGTGAGAAAAATCCCCCTTCTATTTGTTTTGGTGAGCACCAAAACAGAAAGTAAACCCTACATTTTAGCGTTGTCATGAGAGCTAGACACGAGGGGGAAGTCATCTCTCCCATGTTCTGGTGACAGCTGTTTAAGATGGGATTTACCCTCACCTGGTAAAGATTTCCTCTCCTTTGTGTTTGCTTTGCCAAGTCAGGAAGTGAAGGAAAATCTTCCCAGCAGGACAGAGAAAGCAAAAACCAATAAGATGATGTGGTTTTAACCCTTCCCAACTCAGAGAATAGGTTCCGGTACTTGTTCTCAGACCCTAGAGGACGGTAGTAAAACAGCACGTTGTGGCAAATGTTGGGTGTGGTCAAATTGTGCTTGTTGAATGTAGGACTTGGCCCCGTCACCCGTGTCATTGGATTTGATTGACAGCAGCGGAAGTCAATCGCTGCGCTGCTATCAATCTATCCAATCAAGAGCCGAGAACCCCAGGCAGAGAGGTAAAGCGCGTCTCCGCCGAGGGATCGAAGGAGCTGGTCAGTGTCAGAAGTTTTTTCACCTTAATGCATAGGATGCATTAAGGTGAAAAAACACTAGGGTTTGCAACCCCTTTAAATACACATAATACACATATGCTTTAACCACTTGCTTGCTGGGCACCTAAACCCCCCCTCTTGCCTCCTGTACCCAAATGAAATTTTTATCATTTTTTCCCCACAAATAGAGCTTTCTTTTGGTGGTATTTGATCACCTGTGGGTTTTTTATTTTTGTTAAAAAAATTAAAATAGACCGCGTTTTCTTGAAAAAAATACAAAACCGTTTTATTTTTTGTTAATAAATTTTGCAAACAGGTAATTTTTCTCCTTCATTGATGTACGCTGATGAGGCTACACTGATGTGCACTGATGGGCACTGATAGGCTGCACTGATGGGCATCGATAAGGCGGCACTGGTGGGCACTGATGAGGTGGCACTGGTGGGCACTGAGATGTGGCACTGATGGGTGGTAGTGATGGGCACTGATGGGTGGCAGTGATGGGCACTGATCGGCACTGGTAGGCGACACTAATAGGCAGCACTGCTAGGTGGCACTGATGAGGCATTGATTGGCACCACTGGTGGGCATAGATAGGTGGCACTCGTGGGCATTGATAGGTGGCACTGATGTACTGGTGGGCACTGATTGGTGGGCACATATGAGGCGGCTTCGCCTCTCCGTGCTCGGGACAGATGTCCCTTCAACTGAAGCCTGTGATCGGGTTTTTTTCACCTCACGCTGTCAGCGTGAGAAGAAAAAAAGAAAAAACAGTTACCGATTCTCTGTTTACATCACGTGATCACCTGTCATTGGCTGACAGCTGATCACATAGTAAGGGTTCAGGATCGATCCCTTACTCCTATCTGTGATCACACGAGTCTAACTGACTCGGGTGATAAATAACAGCGCACGCCCTGCAGGGGCACGTGGCCAGCTTGCAAAGGAGAGGACGTCTATTGACGCCCTCCCGGCAAAGCAACTCTTCCATTACATATGCTTTTGAACTTATCTTGACCGCTTGCTAACCACCGAACGTATATCAAATAAATATGTATATATATATATATATATATATATATATATATATATATATATATATATATATTTATCCTATCAGCAAGTGGTCACACCAAGATAATTGCTGCAGCTGTCACCTGCCCAAAACTATCACATGGGAGTCTGTTAGCACCCTTTGTAATAGCAGTAAGGGTAAATGGGGGAAAAAACGCAACATACAAATGCAAACGTGCTCGTAGGTTCCACACACACATGTAAACTGCAATTGCACCACACACGAGGTATCAGTGTAAATGTCAGAACAAGAGCAATAATTCTCAGGTGCATGTGTTTTTGAGTCTTGACATGTTTGATATCTATTTGCTCAATGGCAACACCATCTTTTATATGTTACTAAAAATTGGGTTTTATGTTGTGTTTGCTTTTATCAAAATTTATTTTAGTGTATTTTTTCCTTAAAATTCATCAACACCTGTGCAAATACCATGTTTACATAAACATTTGCAGCAGCCATCATCTTCAGAGCCTCTGCTTTCAGAAAATATGTAATATACTGGGGTTCAAAGTAATTTTTCAGCAATAAATACAGATTCTAATGAGTGGAAAAAAAAAAGTGGTTAAAAAAGCACTTCTTCATAAACAGTGACTTAGCAACCAGCACCTATTGAGACAAACACCTTGGTCAGAAGTGTTATATGTAATGTAAAATACAGCACAGAACACAGTGGTTAAAGGATCCATTCACCTTTCTAAAAAAAAATATAAATGCACATTTTCTGCAGTTAAAAAAAAAGTGCATTTATTTATTTATTTATTTTAGGAGCCTGTAAAGCATTGCACCCACGATCAGCAGATTACAAGTGCAATCTCAGGCTCATGCAGACTAGCTGTGTAGCTGTCTGCCTGAATCCCATATTGGCAGGTAGTTACTGAATCACAGGAAGAATCAATGAACTACTAGAGCGCTCACCGCCACCCTGGTAATTCATTGAGAACTACAAACCATCAACCGCAAAGTCTGTTGGTACTTGTAGCTCATTCATTCACAAAACTCTGCGATTGAACGACGAGGCCATGTGGGAGGAGCCCCGGACAGCTGCAGTATTTTCAAACTTCATGAGTGTGTGACACATAGGGTGCAAGGTTCAGGAGTGTGTAACATGCCGGCCAATGTACAACCATAAATCCACCCCCCACCCCCAAAGGTGCATGACTCTCTGTCCAAATTAGCTCCAGTGTTTCACTGAACTGATACGAAGGGAAATGTGTGAACTTTTGGCTTTGCACTGGTTTGGAATGTGTATGGGACAAGGCTAGAGTGATTGGACTGCTGAATAAATTGATTTTCTGTGGCTGATTGCAAGTTCCTAACATGTTTTGTCATCTTCTCTACCTTCTTCAGCAATTTTATTTCTGGGATTCTTTTCTTTACTCACGTTATAGCATGAGTTTTGCACACAGCCATGCTGACATCACTGTCATGATAAATTATGGTGGTTATTGTTAACAATCCTTAAATAAACACAGTTGTCTTGGTGGTGTCTTCTCGATGTTGGAAAGATAAATAAGAACTGATTAGCGCATTATAAGGAAAGCAAGGGTCACTGCCAATAACATTTGTGTGTGTGTGTATATGTATATATATATATAATCAACCCCCCTAACGATCCCTATTGCAGAGTTTGCTTGTTCTTTCATATAACAAGTGGAGAGACACTCATCTGCTCACTCAGCTGTCAAAAGAAAACATCTGGACAGTCTGCCAAGTTTTTCATGAAACATTGTAACTAATGCCGGCCATACACGGTTTGAATTTCGAAAGAATTTTCTTTCGAAAATCGTATCAAAGAATTTTCGTACGAATTTCGCACCATTAGTGGGCTGCAGCAACGGCCGATTTTCGTGCGGCAATCAAATTTGAGGAATCGGACATGTTGTAAATTTTTAGAAAAACGAACGATTTTCTAATCAATGATGGGAGAATCGTGCGAGAAATGTAATAAGAAAAGAAAATTTACGGAGAGAAAGGAAGCCATGAAAATTCTTTTCTGTAGCCACATGAGATGAAATTGAAGGCTTGGTCGGCCAAATTTCGAAAATCAATGGTGGCTCTTCGGATCACAAAAAAACCAAACTTTCTAATTTTGAAAAGAAAATTTATTCGAAATTCGACCATGTACTGCCTGCTTATCTCTTTCTTCATAGAGCAAAGGGATAAAACTTCTGTGTGAAAAAAAAAAATCCAGGCAGTCTGCCAAGTTTTTAAACAAGTGTAAATGCAGGAAGTTTAACCACTTAAAGTCTAAATCTTTTTCTGACACTTGTTTCTTAAGTTAACCACTTGCTTACTGGGCACTTAAACCCCCCCCTCCTGCCCAGACCAATTTTCAGCTTTCAGCGCTGTTGCACTTTGAATGACAATTGCGCGGTCATACAACACTGTACCCAAATGAAATTTTTATCATTTTTCTCCCACAAATAGAGCTTTCTTTTGGTGGTATTTATTTTTTGCTAAACAAACAAAAAAAAATGGAAAATTTTGAAAAAAAAAAAATCATGCTTCATAGTTTGTTATAAAATTTTGCAAACAGGTAATTTTTCTCCTTCATTGATATGCGCTGATGAGGCGGCACTGGTGGGCACTGATAGGCGGCACTGATGGGCACGGATAGGCACAGTTAAGGCGGCACTGATAGGCACAGTTAAGGCGGCACTAATGGGGACAGATAAGGTGGTACTGATGGGCACAGATAAGGCGGCACTGATGGGTGGCACGGGTGGGTGGCACGGATAGGTGGCACTGATGGTGGCCACTGATGGGCGGCAATGGTAGGTGACACTGATGAGCACTGTTGTGGCACTGATGTGGGCGCTGATGGGTGGCACTGAGGGCGCTGATGGGTGGCACTGTGGGCACTGATGGGTGACGCTGGTGGGCACTGGTAGGTGGCACTCCTGCCTATTGCTAGGTGTCACTGGCAGGGGGCACAGATGACCGCCATGATCGGGACTGATGTCCCTCTCACGGCCGCCGGTGATCGGCTGTTTTTTTTCTCCTCACGCTGTCAGCGCAAGGAGAAAAAAAAAGCCGATTACCGGCTCTGTTTACATCACATGATCAGCTGTCAGTGGCTGACAGCTGATCATGTGGTAAGGGGTCGGGACCGACCCCTTACTCTGATCTGTGATCAGGCGAGTCTCATAGACTTGCTGATCGCCGCGCGCGCCTTGCAGGGGGCGCGCAGGCCGCTCGTGTAAGGGACTACGTCAATAGATGTAGTCCCGGCAATGTAGGTCCGCGCTGTTGCCGTCATTTGGCAGTAGCGCGGATCTGAAGAGGTTAAAATCAATATTTTTTGCTATAAAATTACTTGGAACCTCCAAACATTATATATATTTTAGCAGAGATCCTAGGGAATAAAATGTCAATTGCTGCAATATTTTATGTCACACTGTATTTGCCCAGCGGTCTTTCAAACACAATTTTTTGGGAAAAAATACACTTCAATAAATAAAATAAAACAGTAAATAACCCGATTTTTTTTGTTTTAATGTGAAAGATGATGTTACGCCGCGAGAATCGTGATCTATCTTCTAAGTAAAAAAATCGTTATTCTCATTTTAGCCAGAATCGTGCAGCTCTAATTAATAAATATATATATAGATATAGATATAGATATCTCTCAAAAGTATTGTGTTTGGGGTGGAGGAACTTGACTGGCCTGCAGAGTGTCCTGACCTCAACCCGACAGAACACATTTGGGATGAAGTAGAGCAAAGACTGCGAGCCAGGCCTTCCCGTCCAATATCAGTTGAAAAGAAAGAAAAGAAGAGCGCACCAGCCTAGTGCATTATCCTTGACAGATTTATTGAATAAAAACGAGATAAAATCTACTCACAAAGGTTGAAGAAACAAATCGCATTTGTAAATGCCACAGCGGCGATTAATCCAGTGGTAGCAGTTTTCCAGGTCCCAGGAAGGAGGCGTACGGACTACTGCTGGCTAACGCGTTTCGAAGGTTACCCTTCTTCATCAGAGCCTGATGGATTAATCACTGGATTAATCGCAGCTGTGGCATTTACAAATGCGATTTGTTTCTTCAACCTTTGTGAGTAGATTTTATCTCGTTTTTAATCAATAAATCTGTCAAGGATAATGCACTAGGCTGGTGCGCTCTTCTTTTCTTTCTTTTCATTTGGCATTAGGACATCCCATCCTTAAGAGCAGCAAGGCCGAAATCCATAGTCCTTCCTGAACCCTTGGGATCTTTTAGCGAATACACCCGTGCGCAAGAGTATTTTGCTTTTTTGTCCAATATCAGTGCCTGACCTCACAAATGCACTTCTGGAAGAATGGTCAAACTTTCCCATAGACACACTCCCAAACCTTGTGGACAGCCTTCCCAGAAGAGTTGAAACTGTTATAGATGCAAAGGGTGGGTCAATCCAATATTAAACCCTACAGACTAAGACTGGGATGCCATTAACCACTTCAGGTACGGAAGGTTTTACCCCCTTCCTGACCGGGCCAATTTTTGCAATACTGCACTGCGTTGCTTTAACTGACAATTGCGACACTGTACCCCAATAAAATTGATGTCCTTTTTTCCCCCACAAATAGAGATTTCTTTTGGTGGTATTTGATCACCTCTGGTTTTTATTTTTTGCGCTATAAAAAAAAAAAAGACAATGTTTTTTGCTTTCTGCTATAAAGCATACCCAATCAAAAATTGTAAAAAGTGTAATTTCTTCATCAGATTAGGTCAATATGTATTCTGCTACATATTTTTGGTAAAAAAAAATCCCAATAAGCGTATATTGATTGGTTTGCGTCTACAAACTATGGGATATTTTTATGGAATTATCATTTTTTTACTAGTAATTGCGGCGATCAGCAATTTTTAGTGGGACTGCAATATTGCGGCGGACAAATCGGACACCTAACTGACACTTTTTGGGGACCAGTGACACTAATACAGTGATCAGTGCTTAAAAAAAATGCATTGTTACTGTACTAATGACACTGGCAGGAAAGGGGTTAACATCAGGGGCGATCAAAGGAATAAATGTGTCCCTAGAGGGTGCTTTCTAACTGGGGGATGTAAATTGACTAAAGAAAAACAGAGATCCTTGTTTCTGCTTGGCAGAAACACAAGATCTTTATTTTCCCTTCCTTCTGGCAGAACGGCGGCGATCTGCCTTGTTTATATAGGCAGACTGCCGTTCTGCCTTTCCTCAGAACAGTTGGCGGGTCCCGGCAGATTAGCTTCCACTGTGTCCAAGTAATTTTCTAGCAAAAAAAAATGTTTTTAACTTGTAAACAACACATTTAAAAAAGAGGCTCAGTCCTTAAGTGGTTAAGACCCTGCCTTCTCCCCTTGTGTAATGAATGGAGCAGAAATGGAGATATACTGTATCAGAAATATTTGTACTAATATTAACACAATTTCAAATTACCACCATCTTTTTTTTCCTTTGTTTTTTGGGACTGGGGCAACCAAAATCACAGACATCCCCTTTTCCATTCTTATAATCAGATTCCCGGCCTGACCAGGGAATATATATATATATACACAGGTTGGCCTGAATATATAGGCCCCTATCAGAGTTGTGGTAATGTATGTTATTGTAATGCAGTGTATCACATTTATACATATTAACCCACTTCATTTTTTTCTTTTTTTAGACCTCTCTAAGAACAGATTTTCAGAAATTCCACATGATGTTTGTCTGTTTGCACCGCTTGAAACCTTAAATTTATATCACAACTGCATCAAGTGCATTCCAGAAACCATTAAACATCTTCAAATGTTAACGTATTTAAATATCAGGTAAGTGAGCTATGTTCACAAAAGCATCCAGTGTTCCCAGTTGCTCACATTTCACCTAGGTTGTTTTTTTTTAATTCACTAGCTCTACTTCGTGTTCTTCCTGAACATGACTTTTTTCTTCTTTTCAGTCGAAATCTCTTATCAACATTGCCAAAATATCTCTTTGACTTGCCACTAAAAGTTTTGGTCGTTAGTAATAATAAACTGGTTTCTATTCCCGAGGAGGTTGGGAAATTAAGAGATTTAATGGAGCTGGTGAGCGTTATGTTTACATGTTTTCTTTTTTATTCCTGTTGTGATTCATAGTTCTTGTGGTTTAATCTTGATTTGGTTACATGCATTTCTCAGGATGTCAGCTGTAATGAAATACAAGTTCTTCCTTCACAAGTAGGAAAACTCCATTCACTCAGAGAACTTAATTTGAGAAGAAACAATCTGCAAGTCTTGCCAGATGGTAAGCTTTGTTGTCGCTTTGAAAAAGTGCTTTGTCCACAAGTTGCACCAATGGAAATGCCCTGTAGTGTGTTCATGTGGGCATGGAAATGTCTGTCTTCTGATGTAAAGACTGTAGACCCAATCATTCAAACACCTCTGTTTGATGCATAAACAACCCTAAATTGTTTGTGAAAAGTTCAGATAGCCATGGTCCTTTCTACCATCCACTTTTATTTGTGAGTTAAATGCATGCATTAGGAAAAAGTAAAAGCAAGGCAACCTGAACTGGAAAAGAACAGCATTATGGGAAATAGTTCATGTTAAGTGAACGAATATGTAACATATGACCAATCAGAATAAAGTGATAGAAAGGGAAAAGTGTTGCTGTGTTTGAGATAAAAGCAGAACCTATTGGTAACAAATGGTAGTGTATGAATAGGTGGAAATGATGATTGTGTGAGTTCAAATGAATTGTGCTGCAGCAAAAGAATGAACTTAAGGTATAACTGAGAGTTTTTTTTTTTTTTTAAAGACCATGAATGATAATTCCCACTTGAATTGGGACTTGATTACCTGTTCCCTGGCTTTAAACTTCAATAATCTCCAAAGTAGAATTCCAATCTTTACCTAACTAGTCTTAAAAACAATTCCTCCCTCCTAAGACCAATTCTAACTAACCTGTGAAAGACAGATCTGTATGCTTAACTTTTTTCAGTCTCTTCTGGTCCGGTCAGGAGATCAGCTCCCCTGTGTCAGCCAGCAGCCACTGCAGGGGAGAGTAGGGAGAGGCAACGACTGATGGGCCATAGCCTATGGGTGACGTCACCACTTCCAGGTATAACCAGCCATTGTGGAGTGTTTTCTTCTCTCCCCTGAAGCCAATGCTGGCTGACGCAGGGAAGATAATGTGATGCGAGTGGGCTGAAAATTGGTAAATATGCAGATATTTCTTACACAGGTAATCAGAGTAGGAGTTGGGGAGGAAGCATTTTTATGACTAGTTTTTTAAAGCCCGGAATTCTACTTTAAAGTATATTTCCAAATTGAAGTAATTCCTACTTTTTATATTTGCTACATGTCCCCTTTCACATAGCATAACTTTTAAAAGAGAATATTTAAAAACTGCAGCTTACTTTTTTTGGGTGTTTTTTTTCTGGGAGTTCCAGCAAGAAAAAAAACCTGCTGCGCCAAAATGTCTATTTTATCGTGGTTACTTGATAGTTTACATATGAATGCCTGAGCTAAGGGCATATGAATTCCAGAAAATAAATGCTACATGAGTCATCTGCCCTTACTCAAGATGGTCATGGCTAGAAAAGCTTGGGGGTGTATTTCAAAGTGATTTTTCACCAAAACAAAGCATGGAGACATGGATGGCGTTTTATATTTGTGGTGCTCAGATGCAGTTTAGTTACACTTTAACCCTATCTGTACTGTGCTGGCAGATATTATTGCATCAATTGTAGACTAGCTTTGAGCACTGTCTGTAATAACAAAGGGTTACAGGTTAAAAAGCTGGATTTTAATTAGAGGGTGCTCATGCTGTCTTGACGCTTTTTTCATATTCCACTGAACTTGTTGACAAATGCTTGCAGTCAGCCATGACACTTTCTCCCAAAGGAATTCCCTTAATTTGCAATATTTCCTCTCATTTCCTGTTTTGGCTAATGGCCAGAAAGTGAAGGTAAATCTCCCCAATGGGACACAGACAGCAAAAAAGAAACTGACAGGGGTTATAACCCTCCCTTGTGGTATCCAAAATAAAATAAAAAATGCCTATAGTTATACTTTAAGCTGTTTTTTGCAAACACAAAATTAAAATTAGACCTATTTTTATATTATTTGTAATGCCAAGAAATTGGTTATAACACATCGCTAACACTTTGCGAAATGGCATCTTGTGCATCTACAGTTTCACAGATGTGTGTTTGCTGCAGCTAGTGAAATTTGTTAATCAGTGCTCTGCATTACTGATCAGCTGGCAAAGCCCCTCCTCAGGGGAGGTGTGATTACAAACCATTGTTTGACTTTTTTTTTTCTTTTTTTAACCAGGGATGACTGTTGTTCTCTTTTTTTATAGGCCTGTTTATATTTTTACAATTTTTTTTTCATTTCTAAATATTATGTTAGCTTGATACTAACGGTACAAAATATTTACTTCTCTTCCTCTGTATTTCCTTAGAGTTATCTTCACTTCCTTTGGTAAAGCTGGATTTTTCATGTAATAAGATTACAGAAATCCCTGTTATTTACAGGAAGCTGAGTCAGCTTGAAGTATTAATATTGGACAATAATCCTATGCAGATCCCTCCAGCACAGGTGAGTGTTCAGGCCATTAATTAACTTTTGCTGTAATATAACCAGTTTTAAAGCCTGTAAATTTAAAATAATAATTTTGTAAGTCAAGTATGTGTATGCGCATTTTTAAAATTTAAATAAATGTTAACAAGATATTCTGCTTTAAATTATTAATGGACCTTTCCTAATACTCTCAAGTTACCCAGGGACAAAAAAATATTATGCTTTGTAGGATATCCTTTTATAGACAAAGATCATTATGTACAACTAAAAAGCATATCTACCTGCTCTTTGATTTGCTACCTAATACAGGCAGTCCCTGGGTTACAAACATCCGACTTATCGATTTCTACTTGCATACAGAGGGAGACAACAGGAAGTGAAAGGAAATCTGAAGCGAGTACAAAGAAGGGCAACAAAGCTAATAAAGGGTCTGGAGGATCTTAGTTATGAGGAAAGGTTGCGAGCACTGCACTTATTCTCTGGAGAAGAGACGCTTGAGAGGGGATATGATTTCAGTTTACAAATACTATACTGGTGACCCCACAATAGTTATAAAACTTTTTCGCGGAAGGGAGTTTAACAAGACACATGGCCACTCATTAAAATTAGAAGAAAAGAGGTTTAACCTTAAAATACGTAGAGGGTTCTTTACTGTAAGAACGGCAAGGATGTGGAATTCCCTTCCACAGGCAGTGGTCTCAGCGGGGGGCATCGATAGTTTCAAGAAACTATTAGATAAGCACCTGAACGACCGCAACATACAGGGATATACAATGTAATACTGACATATAATCACACACATAGGTTGGACTTGATGGACTTGTGTCTTTTTTCAACCTTACCTACTATGTAACTATGTAACTATACAGATGTGTCACCTGTGGGTAACATAAAATTCAGTCCTAAAAATTGGAAGATTTGAGTTTTGCATTAGACCCAAGTGAATTGTAATGTTTACTGAGATTATAATTATCTGTTTATTCTTCATTATGTCAACCAGTACAAGTACTTGGAATAAACGTACAGACTTTTATACATTTTTGCTGTCAGACTAAATAGTATTTCTCGGGCAACACTACGTAAAACTATTTTGCAAGCAAAACAAGAAAAAACTGGTTTCACAGGTTCCAATTCTGAATATGGGCTTGTAGGACATGTCCTGCATCCGTTGTATATTAGTTAATATAGTGTCAGCACTCTATGAGGGGGTATGTGACCACTCTGTGTGGGTATGAGTATGACCACTATCAGTGGGTATGATGCTTGACTCTAGCAGATGCGGTAGCATGTCTTAAGGTGAATGTTCATGTGGACTTGACAAGAAGCAGAGCTTTTTTTTATGGCTTGTGTGCAGGGATGTTGCAAGCTGTCACAAGCAAAAGCATCACTCTTGCACATGCATTTATCTTGCACATTAGATGTTTTCTATAGCCATTGAAGTAGAAAATAGATTCTTAAATAGGGCTAGCTACATTGATAAATATCTAGTACAACCTGAAACCAAAACCAGTACTGTAGTCTATGATGTCCACCGTTTTTTTTCATTTATTCTCTCTTGTGTTTTTTGCACCTTGTCTAAATACGTCTGTTTATGTATATTTATAATTATTATCATTGCACTGTTTTTACATATAAAAATACAGCCCAGAGAAAAAGTTCTTTGTACAATTGCCTTGTTGTATTTGTCTTTCCCATTGCACTGTGCTTTGTATTAATTTGTATCATGTATTTATGAATACACCTGTTTCTAGTGATTTGTATTGAAGTAGTAGTAGTATTAATTTCTTTTGATTTAATACAGATTTGTCTGAAAGGAAAGGTACATATATTCAAATTTTTGAATATTCACGCATGCTGTAGGACAGAAAAGAAGCCCGATTCATTGGACTTGCCATCATTAGTGAAAAGACTGCCTTCACAACCTCTCACAGACAGGTATGCCATACCGATGTTTATTTGATGACTTTGCATTGTAATGAATACCAGGCATATACATTTCTAAATGAAACATCCTGTTAATTTGGTTTCCTTTGGCCCAGTCAACAAGAAGAGGGCTGAACCACATTTGACTGGCTATTTCTATCAGATGCTACTGAAACCTATGTCAGGTTCACTTAATTTCTATTTTAAAGTAAAGCTGCAACCTTGGAAGAAATGATTTGTGTAATTTTACACATTTCAATATACGAACAGATTCTGACAAAATGATTCCTCACTGTATGGAACCAATGGTTCCAGCACGCCTATGCATTGCTTTCACCTGAAAGCCTTACCCCTCTCAAACATTTTATCCTGGATGGGAGAATTTGGGGGATTCCATCTGCAGGGTGCAAGTCCTAATTAAGCTCAGAACATACGGGGACTATCTCAAAAGGAATCCTTCCTGCTGTCTGCAGTTTGCAACGGACATGTATACCTGTTTTTTTGTGATTTTGCTGAAACATGAAAATCATAAAGCTGTGGGTGTGGTTTTACATATACTGGATTTCTTATCGTACATCACAGGACACAGAGCCATAGTAGCTACTATGTGGGTTATAGGCCACCTTCAGGTGATGGACACTGGCACGCCCTAAGACAAAAAAGTGCACTCCCTATATAACCCCTCCCACTGCTGGGAGTACCTCAGTTTTTTCACCAGTGGGTCAAGGTGTTTGTCATGAATAAAGATGTGCTGTGCTGAGCTCCACTGGAGCAATCCTTGCTGGGGCTAGCTATGCAGCCGGATCCATTCAAAGTGTCTTTTTGGCCGAATTGAATGGTACCCGTGCCTCGTATCTGAAGAAACACCTGTAACGCTTCTCTTTAGAGAGCTGGACCCCTGGATCCAGTACTTTTTGATATTAAGGACATAACATTTTTACTGGCAGTGGTGCTATTACAGGTCCAGGATTGTGGGTTTCCTTGAGGATCCCAAGCTCCTAAAGGTTTAACGGAACCCACTATGAAGGATGAAGCTGGGTCTGTTGGTTTACCACAGAAAACCCTGCGGCGAGAAAGGTAAGTGGAGTTTTCTAAGAATTTTTTAACATTCTCTTATGATTGGCTCCTTTAAATTTAGTAAGTGTTGTCATGCCTATGTGTCACCACTGGGGGCTGTATTGAGCACTTACCGTCTCATGCTTCTCAGAAAGCCCACGTTGTGTCTAGGAAGCAGCAGTTTCTTCTTCCTCTGGCCAAGCAGCAGACCTCTGGTAAGTCGGGGGGGGGGGTTCCCTCTCCCCACCAGACGACCCCCTGTGCTGTTTTTTCTTCCCCTCTTCTCGGGGAAAGAGCGCCACAAAAAATGAAAAAAAAAAAAGGGCGCCAACGGCACACGGCTCGGCGGCTTCCAGACCTGCGGGAAAGAGCTCTTTTTTTAAAAAAAAGACGGGAAGGGCCGTAGGTGATGGGGGGCAGGGCTTAGCGCAGCGTTGGCGTACTCCAATGTCCAGCGGGGGGGGAACGTATGTTTTAAAAGGCACCATTTTTGCTGTTACATGCTGCAGGAGGGACACGAGCAAAGGCATTCCTTTTGACACATTTACTACTGCATCAGGCTGAGCATTAATAGTAACGACAGGGCTGGACTATTGCTCAAGCAGTGGATGCATTCCTTCTTGTAGTATCTCTGCTTTGTGCATCGGCTATGGTCGGAAGGGGGGTGAAAACACCTCAAAAAAGGGCTCTAGAAGGACTGTTTCAGTCACACGGAAGCCTAGATCCATCCCAGTAAAGATGGCATCCTCCCCTGAGAGTAATATGGTTGGTCAGAGTGAGCCATCAGGAGGGACAAGTGTTACAGTTAAGATTTAAGCAGGCCATACATGGTCGAATTTCGAACAAATTTTCTTTTCAAAATCAGAAAGTTCGTTTTTTTTGTGATCCGATGATGCCACCATTGATTTTCGAAATTCGGCCAACCAAGCCTTCAATTTCACCTCATGTTGTTACAGAAAATAATTTTTTTGTGGCCGGGAATCTTCTTTTCTCTCCGTAAATTTTCTTTTCTTATTACCTTTCCTCGCACGATTCTCCCATCATTGATTAGAAAATCGTTTGTTTTTCTAAAAATTTCCAACATGTCCGACTCCTCAAATTTGATTGCCGCACGAAAATCGGCCGTTGCTGCAGCCCACTAATGGTGCAAAATTCGTACGAAAATTCTTAGATACGATTTTTGAAAGAAAATTCATTCGAACCGTGTATGGCCGGCGTAAGGAGGTTTTTTTCTACAACCATTTTAAGCTTGGAGCAAAAAAATTATGCTTTAATTGCATCCCAGAGTGGGACTAAGCGCAGCAGGTCCCAGTCCATTGCTCAGGCCCCTCTAGCTGAGGAACAAGGAGCGAGAGATGACGAATTTCTTTCAAAAGACCAGGAAGAGGCTGAAGTCTCCTCTTCCTGAAGAACCCGATACGGAAGTGTCAGGTTCGCAGGAAAGATTGTTGGTACAATCTCTCACTGAATTGGTCCGCTCCACATTTTTACTGCTAATAACGCAGTCAGTCGATGAGCCCACTTCTGGTTTGGGTTCACTAAAGCCTCCCCAATCTGTTCATTCTTTTCCTATCCATTCATGGCTAAGGAAGCTAATGTATTCTGAGTGGGAGCACCCAGATAAACAGTTTTTTCCTCCGAAAAAGTCTTCAATACTTTATCCTATGGAGGAAGAGTTTTATAAGAAATGGGGAATTCCAGCAATTGACGTTGCTATATCCTCTGTAAATAAAAACCTGACTTGTCCAGTAGACAATGCTCATATGCTAAAGGATCCAACGGATAAGAAGTTGGGGTTCTTTTTTAAAAACTATATTTCGCTCGCAGGTTCAGTCGATCAACCTGCGCTGGCAGCGATCAGAGTATCTCAGTCCTTAAAGGACCAGTTTATAGAGGTACTCAAAATTATTCCTAAACAGCAGGTCCAGGATTTCAGAAGTGTTGTGTTTTACAGTAGACGCTATGAAAGATTCTATTCTCCTGGCCTCACGGTTCGTGCTAGGGCTGGTATATGTGCGCAGAATCCTATGGTTGAAAAATTTGACAGCCGAAGCGTCATGCAAAAAGCTCTTGGCCAGTTTCCCTTTTCATGGTGAACGATTGTTTGGAGATGATCTGGATAAGTATATCCAAAGAATTTCTAATGGGAAAAGTTCCCTTTTACCGGTTAAGAAGAAGTTTAAGCATTTTTCTTTTAAACGTGCTTCTTCCCCAGTGCCGGGGGCATCAGCCTCCAGGCAGTCAGGATGGCCTCCACCGTCAGGTTCAAGAGGTAAACTCAGGGTCAGTCCCAGGGCCAAAAAAAGACCGGGGGGAAGAAACCCACAACAGAATACTAAAGCCTCCTTATGAAGGGGCGCCCTCACTCGCTCGAGTGGGAGGAAGGCTTCTACAGTTTTCAAAGGTCTGGCAGGAACATTGTCAAGGCAGATGGTGGCTTCCTCAATTTCTCTAGGTTACAAACTAAAGTTCCAAGAGTTCCTGTCTCCTCGTTTTCTCAGATCAAACTTTCCTAGAGATCCAGTGAAAAAGAAGTCTCTCTTTCTAGCTTTGGATCTTCTCTTGTCTCAAAGAGTGATATCGGTGGTCCCATTGGAAGAGCAAGGTTTGGGGTTTTATTCAAACCTGTTCACGGTTCCAAAACCAAACGGGGATGTCAGACCCATTTTAGATCTCAAAGATATTAAACCGTTTTTTGAATATCCGTTCTTTTCGCATGGAGTCAATCCGATCAGTAGTCTCCATCCTACAAGGGGGAGAACTTCTGGTGTCAATCGACATCAAGGATGCTTATCTCCATGTGCCGTTTTTCCCTGCTCACCAGAAATTTCTACGCTTCGAGATGGAAAATCTTAATTTCCAGTTTGTAGCTCTGCCTTTCGGTCTCTAGCTACTGCACCTCGAGTGTTTACAAAAGTCCTGGCTCTTCCTTTAGCCAGGCTAAGGGCTCAAGGTATAACGATACTAGGCTACTTAGACGATCTACTCTTGATAGATCAATCGGTACCCCGCTTAAACCAAACTTTGGTCACCGCAGTCAGCTACCTGGAATACCTAGGTTGGATTCTCAACCTAGAGAAATCCTCCTTAAAACCATCAAGGAGATTGCAGTACTTGGGGCTGATCATAGATACAGCTCAGAAGAGGGTGTTTTTGCCCCAGGAAAGGATCAGTTCCATAAAGGAACTGATTCAGTTGGTCAAAACAAAGAAGAATCCTTCTATTCGACTTTGCATGAAATTGTTGGGAAAGATGGTGGCTTCTTTCGAGGCCGTTCTTTATGCGCAGTTTCATTCAAGACTGCTGCAAAACAGTATCCTGTCAACTTGAAACAAGAGGGTCCAAGCTCTGGACTTCCCAATGCGTTTATCCCCCAATGTGCGTCAGAGCCTCAATTGGTTGATATCCAAGAATCTTCAAAAAGGGAAATCCTTTCCACCAGTTACCTGGAAGGTGGTAACAACAGATGCCAACCTTCTGGGCCTGGGGAGCAGTCCTGGAAGAAGCGTCTGTCCAAGGTAAATGGTCCAAATCAGAGATGACCTTGCCCATCAATATTCTAGAGATTCGGGCAGTACACCTGGCTCTGGAGGCCTGGACATTCAGACTACGGAATTGAGCTGTCAGAATCCACCTATATCAATCACCAAGGGGGCACGGGAAGTCGCGCGGCCCAGAAAGAGGTGAATCATATTGGGCTGAAAACAACATTTCTTGCCTATCAGCAATTTTCATTCCAGGGATAGAGAATTGGCAAGCGGGCTACCTGAGTTCGCCCATAATTGTTCCCAGGAGAATGGTCCCTTCATCCCGACATCTTTATGTCAATATGTTGAAAATGGGGAGTTCCGGACGTGGATCTGTTTGCAACCAGGTTCAACAACAAGATCGACAACTTTGTGTCAAGGACAAGGGATCCGATGGCATACGGAACAGATGCTTTGGTCTTTCCGTGGGATCAGTTTTCCCTGATCTATGCGCTCCTTCCTGTTCTGCTGCTTCCGCGTCTTCTATGCAGAATCAAGCAAGTAGGGAAGGAGGTGATTCTGGTGGCCCCAGCGTAGCCCTGGAGATTTTGGTTTGCCGAGATCATAAAGATGGCGATAGGGGACCCTTGGACCCTACCACTGTGGCCAGACCTTCTCTCGCAAGGTCCAGTATTCCATCCTACCTTACAAATGCTAAATTTAACGGTTTGGCAATTGAGACCCACATTCTAAAGGACCGTGGGCTGTCAGCTTCAGTAGTTTCTACTTTGGTTAATGCTAGGAAGCCGGCCTCCAGAGTCATATACTAGAGTCTGGAAGGCATATGTCTCCTGGTGTGAATCCAGGGGTTGGCACCCCAGAAAATATGTCATAGGTAGGATCCTTGAATTCCTACAGATGGGATTAGAAATGAAGCAGGCCTTGAGAACTATCAAGGGCCGTGTCGACCTTATCTGTATTTTTTCAACGACCACTTGCTTCACACTCTCTGGTTTGTAACTTTATTCAGGGGGTAACGCGGATTAATCCCCCAGTTAGCTCACCCCTGAACCCTTGGGACTTAAATTTAGTCCTGTCGGCTTTACAAAACAGCCTTTTGAGCCAGTTTGAGATATTCCCTTGGTCCTCTTGACGAGGAACATAATTTTCTTGAATTCTGCGAGAAGAGTATCAGAGTTGGCTGCTCTTTCTTGTAAAGAACCATATTTGATTATTCTTAAGGATAAGGTTGTATTGCGGCCTCATCCTAATTTCCTTCCGAAGGTAGTGTTAGGTTTTCATTTAAACCAGGATATTGTTCTGCCTTCATTTTTTCCAGGACATCATTTTGTGGAAGAAGGGTCACTACATTCTCTTGATGTGGTGAGAGCGGTCAAGGTCAATTTGAAAGTGACCGCTCAGATTCGTAAAACGGATGTTTTGTTTGTATTGCCAGACGGTCTTAAAAGAGGACAGGCAGCGTTGAAATCTACTATTTCTAAATGGATTCGTCAAGTGATTGTTCAAGCTTATGGTTTAAAAAGGAAAATTCTTTCTTTTCATATTCAAGCGCACTCCACCAGAGCTGTTAGTGCTTCTTGGGCAGTGCATCACCAAGCCTCCATGGCTCAGATCTGCAAGGCCACAAGTTGGTCTTCAGTCCATACATTTACCAGATTCTATCAAGTAGATGTAAAAGGTCATGAGGATATTGCCTTTGGGCGCAGTGTACTGCAGGCTGCAGTATAAGTCCTCTAGTCTCTTAGTGCCCTACTTTTGTTGTCTCCCTCCCTTCAGTTGGCATTGCTATGGGACATCCCACATAGTAACTACTATGGCTCTGTGTCCCATGATGTATGATAAGAAAATAGGATTTTTATAACAGCTTACCTGTAAAATCCTTTTCTTTGAAGTACATCACAGGGCACAGAGGTCCCTCCCTTCTTGGTATACACGTGTATTGCTTTGCTACAAAACTGAGGTACTCCCAGTAGTGGGAGGGTTTATATAGGGAGTGCACTTTTTGTCTTAGGGCGTGCTAGTGTCCATCACCTGAAGGTGGCCTATAACCCACATAGTAACTAGTATGGCTCTGTGTCCCGTGATGTACTTCAAAGAAAAGGATTTTACAGGTAAGCTGTTATAAAAATCCTATTATGATGGCAAAACAACCATCAGTTCTCTGGGCTATTCAGCAGGGGAGAGACTAGTGTTTCTGTTGCTGCCTTGTTTTGTCTACCTACTCGCTGACTGAGGTCCACCCTGAAATCTATTCTTCATCTTGCTTCCTTGTTGCCATCTATAATTCAGTACCTGAAAACATTTGAAGTATTGCTAAACCCAGGACCCTGCATTCACTATAACTGGTCTCCCACAGTACACAGAACATGGACATGCAATTATTTTAGTAAATCTAAACTGCTAAATCCTTTTTAACCTTTTCTCATCAGCAGTTAGAGCAGTCTTGTGACTTCTGTCACTCTCTGGTTAAAGCTTGTAGGAGGAGTTTTCATTCTCCCCTGATTGTCCTATGAGGCTGCAGGACCCCTGACTCTCTGTCTGGACAGTGCTGAATGGCCCTGTGCTAATAACATTCTCCCAAAAAAAAAAAAAAACAACTCTCTAGCAATACGCACCAAACTGAACACGTGAAGCTTGCCCTCAAGACTCAGTTCTATAAACAGATTGGGGACAGTGGGTGAAGGGGAGGATCAGAGCAGACGGGATCAAACAGCCTTTTGGAAGGAAAAAGGAAGTACAGTAACGTACTTCGGTAAAAATAATCACACGTATATATACTACTTGTACAGCTACATGAAATTACTTTACCCCACAGTCTTCTGAAAAAACTAAATCTGGGCAAGGTAGAATGATGTAGGACAAACAGTTGCAACTGCATTTCACAAGCCTGCTAACCTTAAAGTGTTACTAAACCCACAACAGTAAAATCAGTCTGTATATGCAGTAAAGCATGCTTGCTATACTCACTGTGAGACCTAAGGGGTTAATCCTCCGCATTGTGTAAAAAAGGCTGTTTGTGTAAACACATAATTCCCGATTCTCTCAGGGGAGAGGGGACAGATTGTGTGTTCATACTATGTATGAACACCGATCTCTGTCTCCTAGTCAGTCCCACTCCCCCCCGCACAGTTAGAACACACACTAGGGAACACAATTAACCCCTTGATCTCCCCCTAGTGTTAACTCCTCCCTGCCAGTGACATTTATACAGTAATCAGTGCATTTTTATAGCACTGATCGCTGTATAATTGTCACTGGTCTCAAAAAATGCGTCAAAAGTGCCGGACGTGTCCGCCGTAATGTCGCAGTCCCGATAAAAAATTGCTGATCACCGCCATTACTAGTAAAAAAAAAAAAAATAATAATAAAAATGCCATAAATCCATACCCTATTTTGTAGACACTATAACTTTTGCGCAAATCAATCAATATGCACCTATTGCAATTTTTTTTTCCTACCAAAAATATGTAGAAGAATACATATTGGCTTAAACTGAGTAAATTTTTTTTTTTTTTTTTTTTTTTAAATTGGGATATTTGTTATAGCAAAAAGTAAAATATTAAAAAATTGTCGGTTTTCTTTTTTTATAGCGCAAAAAATAAAATCCACAGAGGTGATCAAATACCAATAAAAGAAAGCTCTATTTGTGGGGAAAAAAGGACGTCAATTTTGTTTGGGTGCAGCGTCGCACGTCTGCGCAATTTTCAGTTAAAGCAACGCAGTGCCGTATTGCAAAATATGGCCTGTTCATTGAGCAGCCAAATCTTCCAGGGCTGAAGTGGTTAAAAATTCTCTGCCCCAGGTGGCTAGATCTATGCCCTTGCCAGGAAAAGAATTTTGCTGCGACTACATTCCTGGGGACCCCTATACTATACAGCAAAAAGTTACTTTGCATTGCACTGTTTCCAGCATGTCTGCACTGCATCCTTCTCACCAACTGCCAGTGGCTGCATTCCAACTGTTGGTGTGCATGAGCTCATAGTGTTTAGTTTAAAGTTGAAGATTTGTTACTTTAATATCCAGTATACATTTTGTGTGTAAAAGTGTAAATTTCTTATGGATAGCAGTGTGTTTACATTGCAATGTATTTATCAGAAAATGTCTACATCCTTTTAAAATATGTTTCATTAGTTTATTGCAAATGCCTGTGTCTTGTTGCAGCATTGAAGACTTTTATCCAAGTAAAAATCATGGTCCTGACTCTGGGATTGGTAGTGATAATGGGGATAAACGTCTTTCAACGACAGAAGTAAGTTTCTCTAAACTCCTGTATGAAGCCAGTTCAAGTTTAGAAATATTTTTATCGCTTATAGTAACTGTTAACATTGTATTTAACATTTTTGTTTGGTAGTTATTAGATGTTAAGGCGACAGATATTTTTCTGCTACCCTTTGTAAATTGGTTGCAGTGGGTTTGGTGGGAGACTGGTTAATCAAGATAATCCTCAGTGATCCAAGCTTTCTCTCTTTTCAGCCTTCAGACGATGATACAATCAGCCTTCACTCTCAGGTATCAGAATCAAGAGACCAGGCTCTGAAAAATGACAATCACATAATAGGGAATAAACAGGAGTCCCAAAAAGGTAAACATATCTTGGCAAAGTTTGTGACTGACAGAATAATTATGGGTAAAACAGAAAATAGTGCATCCAAGGTTACAATTTTCGGACAGTGGAATTATTAAATCAGTTATTGAACTGTTTTTTCTTGTTATACCCTTGTATTTTATAGTTCCTTCTTGAACCTGCAATGGTATTAGTACAAATATTATAGTATAAGTCAGCCTTTTTCAACCAGGATGCCCAGGCACCCTAGGGTGGCTTGAGGTTTCTAGAGGGATGCCTTGGCAAAATGCATAAAAATTGATAAATTATTGTATACAGGCCAGCAGGTGGATCAAGCCTGCCTTTTAATTACACAAAGCCACAGGTTTTCCTTATGCACCATTACGACTTTTTAGACACTGGCATCCTAACAACCAATGATGTAATCAATTAATAAGGAGGATGTCTGTTGCCTCCTGTGAAGCTCTCCCTCAGCATTGGGGTCACAGCTGACTGATGGGGAGAAATTGAGGAAGAAGAGAAACATTGGAATACTAGTCAGTACTAGTGTGCAAATGTTGGGTGCCCTACGTGTAGTGATGTTGCTGCATTGTGTAAAGCTATTAGAATAGTTTTTTACATTTTAGAATGGGGTGCCTCGAGACTGTCCATAATTTTAAAGGGTGCCTTGACTGAAAAAAGGTGGAGAAACACTGGTATAAATAACTGAAATATCACTTTAAGTGACTCTTGCACCTGTGAGTTCTTCTGCCACTGGAGTCTGAGAGAGGACCTGGTCGCTGGAAGTGTCGCCTCCACCAATAGGAGGTGTCCACATCATGCCAGCAGTGATGTGGACACCCAAAGAAGGACCCCAGGAAGTAAACAGAGGTTGAGAGGAGGATTGTCATATAACTTTGGCTTCAGGTAAGTAAAATGGGCTTTTTGATATCACCCCACCCCCCAAATTGACAGTTAGAGGGGTGTGGAGAGAGGGGGGGGGGGTGCTATGATATCCTAGAGTTGTGCTATAAATTTGGCTTAAGACTGTGCTAAAATGACATCCAATAACATTGGTTAAAAACTATTCTAGCATGACTTAAGAGCTTCATTTATATTGCTGCTTGATAAATCTGGACCAATAAGTGGTGATGGTGCTGCTAAATATTTGAATACTACATGGATGAGGACTGTAGCATTGAAACTCCCAACCAAAAAAAAAGCCTTGTCTAAAAAAGTGGTCTTTTTATGTAGAAAGTTTTTTTCATTCCTGAACAAACTCTTGTATATAGTCAGTGGGGCGAAGGCTTATGTTTTTCATCTAGTTAGATGGCAAGATTGTAGCAAAATAAAGCTGCAAAGTGAAAGCAGATAAGTAACTTTACTCTCTCCATCATCATAACAGGTCAGGATCAGGATGGCTATGAATATGATCACAATGGTGAAGATGCTACCCTGTCAGATCATGGTGATGTACAACTTAGTGGTCCTTTTGTTTCTTATATTAAGGTAACTTTTACGAAGTGTTGATGAGCATTGCTGTTACTCTTATAAAATGCCCAATCTTAAGATTTGTGCCATTGGGTTTTTAGGAACGTGGAAGACTTTGTGACAAGTCAGAGAAGGCAGATGAGAATGAAGAATGGGAAGAAGAGCAAAGGTAGAGATAATTTTAGTTCATTCTGGGGCAGTAGTTTAGAAGCCACAGCTTTAGAGGCGATCACTAATGGACAGTTCCTCTGACCTTCCCTTGCAACCTTCTTGGCAGCTTAAAGGATAAGTTCACCTTTGTTCACTTTTTTTTCTTTTTTTTTCTAAATTCGAGCTCCCCTATGTACCAGTAGAACATTTGTGTACTGTTTGTACAAAAATATCAAAGCTTTCCACTAATTCTACATACACTTACTCTACTTGTCCTCATCCAGACTTATCCATTAGTAATGTCTTACTTCCTGGTCAGACTATAGGTTATGACACAGGAAGGAGTGGACAAGCTGACCTCATTAGCACACACCCTGCATCATCTATCCACCCACTTCCAGCTGCATGTTTTTCAAATGAAATGAAATGCAATCGGTGATCACCCTTCTCACTAAATACCGTATTTATCGGCGTATAACACGCGCCGGCGTATAACACGCACCCCAAGTTTAGGAGGGAAGTTTAAGGAAAAAAAACTTACATTTAAATGCCCATCAATGCAGCCTCATCAGTGTTCATCTGCAGCCTTGTTAGTGTCATTGCAGCCTTTTCAGTGTCAGTGCAGCTTTGCCCCAGTGCAGAATTGTCAGTGCAGCTTTGCCCCAGTGCAGCCTTGCCCCAGTGCAGCCTTGCCCCAGTGCAGCCTTGTCCCCAGTGGTCAGTGCAGCCTTGTCCCCAGTGGTCAGTGCAGCCTTGTCCCCAGTGTATATTACATGATCGCCGCTGACATACGCAAGTTTAGTGTGTATTTTTAAATATGGCGCCGCGGAGTTCGGAGGGACTCAGGACTGAGAACACAGTGACTGGGCGGAGCCGAGATACACATAGCCGAGGGTTCTCGGCTCTTCTCGGCGCCGTTCACAGTCACGCCCAGTCCCTATGATGGACATAACAGAGGTCCAATGACGGGACTGGGCGGGACTGTGAACGGCGCCGAGAAGAGCCGATAACCCTCGGCTATGTGTATCTTGGCTCCGCCCAGTCACTGTCTTCTCAGCGGCGCTCGTTCCGAGTCCCTCCGAACTCCGCGGCGCCATATTTAAAAATACACGCTATGTGAATGTCGGCGGCGATCGCTCCGATAGATCACAAAATAGCGGGGATCGGCGTATAACACGCACCCACGATTTTCCCCTGATTTTAAGGGGAAAAAAGTGCGTGTTATACCCTGATAAATACGGTACACAATATACAATCAGATTGCATAATGTATGTATCTTTATACAAGTACATAGAAGGTAGTGCACAGAAACAGTCGTCTAAATATTTCTGGATAGTGGGAACTCCCATCCCCACATGCGTTTTTTTTTTTTTTTTTTTTAGCGAGGTGAAGAGGCGTCTTGGAGCATTTCCACTCATCACGCATAGGGTAGCCCATCCACCTGATGCCAAAATGTCCCATTAACCACATGTAGTGCAGCCAATTGGAATCAACAGGCTGTGTCACAGGAAAAATGAGCCACAAAATCTGCGCTCCCACTATGCTACATGTGAATGGGGCCTGTAAGTGGAATTGGTGCGTTAACTCAAGAACAATAAGGCTCCATTCACATCTGTGCATTTCCTTGCATTTCAGAAATGTGCTGCACCACCAAGTACAACAAAAAATGCACCAAGCTCCATTCTAAAAAAAAAGTTATGAAGCTTCTTTGGGGCGACTGCTGTGTATAGGGCAGCCCATTCAGGTGGATGGGCTGCATTTCATTTAAAAAACGTGCAGCTGGGAATGGGTGGGTAGATGATGCAGAGGGTGTGCTAATGAGGTCAGCTGGTCAACTCCTTCCTGTGTCATAACCTATAGTCTGTCCAGGAAGTAAGGCATTACTAATGGATACGTCTGGAAACGTGGATGAGGACAAGTAGAGTAAGTGTATCTGGAATTAATGGAAAGCATTGATATTTTTGCACAAAAAGTACATGAATGCTCTATTGGTACATGGGGAGCTGGAATTTAGAAAAGAAATAAAAAAAAAAAGTGAACAAAGGTGAACATATCCTTTAATTTTCGAAGTCACCGATTTTGCTTTCTTCATTCATTAAGAGCCTTAAACTGATAAGTAGTAACTGCTGCATATAAGCAGAACTACAACCTTATCATTTATTTTTATACGGCTTCTGAGGACAGATCTGAAACTGTTGAAAGAAAGCTATAATAGATTGTAGTCATTTTATTTATTTTATTTAACCCCTTCAAATCCTGCCTGAACACAGTTTTGCAACTACTTAGTGCATCTTGGTGGATTATACCTTGTTTTTTCAGGACAAATTGGGCTTTCATTTGGTGGTAAATGGATATCTTCTGATTTTGTTTTTTATTAAATATCTTTTTTTTTTTTAAGTGTTGCTGTATATTTCTTGCTATTACCATAACCTACCAAAGATAGGTTCTCCTACTGACGATTGCAGCCATACCACATATGTGTATGTTTATTTTCACTCGTCGTAGGAGCCAGAAACAGTTGTGCACATTTTGCTTTTTTTTCCCTACATAAAACATATTGACATGGATACTCCTACTGACAAATGTTTTTTTTTTTTTAAATCCTACCTAAAATACACTGACCCTGACCTATTGACCCAGTTTGCTATTAAAAATAATATTCAAAGCAGACTTGCTCATCCATCCATGTTTCATACTTTATAATGCTAAGAAATCACGTTGAACCCCCATCCCCCCATGGCCATCCTAAGTAAGAGCAGAAGATTAATTTAGCTTTTACTTCCTGGAATCCATCTGCCCTTAGCTGAGGTGTGCTTTGCTAAGAAAACCCCTCCTGAAGACTCCTCGGATGTATGACATAATTTGCCTAGGCCTGGAAACCAGAAAGTAACTGAAGAAATGTAAAAATAAAAAAGTTTCAAACTATTAAATATGATACACTTTCCTATCTATTTACCAATGCTAGCAGGATAAGGATTAAAGATAGTCTGTGTTGACTGAGAGGGTGAAGATCCACTTTAGGAGCAGAAAAAAAGGCACAGGGATGGGCTGCATAGTGGTTGATCACTGATAGCCAATCGGGTGATTGGGAACCAGGCTTCCCAGTTCCCGATCATTAGTGCCTGACCTGCATCTGTAAAGCCGCATGTATGTGTACACGCAGCAGGAGGGGGTTAAAGTGGAGGCTTTGCAGGAAAATCAATGAACCAGTCAAAACAGAATAGATTTCTCTGGCATTCTGTTTACAGATATGCATATGAATTTTGTTGGGTTTAGAAAAAATTTACTGCAATTTGAATTGGAAAGGTAATTTTTAATAACATCATAACCCAACTCGAGCCAACCCTTTTTTTTTTTCTTTTCTTTTAGTTGTTGGGTAGGTTGTACCAGTCAGAACCTCTCTCAGCCTTTTTATTGATGTTTGTTTCCCTGTTTATTGGAAATTTCTTCTTTCTGTCTGATGGTTGTCGGAACCAGAACTGAGGAGAAAACCCCTTTCTTCCCCAAGCACCCCCCATCTCACAGAGACACATTTTCTTTTGATAAGGCAGATGATGATAATCATGGGAATATGTAAATTTGTTAAGCTTTGAGCTTTGGTTTCCCTTCAGGCTTCAAAAAGAGCAGCTTTTAGTAGAGGCGGAGGAAGAAGATGAAATAAAAGAAGTTACAGATCTGAGGAAAATAGCAGCACAGTTACTACAGCAAGAAAAGCACAACAGGTGTGTATACCGTGTTTGTGGACAAGCCTGGAGTGACTTTCATTTGGACCTTTGTGGACTTCATTGACTTAAAGAATAAGTACAGTTTTTTTAAAAACATCCTTTAAATATTTACTTTTTTAGAGTCTACAGACATATGGTATTTTATAGAAGAAAGTAGGTTTGGAATGTGAATTACCACTAAACTAGCTTGTGAGTGGCTGACCAGGCTCAGCATAATGGCTTTAGATGTGCATATGTCCTTGGCTAGATTGTGATTGGCCAACGGGGATCTTCAAAAGGTTTCCCCGTCTCCAAGTATTTTTTCTTTCATACAGTTCTGAAAAACTGTACATGCTTTCTAATACTTCACAGTAGGTGTGTGCTGTATAGAAGTAATTATTTTAGGACATTTGACATTCACTTATGAGGAGCAACATACAGTGGATATAAAAAGTCTACACACACCTGTTAAAATGTCAGGTTTCTGTGATGTAAAAAAATGAGACAAAGATAAATCATTTCAGAACTTTTTCCTCCTTTAATGTGACCTATAAACTGTACAACTCAGTTGAACAGCAAACTGAAATCTTTCCAGTTGAGGGAAGTAAAAAAATAATAATAATATGGTTGTATAAGTGTGCACACCCTTAAACTAATACTTTGTTGAAGCACCTTTTGATTTTATTACAGTACTCAGTCTTTTTGGGTATGAGTCTATCAGCATGGCAGTCCTTGACTTGGCAATATTTGCCCACTCTTACATAGTTACATAGTAACCAAGGTTGAAAAAAGACTCAAGTTCAACCTATGTGTGTGATTTTATGTTAGTATTGCATTGTATATCCCTGTATGTTGTGGTTGTTCAGGTGCTTATCTAATAGTTTTTTTAAATTATCGATGCTCCCATCTGAAACAGCTGCCTGTGAAAGAGAATTCCTCATCCTTACCGCTCTTACAGAAAAGAACCCTCTACGCAGTTTAAGGTTAAACCACTTTTCTTCTAATTTTAGTGAATGGTTATGTGTCTTAATAAATTTCCTTTCGCGGAAAAGTTTTATCCCTATTGTGGGGTCACCAGTATGGTATCTGTACATTGAAATCATATCCCCTCTCAAGCGAGAGAACAAGTTCAGTGTTCGTAACCTTTTCTCATAACTAAGGTCCTCCAGTCCCTTTATTAGTTTTGTTGCCCTTCTCTGGACTCTCTCTAGTTCCAGTACATCCTTCCTGAGGACTGGTGCCCAGGACTGGACAGCATACTCCAGGTGCGGCCGGACCAAATTCTTGTAGAGTGGGAGAATTATCGTTTCATCTCTGGAGTTAATCCCCTTTTTAATGCATGCCAATATTCTGTTTGCTTTGCTTGCAGCAGCTTGGCGTTGCATGCCACCGCTGAGCCTGTCATCTACTAGGACCCCCAGGTCCTTTGCCATCCTAGATTCCCCCAAAGGTTCTCCCCCCCAATGAGTAGATTTCATTCATATTTTTGCCACCCAAATGCATTATTTTATGTTTTTCTACAGTAAACCTCATTTGCCATGTAGTTGCCCACCCAATTAATTTGTTGAGATCTTCTTGCAAGGTTTGCACATCCTGCGGAGAAGTTATTGCCCTGCTTAGCTTAGTATCGTCCGCAAATACAGAGATTGAACGGTTTACCCCATCCTCCAGGTCGTTTATGAATAAATTAAATCGGATTGGTCCCAGGACAGAACCCTGGGGGACCCCACTTTCCCCACTCTTCTTTGCAGAAATGCTCCAAATCTGTTAAATTGCGAGGGCATCTCCTGTTTACAACCCTCTTCAGATCACCCCACAGATTTTCAATCAATTCAGGTCTGGGCTTTGGCTGGGTATTCCAGAACTTTCATCTTCTGGTGAAGCCATTCCTTTCTTGATTTTGGATGTATGCTTTGGGTCGTTGTCATGCTGAAAGATGAAGTTCCTCTTCATGCTCAGCTTTCTAGCAGAAGCCGGAAGGTTTAGTGCCAATATTGACTGGTATTTGGAACTATTAATAATTCCCTCTACCTTGACTAAGGTCCCTGTCCCAGCTGAAGAAAAACAGCCCCAAAGCATGATGCTGCCACCACCACCCTTCACTGTGGGTATGGTGTTCTTTTGGTGATGTGCAGTGTTGTTTTTAGAATATCTTTTGCTGTTATGGCCAAAAAGTTCAACCTTGGTCTCATCAAACCATAACACATTTTCCCACATGCTTTTGGGAGACTTCAGATGTGTTTTTGCAAAATTTAGCCGGGTTTGGATGTTTTTTTTCATAAGAAAAGGCTTCCGTCTTGCCACTCTACCCCATAGCCCAAACATAGGGTATTGGAGAAGTTTGGATTCCAAGGCACCATATTCTCTGCAATTATGGCATTGTATTCCAAGCCCTCTGCCCAGGTTTACACCTCAGGGGCACTTTCCACTCCATTTAATATTACAAATGTAACTCGCCAAGGGTGCCCACTTTCACCGTTAATTTTCAACCTTCTCATGGAACCTCTGGCGAGTTACATACGCAACCACCCTCAAATTACAGGACATAGGTTTAGCAACTCAACACACACCATCAGTCTATTTGCTGACGATGCTATAATCATGATCACAGACGTGGGGACCTCATTAGCCTCAATACATCAAACACTCAAAGTGTTTAACAGTATATCCTACTACAAAGTAAACAACACTAATTCCTACATCTTTGCCATCAATATACCTCCTAAAACTAAGCACAAAATGGAACAATTATACCCATACACCTGGAGCACCACTGGTATAAATTACTTAGGCATCACCTTAACACCTAAGACAGAAGAATTGTTCAAAGCAAATTATTCTATATTCTTAGACAAACTACACCCCAAACTTAAGGATCTAGCAAAAACAGAATTATCCTGGTCCGGGAGACTTGCAGCCTTTAAAATGGTACTGCTACCACAATTTCTATACCTATTTAGGACCATCCCTATCCCAGTACCTAACATCTTCTTTAACCCAATCTATGATCAACATATATCTTTGGCAAGGAAGGAGGGCGAGGTGCTCATTCTCCAAACTAATCGATACTAGGAAGGCAGGAGGAGTGGGCTTAGTAGTTCTTAAAGACTATTACATTGCCTCAATATTGGCGCAAATTAAAACATGATTCCCCCAAAGCCCCAATACCAGATGGAAGGAATTGGAAAATATACAACTTAAAGGTGGCGATCTTTATCACTTTCTTCTTACTAGCCAACAATACACTCCTAGATACGCATCACTTTCTCCCACCGTGACAGCATCACTTTATGCCTGGAGAGCTTTGTTAAACACTCCATATCAGGACTCCATTACCTCCACACTATCAATGCCCACCTATAGCTTGACACACATAATACCTGACTTAAACGTCTCAAGCTGGGTGGAAAAGGGGATAGAAAAAATTGAAGATCTAATGATAGGTCTGATATGACTGATTTCTGATTGGGACTCTAAAACAAAGTTAATACTGCAGCTGCAGGAACAGATTCACAGGACTCAATCACTGTGTTTAAAATGTCCGTTCGGTGAAAAATTTATTATTACATGTTATTTTATACATAGATAAGAAAGGGGTGGTGTGAGATGTTATTAAAAAGTAACAAATAGCAATATGTTATTAAAAGCTAACAAATAGAAATATATTATTAAAAACTAGCGAATAGAACAATTGCAAAAGTAAAACCTTGAAAAGGGAGGGGGGAGTAGAGAGCGTTTAGTAGGAGAAGTGTCTGTGTGTTAGGTGAAGGTTACAGAACACATTTCAACAGTAAGAACAAAATGGATTCTCTTGTGCTTAAATGAACAGTACAATGAATGTCCATGTCATTTCCCCCCTTTTGTTTATTTGACACCATTCTTCTCCGCGTTACGTTCAGCCGATTGCTGGTAACTCCTGTTACATTGGCGCAGAGAGACGGCGTCCTGTTCAGCTCTCTCCTAGCTTTCTCACAATAATGGGTTCATCAGGGCTGGTGGTACATTTGTTGGTACAGCGGGTAGTCACACAGAGGCATAGCCTGATGAGGAAGTAAATAACAAACATGAGAAATAGAAACATCACAATGTAAGCGCCTAGTTTCTGTAACCATGTTGCTATGCCATATAAAAAATCACCAAAGCCTCCTAAACCCTGAAAGGGGTTCCATCCATCTTTAGCAATATCTCTGGCCTTATTCTGTAGTTCTCTTATCTTAGCAAGATGCCCTTTAATAATGTCCTCATTATCAGAAATGTATATACAACAGTCAGTGCGAAATATCTTACACATCCCACCTTGAGCTGCAGTGAGATAATTTAGCGTTAATCTGTGCTCTAATACTACTTTTTTAAGCTGAGCCATTTCTTCATTTAATAAACCTATATCAGTGGTAGTAAGGTTAATAATCTCATCTACAATTCTAGTGTAATTATTTAGTCTTTTCATTGCTTCAATTCCCCATCTTGTCCAGGAAGGGAACCATGACCATGTCATGTCACCTTCAGTGAACAGCTCTCTTTTGAACACTAAAGGGTATTCTGGACTTTGATCTGGTCGCACTGTATCTTTGCCAACAGCCAAAGCAGGTACTAACTTCCCAATGTAACATGTACCTGTAACATTAGTAGGAAGCCAGGCGTAAGCTTTATTTCCACATATATAATATAACCCTCTACGTATGGACGGTATGCCTGCTCCTAAAAAACTGGAAGCAATAACATGGAATCTCAGGAAACCGATATTTTCACATATTGGGAACTGTGAGCAATTTGTACTATAAAGGGTTCTATTTAGTTCTGGATCTGGGATATAATAATATTGACCATAGTCTCCTCCATAAACTGTAATTTTTGCTCCGCTGCAATCTGAATTGCCCAACCGTGTACATTTAGTGTTAAACGGGCATGTAATGTTTAAACAAATCTGTGGAGTGTTTATCTGTTTCGAAACCATCAAAGTTACTGATCTGTGCTCATTAGCTGTGGAGACTATGTATGAGCCATTTATTTTGGTCCTGTTTAGATCAGTGAAATTGAGAGGCATTGCTATCATGGGTATTGTTCCTGTTTGGGGATGTAAGTGAGAACACACCCAGCAGTTACTAGCGTTGCTATGGGTTGCATACAATTTTAACATTTGGATGAAAGGGTTATTTTTCCATGTCTCAGTTCTCACAAACAACAAAAAGAAAAGAAACATTATCATCTTTTTTTCAAAGGATATCATCACTTCAGGATTTTCTTGCAGTGACTGGCGTGAATCCAGGTGGGCTTTCCTTCCAACTTGACAGCAGAACCGGTTGTCAAAAGCACCAAATGTGGTCCGTCAAATTTTGGTTCTAGTGGCTTTCTGACGTGTCGCTTGACCACCACCCAGTCACCTGGTTGGATTCTGTGAATACCTGAAACAGAATCTGGGTCGGGGATAGATTTATAAACACCTTCATGTATTTTATTCAATGTTCTTTGCAAAATCTGAACATATTCTAACAGATTAGAGTGAGAAGCCTGCAACTGTTGGGGAAAATATAGCCCTGTTTTGGGTGGCCCTCCAAATAAAATCTCATAGGGGGACAGCCCATGTGGTTGTTTAGGGGTAGTTCGTACAGAATATAGGGCTAATGGCAAAGCTTCCACCCATCCTTTTCCTGTATCTGCTTTAATTTTTGCACATCTGTTTTTCAAAATTCCATTTAGTCTCTCAACTTTACCACTACTTTGTGGATGATAAGGTGTATGGAAAGCTTGCTGTATGTGAAGTGCTTCCATTACCTCTTTCATTACTTCCCCAGTAAAATGGGTTCCTCTGTCACTCTCAATAGTTTCAGGAACTCCATATCTACAAACTATTTCAATCAAAATTTTCTTTGCTGTTGTTTTTGCATTTGCTTTGGCTACTGGCCAGCTCTCGGGCCAACCTGAAAATATGTCAACACACACTAAAGCAAACTCATAGGTGCCTATTCTGGGCATTTGAATGTAGTCTATTTGAATTCTTTGGAAAGGGAAATCTGGCTTTGGAGAATGCCTTTGGGGAACATGAACAGGCCTCCCTGCATTGTACAGAGCACAAGTGAGACATGAAGCACAAAACCTGGCTGCAAATGCACTAAATCCAGGTGCTATCCAATAGCAGTCAGTAAGTGCCACCATCGCGCCCTTAGCAAGATGACTGACGCCATGTGCCAGCTGTGCTAAAACTGGGTACAAACTCCTGGGTAGACACCACCTGTTGTCAGCGCTCCACAGGCCCTGCTGATTTTGGGTAGCATTACATTTGATCCACTTATCCTTCTCTTCATCAGGGGCCTGGTTCTGCAACTGAATTAGAGTTTCTACATCCCACTGCTCTTGATGAGGGGAATCTGTCCCCGCTACCTGGGCGACCCCTACAGTGGATGTGACTCCAAATGCCATAAGGGCAGCATCCTTTGCCGCTTGGTCCGCTAAGGCATTTCCTCTGGCTGTCATGTCACTTCCCCTTGCATGCCCTTTTACCTTCAAGATGGCAACTTCTGCTGGTTTCTGAAAGGCCTCAAATAGCCGCTCTATGAGTTTTGCATGTCTCACTGGCTTCCCTGCACTAGTCAGAAAGTGCCGTGCTTTCCAGATAGGCCCAAAATCGTGGGCTATTCCAAATGCATATCTGCTGTCAGTGTAAACATTTCCCCTTTGATTCTCTAGGAGATGACATGCTTTGACTACAGCATACAACTCCGCTTCCTGTGCTGACATCTGGGGTTTCAATGCTTCCTGATGTAAAATGGTGTCTGTAGTGGTTACAGCAAACCCTGTGTGTGGCTGACCATCGTCAGTGTAAAATCTGGAACCATCTACGAATAAGTGTGTGTCACAATCTGATAAGGGCTCATCTTTTGCTGGTGTGACAGAGGCCCTTTCTACCTCCATAAGAGCCATACAATCATGAGAAAAACTCTCAGGTTCTACATCAGTACCATTTGTTGCATCTTCCTCATCAATTATAGGAAGAAGAGTAGCCGGATTTAAAGTAACACATCGTTTGATTGTTAAATTCGATGGAGCAAAAAGAGCAGACTGGTACTTGTCAAATCTACTGGCAGACACATGTCTAGTATTTACTTGATTCATGATTTCCTGTACTGCATGTGGCACATACAGGATCAGAGCAGAATCTAGTACAAGCTCCGTTACTTTGTCTAGCAGCAAAATGCAGGCTGCTATGGCTCGGATACAACTGGGGGAGCCTTTGATGACAGGGTCTAATGAGGCTGATACATACATCACAGGCCTCTGTTTGTCTCCATGTAGCTGGGTGAGTACACCTGCAGCAAATCCATTGACTTCATGACAGAACAACGAGAAAGTCTTAGTATAGTCAGGAAGTCCAATGGCGGGCGCTTCAGACAAAATTTTAATAAGCTCCTTCATCTGCAATTCATTGTCCCATGTGAGTTTGAAAGGGTTTCTAGTGGTAGCCTCATATAGAGGAGCCATAAGTTCTGATGCATTTGGAATCCAGTCCCTACAATATCCCACTAACCCCAGGAAGGCACGTAGTTGCCGGACATTTCTTGGCTTTTCAAAGTTTTGTAGAGTTTTAACTCGATCTGGGGTTAGGTGACGGATTCCATGTGAAATGCAGTGACCCAGGAAGATCACTTTCTCTTGGCAGTATTGTAGCTTATCTTTGCTAACTTTGTTGTTACTGTTATAGAGAAACATGAGAAGGCTTACTGTTTCTCTGCTACAAATGTCCTTTGTATCAGAACAAATAAGCAAATCGTCTATGTACTGAAGCAAAACTGTGTTTGGGTGTGAGGGGGACCATTGGTCCAATACTTGCTTTAACGCAGTATTATATTCAGAGGGGCTACTCACACAGCCTTGGGGCAATCTTGTCCATGCTAACTTTTGGGCATCATGGGTAAATGAAAAAAGGTGCCAGCAATCTGGGTGCAGGGGCACCGAAAAGAAAGCATTTGCAAGATCAATCACTGTTAAGCAGGTGCTGGAGGCAGGTATTCCACTTAGTAAAGTACGGGGGTTGGGCACGATCGGGGTATCTGCCTCTATTATATTGTTAATGGCTCTCAAATCATGCACCATGCGATATGTCACCTGCCCACCCTTCTTGTCTGGCTTCTTTGCAATTGGGAACAGGGGTGTATTGACTTGGGACTTAATTGGTACAACAACCCCTGCTGCTTTCAGTTGAGTGATTTGATCCTTTATCCCCTCAGTCTGAGCAATACTCAGTGGGTACTGTTTAATCTGTGGGAGATGGGCTCCTGGTTTAATTTTTATTATGACTGGGGTGCAATCCAGCAGACCTACATCATATTTGCTGGTGGCCCATAATTCAGTGGGAATCACTTTCAATTCTGGTGGAAATGGCAGAGTGGAGTCTTGGATTAAAAATACTCCACAGGCAGAATTTAAAACTTCTCCTGATAGACTACTGACCACTTGGACTCCTGTAGGAGTGTAGTCTATGTTTGCTAAAATTTGGTTCAAAATGTCAGCTCCCAAAAGATTGGTAGGAACTGTGTCTGAAACTAACACTTTAGTGACAATTTCTGTTTGCTGTCCTAGCCTGAGTTTAAGTGGCTTGGACTCAACCAAATCAGTAGAGGTCCCGGTTAGGCCAACACCAGAGATAACATTTGTAGATAATAATCCTGGAGGTAAGTCCTCTATATTAAAAACACTTCGGCTTGCACCAGTATCAATTAAACAGGTTAATTCTGTTTCTCCTCCAGGATAGGGGAGTTCTTGTAAAAATACTTTTACTCTGGCCTCGGGACCATTGTCTCCCCTATTTAACATGATTGATACTGGCATGCCATTTTCCTATGCCTGATCCACTGCTTTTGGCAGAGAACTGGGATCAGCATGAGGGGCCTCTAAGCTCTTTTCTAGTCTACGGTCAGGAAGATGGCAGAATTTGGCTATGTGTCCTTCCCCATCACAATTGTAGCATATAATTGGTCCCCGATTGCCATGATTTCTGAAATTGCCTTTGCCTCTTCCTCTTCCTTTTCCTCTCTGCTTCCCCATGTACATTACCTTGGGTTTGCTGTCTTTTTGGTTAATCCTGTTTTCTATGGACAACAGGATAGGCAGGACGTCTCGAATAGACATATTGCCTGCCTCAGGCCTTGCTGTGAACAACTTTTCTTTCAACTGGGGTATTAAACCATCAAGAAACCTTTGTTTCACCAGTTGTGTAGATGGACTTGCAGTTTCTCCCGCCTTCTCTTCCTCTATTTTAATGCCTGCTTCCTCAGCCATATCACTTAACCGCCTCCAATAAGCCCCTGCTGCTTCCTCTTTCCCTTGCTTAGCATTCATAAATTCAGCATGTCTGGTTTGTCCATATATTTGGGGCAATTTTTCCTTCAATTTCTCACAAACCTCCCGTCCACTAACCATCTTACCTAGATTTTTGACGTCTACACCACATTCTTTAAGTATATAGCCAGACATGTTGCTTCCCACTGCTTTAATAAGAAGCTGATGAATGTCAGTAGTAGAAGCCTCATATGCTTCCTGTGCAGCACTAAGTTTGTTTGCAAACCCAATTGGATTCTTTCTAGGATCTCCCAATCCCTCTAATATGGCTCTCATATCTTGGGGACTAAAAGGTACATGCCATTTAATTTGAGACTTACTGTCAACAGCATCACCTTCAAAAACTAATTGGGTTCTGACAGGATAAACTGCAACAGATTTCTCTATGCCAGGGGCAGAAGGGCTGGCATCTCCCTTCCTTCTCTCTTCATCTTGCTGCCACAATTTGGAAATTATGGTTTGCTCTGGAAGTTCAGACTCTATCTCTCTTTCTCTGGCCAAAGCCTTAAGTTCAGAGAGATCTAGGTTTGCATATGTGCCTTTTGATTTATGCCAATCATCTGTTTCTAGGATACGAGCCAAATCCCTCTTTGTAGGTTGATATGGGGCTGTTAAACCTCTGCTCTCTACTATATTGCATAGCTCATCTTTTGTGTGTTCCATGTAATCTAATTCTTTTGCTTTTGTGCGTGGTCCCCTTAAAGCCAAACTGGCAGCCACATAAGGTGGGGGGTCCTCCTCTACAGAGTTTTCTGGCTAAACGTAGTAAATTTGGGCAGTACTTTTATTAAATATCTCCGTCAAGCCAGTTTGATTTGCTACTTTAGCTTCTGTCTCCCATGTGCAAGCTATTCTCCACGTTCCTTCACTGTACAGTAGTGGGCCATAATCGTGCAGAAAAGTTTGCCATACTTTTAAATCAAAAGTCCCTTCAGATTTTAAAGGTTTAGCTGTTCCCTTTGTCCATTCTACCCATTTATCTAGGGGCTCAGTATAGGCAGAACCGTACCTTCGGTTCATATATTCTCTAGCGCTCATCTTGCGCTGGGCATTTTCTGAAGGCCTCTCTCCCTTCATTCCCTTAATTAATTTAATGCCCATAATGACTGGCCAGTCTTCTCTCTTCTCTACTTTTGCCTATACCCTCTTGCCTCTAAAACAAATAGTACAGCAAATCTGCAGATTTACAAGAATAGTCTCCACTTATCTACGTGGATAGAAGGGGTTTATGACAATAGACAAAACACTCATTAAGAGACCCTCCTCGTCTCTTCTCTTCTCTGTGAGTTTTATCTGACCCTACCATGCGCCTCTGACCCAGGTCGCCCACAAGGAGTCAACGCAGGGAACTGCAGAGGATTTTCCCTATCCACACACAGTCCAACCCGTGAAGGGGGACACAAACACATTCACACACATACACACGTTACCCAACCAGAAAGGTCCGGGAGTGGTCTGGTTTCCTTGAGAACCGACAGATAGGATACATAGGAAAAGGCAGAAATATAGCAAGCTTAAGGGCAGCTTACCTAGCCGGCATTTGAGGTCTGCGTTTCCCGATGATCCCGATCGAAGCGCGGTTCCTTCTGGAGACTCTGCCAAACTCCTGTTATGACTCGCCAAGACTGATATGACTGATTTCTGATTGGGACTCTAAAACAAAGTTAATACTGCAGCTGCAGGAACAGATTCACAGGACTCAATCACTGTGTTTAAAATGTCCGTTCGGTGAAAAATTTATTATTACATGTTATTTTATACATAGATAAGAAAGGGGTGGTGTGAGATGTTATTAAAAAGTAACAAATAGCAATATGTTATTAAAAGCTAACAAATAGAAATATATTATTAAAAACTAGCGAATAGAACAATTGCAAAAGTAAAACCTTGAAAAGGGAGGGGGGAGTAGAGAGCGTTTAGTAGGAGAAGTGTCTGTGTGTTAGGTGAAGGTTACAGAACACATTTCAACAGTAAGAACAAAATGGATTCTCTTGTGCTTAAATGAACAGTACAATGAATGTCCATGTCAGGTCCAACTCCAAAAACCTTCAGGTCCTTACAGATAGAATACAACCTAGCTAACTCAGAATATTGCACATACCATAGGATTACACATCTACGCATCAACCTGAAAACAAATATTGAGATGCCATGGAGAGTATTCCAATACTACACAAACCCTACCACCAAGATTAAAGGTATATCGTTGTTCTATAATATACTAAAAAATAAGGATATACCCTTGAAAACAACTCATAAGATTGACTGAGAGAAGGACTTGGATACTTCTTACTCCCTGGAACAATGGAGAAAGGCACTACACATCACGTACGCTGCAACAAAGAGTGTAAACTTATGGGAATTATTGCAGAAAATCCTCTTCAGATGGTATTTAACACCCCATAGAATAGCCAAATTCTCACCACAAAGTTCCAATACCTGCTAGAGGAACTGTGGTGCTGTGGGAACATTGTACCATATACTCTGGTCTTGCCCCACTATAATCCCCTTTTGGAAAGGTGTATATGGAGTACTCTCACAAGGATTGAATATTAAAGTACCCATGTCACCGGCAAATGCAATTTTATCCTTAGTTAATTCCACCAGAATACAGGACCATAGCCGTGCACAATTAACGATAATGCGCCATTGGAGAGATCAACAAACCCAGTCTCTACATGAAGTAATCAATATGACTAACACTCACGCAGCGTACAAGATGTTATATGCATCAACTCAAAACACTAATGCCCTGTACACACGGTCGGATTTTTCGATGGAAAAAGTGCGATCGGATTGTGTTGTCGGAAATTCAGATCGTGTGTGGGCTCCATCGTACTTTTTCCGTCAAAATTTCCGACACACTATGTTTGAGAGCAGGATGTAAAATTTTCCGGCAACAAAATCCGATTGTTTAAATTCCGATCGTGTGTACACAAATCCGATGCACGAAGTGCCACGCATGCTCAGAATAAATTAAGAGACGAAAGTTATTGGCTACTGCCACGTTTATAGCCCCGACGTATGTGTTTTTTTTTATGTCACCGTGTTCAGAACGATCGGATTTTCCGACAACTTTGTGCGACCGTGTGTATGCAAGACAAGTTTGGCCCAAAATCCGTCTAAAAAAATCTGATGGATTTTGTTGTTGGAATGTCCGATCATGTGTACAGGGCATTACAGTAAAGCCCAAAAAACATGGGAAAAATGGATTGGTACACAATGAAACATATGACCTAAATGTATCACTTATAAACCATACTGTAATACCAAAGGGAAGTAACTATCAGACTGTGTTTTTTCTTTTCTTTTTTCCCCTCATTTTATTTTATATTATGTTATACTTTCATATTTGATATTTCTTACTTTTTTCTTTTTCGAACACCAATGTCTATTTCATATATTACTTAGTCTAACACTAGACGTTCTCTAACAATGAGAACAATGCAACAACCCTCAAAGGGGGTTGGGGCTTGCCGCTCTCCTCCTGAGCGCAGTGTGGGGTGCCTGGGCAGGGGAATGGTGTCCCTCACTCTTGATCTAGCAAGATATACTTTATATATCACATTTTTTACCTTGGTTTACGTGTCTGTTGTATACAGACTTTGTTATAGAATAATCCTCAAGACTGTATCATAAGCTGAAGAAGTGCATATATGAGTGACTATTTTCTATATGTTTTTCACTTATGTTCTGTGAAATATTCAATAAAAACATATTGATTAAAAAAAAGGCAAGTTTGAGCCAACATCCGTCGGGGAAAAAAACATGGATTTTGTTGTCGGAATGTGCGATCGTGTGTACGCGGCAAAAGTGTTGAACCTTTGCATTTGCAGTATTAGTGATTGCAAGACTAGTGTAATTTTTCTCCTCGGAATTTCAGGTTCAGGGCTTGTGATGCTTCTTATGTCACCATAAATATGGTCAACCTCTGACTGAGTGGCATTGATTGTGCTCACAACTTTAATAATCGATTCTGCATTATCACTTTTCTTAAGGACTTTTTCAAACCATTGATATGATATTTCCATCTTTTATATTGTTGTTCGAAATCCTTTATTAGAGAATTTAATTTAACATCTTGCAGTGCTTTACCACTTTCAGTGAGTATACGTTGACTTCTAATGTCTGGGAGCTGTGTATTATCTGAGCTCACCTCGGGCTGTTGCATTTGTCCTGCAATTTCTGCTTGCTCTGTATTGACAACATCTTGTGCAATAGAACTGATTTCTCTATTGGACAGCACTGTATTTTCACTTGTCTGACATGTTAATCTGTTCCGTAATTAAAGGTGCTTGCTTGTTCAGCCTTTACTTCCTACTAGCTGCCTCAGTCAATTAATTGCGATTTCCAGTGTTGTACTTCCTTTATCAAACGTATGGTTTAACTTGCTAGACGATTTCTGCGTGCAGCTTTACTGTTTCATGGCCTTCACAGACGCAGCAAAGTGTTCTTCTTTGGCCTTCACAGACGCAGTGAAGTGTTCTTCTTTGGCCTTCACAGACACAGTGAAGTGTTCTACTTTGCTAGCCAATTTCTGCATGCAGCTTCACGGTTTTATAGCCTTCACAGATGCAGAAAAGTGGTGTTCTATGGCCTTCAGAAGCAGGCAAAAGTGTTCTACTATGCCGCCCTTAGACACAATGAGAAGGCTGAGGTTCTTGTATCACTGATGTTTAATGTACATATCAAGTTCTTACACCGACATTTACATCAGCACTGTAGAACTGAATAAAGAGAATATGAAGGACAAATCATCAGACATACAGTGAATTACATTTAAAACTAACATGACTTGAAGCTAATAACTAGACAGAAATAAATCTACATACCACTTTTGCCTGCTTGTGAGCTAAGAGAGGGGGCTTGTATCTTGAAGATTCTTGGTTTATGGCTTACTTTACACACACAAAAGTTGTAGTTGTTCAGTTGTAAGAAAAACAGACAGGAAGTTAGCATGTAATAATGCATGATGGGGGAAATAAATGAACAAGTAAGCACATGTGCGCCATCTAGAGGAGATTAACCGTATAGTCACAGAAATGTTGTGCTTGTCAGTACAGTATATCTAATGCCTTGGAAATTCTTTTGTACCCTTCTCCTGACTGATACCTTTTAACAATAAGGTCCCTTTGATGCTTTGGAAGCTCTCTGCTTACCATGGCTTTTGCTGTAGGATGCGACTAAGAAAATGTCAGGAAAGACCTACTAGGACAGCTGAACTTTATTTGGGGTTATTCAGAGGCACTTTAAATGATGGCAGGTGTGTACTGACTCCTATTTAACATGTGATTGCTTAATTCTGAACACAGCTACATCCACAATTATAAGAGGGTGTGCACTCTTATGCAACCATATTATTTTAGTTTTTTATTTTTACCAATCCCCCCCACCCCCAAAATATTTCAGTTTTGTTTTTCAAGTGAGTTGTACAGTTTATAGGTCACATTAAAGGTGGAAAAAGTTTTGAAATGATTTATCTTTGTCTCATTTTTTTTTTTGTACATCACAAAAACCTGGCATTTTAACAAGGGGTGTGTAGACTTTTTATATCCACTGTATGTTCTTTGTTTATATATACAAGAGTGCACATATTCTTTGAGTCTCTTTCTAGAACCATTTATCATAGGCACTTAGCATGCAGTGCAGCATCATTTGAAACACGCATTTGTTTAACATTTCTATTTTAATCTCTCTTTCATTAAATGAAATCTTTTTTAATTTTAATCTATCTCTTCTCTTTTCCTTCTGCAAAACTAACATTTTCTTCGCTTTCTGGTCTCTCTTCTTCTTTACTACATCTTTGGGTTTGGTTGGCATGTTTGAAATATGGCTACAGACGGAGACCATTAAGTTATAGAACTTCATTCAGTGAAAAGCTCTTCCAGAGGACGAGAGCCGCTGGGCGGGCTTCAAGGTATCCCATTTGAGATTTATTGGGGCCTGTGACTTTGAGAAATACAACTTTCTTGCTTTTAAAGAAGTTTAAAGGAAAACTCCTGTCAGATTCTTAAATGCATAGTTAAAATACATGTATGCAAATTATTTACTAGCCAAAATATTTGTAAATCTGTTCATCCTTCCTTGTGATTCACCATCCTCTGACATTCTATGTGACTAGGCCAGTGACACCTGTGACCCATTTCCCTTTTCGGTGTCACTTGCCTGCTCTTTGAACAGTATGAAAGCGCCTTTATGCTAAAATAAAACAAATAATTCTTCGCTGCCCTAGAGAACAAGCAGCTAACATGGCCAGTAGGATATGTGCATAAATCAGAAAAACAAAATAAGTGTAGCGCTAATATAAGAATAAAAAAAATGGCCTAAGGAGACCATTGCATCATCAAAACAAACACAAAAAAGGATTATCAACAAAAAAGGTGCATCCAACAAAAATGAAAATCCTCAGTGGATATGTGACTCCTATGAGTTAGTGACAGTCCTCAAAACGAATATGACTTCATAAGTGTATTATGTGCACGTGACATCTGTAATGAAAAGGAACACCACCACTGACAATGGAGAGGCTTACTGGAACGTTTGAACCCAAAAGAACATACACTCGATTGGGTCAAACGGGCTTGAATGATAAACAGCTGATGGATTTCCGTAGAGGCTGTAGGAAAATCCTAGGATGGTCTGTGCACCGGTATGTCCCTCAGGGGTGATGTCCACAGTGAAAGAAAATTGTATCTATGGTGCTGTGTTTAGAGGATGTAAATGGATACAAGTTTTAGTCCAACATGTGCTCTGATAGCTGATTCCTTCTTTCAGTCTCTAAGACCCATTTCCATTTTCGGTGTCACTTGCCTGCTTTTTGAACAGTGTGAAAGCGCCTTTATGTTCCTGGTGATTTTTTTTTTTTGCACTTATTCTCATACCTCTAAGGCACAGACGAGAAACAGAATAGGTTTGCACATAATCTGTGTGATTTTTCGGAGACAGACAGTATTAAGTTTAGATGCATCCCAGCAATCAATTTTTTTAAGGAGGAGCTAAATAGTATAAAATTATGTTCTGCATGCCTGTTTAATTTGGTGACTTGCAAGGTACTGAAGCCAGGTAAAGGAAGGCAGCTCCAGAGCTCGTACACTGGGGGTTGGCAACCTGTCGATCACGATGCACCTGTCAATCACGGCCATCTGACAGGTGGATTGCAACCTGACATGCCGCCAGCTTCTGATCAAGCCTGTCACATCAGAGCTACAGCAACAGTTGAGCAGAACTGAGCTGATCTGATCACACATGCAGCGCAAAGCCATGTTCTCTCCTGCACTCGGTGCTAGAGTAAAAGGCATACATTCTGCATTTCCTAACTTTTACATTCAAAAGTCCTTCCTAAGAGGAGGCACTACAAGTTTTAAGATGTTACCTTATTAAGTAGGGCCTCTTATGGACATCCCTTAGATCATGGATTATGTTACTAAGTGCTAGACTTTTATGGCATCAAGGCTAAGCTACACCCACCTACTATGAGTGCAATTTATTATCAGGGACACATTTAAGTAATTAACTGCTATAATACTTCTTTATGGATTAGCATTCCAGTTAAAGGATTTTTTTTATTAAAGGCCAAGTCCACCTTTTTCAGAATTTTTTTTTTTTTCAATCAAGGTACATCATTCGGTTTTACAACACTGTGCAGCTTTGTAAAATGTTGATTAATTTAAATGTCATACCTGTAGACCATTTGGCTCCCCCTGGAAGCCCAGCTGAAAAACTTTGAGTTAGCAACCCCAACATCTTTTTAATTATCTAGGATGTGAAAACTGTTGATTTCACTCCTGTAATGTTAAGACTGAGCTTCTATTGGTTTTCCATGTTCTAGCAGGATGTGGGTATTACTATCTGGGAGTTTTTCAGACACATTTATGGGAGGGCCAAAATGGCATATGGCAATGACATTTATAATAACCTTTAACAAAGCTGCAGTTGTGTTTTTATTTTTTTATTGGGACGCACCTTGACGGCATATGTCGTAGTTTTCTTGAAAGATTGAGCTTCACCTTTAAGTATGTGCCAACCGATTTTGACAGTTGCATTATTGCAGTCTTTAAAATTTTCTAGACTTTAACAGCTTCAGATCCGGGCCATTGCCAAATGACGGCAACAGCGCGGATCTAAATTGCCGGGACGACGTCTATTGACGTCGTCCCGTGCATGAGCGGCCTGCGCGCCCCCTGCAGGGCGCGCTCGGTGATCAGCGAGTCTATGAGACTCGCCTGATCACAGATCAGAGTAAGGTGTTGGTCCCGACCCCTTACCACATGATCAGCTGTCAGCCAATGACAGCTGATCATGTGATGTAAACAGAGCCGGTAATCAGCTATTTTTCCTCCTCGCGCTGACAGCGCGAGGAGGAAAAAAAAAACCCGATCACCGGCGGCCGTGATCGGGACATCAGTCCCGATCACGGCGATCTTCTAACACAAGGCAATAGGCAGCAGTGCTGCCTACCAGTGCCCACCAGCGTCACCCATCAGTGCCCACAGTGCCAACAATCAGCGCCACCCATCAGTGCCCACAGTGCTACCCATCAGTGCCCACAGTGCTACCCATCAGTGCCCACAGTGCCACCCATCAGTACCACCCATCAGTGCCACCCATCAGCACCCACATCAGTGCCACCCATCAGCACCCACATCAGTGCAACCTATCAGTGCCCATCAGTGTCACCTACCAGTGCCCATCAGTGCCACCCATCAGTGCCCCCCCATCTGTGGTACCTATCCGTGCCACCCATTCGTGCCACCCATTCGTGCCACCCATTCGTGCCACCCATCCGTGCCACCCATCCGTGCCACCCATCTGTGCCACCCATCTGTGCCACCCATCCGTGGCCATCAGTGCCGCCTTATCTGTCCCCATCAGTGCCGCCTTATCTGTCCCCATCAGTGCCGCCTTAACTGTGCCCATCAGTGCCGCCTTATCTGTGCCTATCCGTGCCCATCAGTGCAGCCTATCAGTGCCCACCAGTGCTGCCTCATCAGCGCATATCAATGAAGGAGAAAAATTACCTGTTTGCAAAATTTTATAACAAACTATTAAACATGATTTTTTTTTTTTTTTCAAAAATGTCCATCTTTTTTTGTTTGTTTAGCAAAAAATAAAAATCCCAGATGTGATCAAATACCACCAAAAGAAAGCTCTATTTGTGGGAAAAAAATGATAAAAATTTCATTTGGGTACAGTGTTGTATGACCGCGCAATTGTCATTCAAAGTGCGACAGTGCTGAAAGCTCAAAATTGGTCTGGGCAGGAGGGGGGTTGAAGTGCCCAGTAAGCAAGTGGTTAAAGTGATGTAACAAACCATGACATGAGTTCTAGAAATGACTGGGACTGTATGTGGTTTAAACAGTGTTGCATAGATCAATTAAGAGTTATTCTCTAAGCACTCATTCCAGTGGATGTATGTCATTCAGGGTTCATAGACCATGCGTAAGCAGCAAGAATTGGAAGAAGATTATCTCTCTCTCTCTCTCTCTCTCTCTCTCTCTCTCTCTCTCTCTCTCTCTCTCTCTCTCTCTCTCTCTATAGATATAGATATAACATTTTTTATTGATTTTGTGTTCCTCTCTTGAAAATCTATTATCTAGAGCAGGGGTGCCGAACCTTTTGAATAGCAAGGGCCACTTAAACGACTTTGTAACCGGTCGCAGGACAATGAGCAGATCGGGCATATGACAGGTCCGTGTCTGCTGTGCACGAACACAGCCCACTCTACTCTTTGGGCCCCTCGATCCGATCTGCCCAAACAGAACGGGACAGATCCCCTTTTGTTTTTTTTAGAGGATCGGATTGGAGGTAGGCAGGTGTAAACGAACACAAGTCCTTTCACATCTGCCGCTCCATAGAGGTGAATGGAGGGTCCGATTGGGTCTGACCAATAACGTGAATGAGGCCTAAGGCTGTCTTCAAACTGATGCACTGCAGCGCACCAAACCCACAGGTAATAACAGAAGTCTATGGCTCAGTGCAGGTAACTCGCAGATATGCTGTACTGCACCTGCAAATCAGTTTGAAAGCAGCCCAGAAACCACTGTAGAACAGATGTGCCCATATACACACTGTGATTTTAGTAATAAGCTTACCTTTAATAACAGGTATTGCCAGCTGTTGCTGTCCCAGGCAGAGTGCATTTGGTATCACTCCGCCTGTGACAGGTGGCGGTGCTATACAGGAAGCATCGGCTTATGCCCCTCTGCTCCGCGGTCGCTTGCTTCTTCTACCGCGGCCCTCATTCACAACACTGACACTCTGGGATGCCGGACCGACAACCCGCCATCTGGGCTTGCCAACCAGCCATCCCAGAGCAGGAAGTCGCGGGCCATGTCAGAAGGCTCCGCAGGCCACTGGTTGGGCATCCCTGATCTAGAGTCTAAAACATTTCCACTCTAACTCTGCACGTTCCCAGGCTTCCAGGTAGGAACAGAGGTTTGTTAACATAACTACAGCAAGCTGCAGTGTTTCACCCGAGTCCAGGGAGAATCCCAAAATATACCATGTTACGGGTACGCTGTTACATTTATCAAGCCTCTCCCTCTCTGTTCCTTTAACCCTGAACTGCTTTTGTCCCTGTGATTTAATGCTAATCCACTTGAATTAAAAAAGTATGGGATTTGTTTTTATTTTAGAATCATACTTACCTAGGTGGATGCAGCATCTGTCCCCCACTGACTCTAACATCAGCGATCAAACACAGGCGATCACTTGGCTCTCACAGCTCCCTGAGCAGAGAGCTGGTGACTGCCAATCACTGGTGTCTGCTCTGCCCCTCCAGTGCTCACTAGAGCGCTGTGTTGTGCAGGGGGCGGGAGTGATTGGCTCAGGCTCTTGGCGGCCCGACCATATAGTTGCGATCTTTCCAGTGACTGAACCGACTCTATGATGTCAGCTGACAGCAGGCTTTAAACCACTGTTTGCGGAAAACAGGTCACAGGAGTGCAAAACGAGCTGCACTGCTGTGATCCACAGGAGAAGTACAGCCAAACCAGCTTTAGCTGTACTTATTTTAAGACTGTAAAACCGCAAGACCAGATATATCTAAAGTCAAATCTACAGGCCAATAGATACAGTTGTTGACTTTTCAAGGTAAAAAAAATTGTGTATGTTATGCCAAAAACAAGTTTCTAGTTTTTGGATAGAGCAGAAAAGATAATAACACTGAACATTTACTAATGTCTTACCCTTACTTTCTGTCCTGCTAACAATGGTTTCACCAGTCAGGAAGCACGGGAAAATCTGCAATACAGACAGAAACGAAAATTAAACTGTGCAGGGGTCTAGTTGTCACCAACTCTACTAAAGAAAGCAAAACCTTTTTTTTTTTTTAAAATAACAGTTTTTATTGTTGTTAACATTCTTAGTAGCAATACAGAATAAAGAAGCATGGAAAGTTTCATGTATTATCCAGCATATCTCATGTACAATCAAACATACATTTATGAAATAAGGATATTAAATTAGTTTTAAGTTTCAATAATATCTCATCGTTTAACTTTTAGCAATTCCTTTTGTAGATAGAGGATGTTGATTCAGTTACAATGTTTTAAGGTAATGCCTATGACAATACAAATTTTTAAAACCTGTAATATAGAAGAATGGATAGAAGTAAAGGAAGAAAAGGGAAGGAAAAGAGAGGAGGAAATATAAAGTAGGCCATCTGAGTGAGGTTGGTACCTGGTCATGGTAGGTCCTCCCGGAGATGCCACAGCTCCCAAATCCCGCAAAATCATTTTGATGTCTTGTCGGTGTTGCTGTAGAGAGTTCCCCTTACTTTCTGTTTGATAAAATTTTGTCAGCAGCAGTACAGGAAGTGAGGGCAAATCTCTGTAATGAAGCCCTGGATTGCCATAAAAATCATACCTGGCTTCTAATCCTTTCCCACTTTTCAAAATTAAGAAAATAGGTTTTGGATTTTCAAACACTTTAGGAAAGTGTAAGCAAACACATCCCTATATAGAAAGTAGCTAAAAATCATAGTGTTTTATTGAATAAAGCAATTTTTATAGATTTGATATCCCTATACATCTCCACACACTGCACATTCCTGTTTAATAGACTTCATGATTGACTCACCACTCCACCAAAGCACATTAAACTTTGTATCAGTCCAAGGCTAGGTTCACATATGTATATGTGTGGTTGATGCGTTTTTGTGGCATGTTTTTTGTGCATGTTCAAGTGCGTTTGCATGCCTTTTCGTGCATTATATTTTTTCTTGTGGGAGGACTGGTTTGTCAAACACAAAACCATACCAAAAATACACCAAAATGCTTGTACATGCATGGGGGAAAAAAGTCCCTGCATCTTTCCAATGCAGGAAATTACACAGCAGTGAATGAGACCCATAGGAAACAATGTTAAATGGATTGTAGTGCGTTTCTGTGCTTCCGCAGATGCACTAAAGACGCATAGATGTGAACCTAACCTAATATATTTGTAAAGTATTTGTTGATTAGTGCTTAAGTGACTGTGTGTTTTACTTACCTTATTTATCGGCGTATAACGCGCACTTTTTTCCCCTTAAAATCAGAGGAAAATCGTGGGTGCGTGTTATACGCCGATCTCCGCTGATTGTGAGTGTACTCGACTATTCTCGGCTCTACTCACAGTCAGGGGCGGGACTGCGAGAGGAGCCGAAACTAGCCGATTACACTCGGCTATGTGTTTGTCGGCGCCGCTCGTTCCTCTCCTCTCGTAATCAGTGGAGATGGGCGGGACTGCAAGAGGAGCCGAAACTAGCCGAGTACACTCTGCTTTGTGTATCTCGCCGGCGCTCGCTTCTCTCCGCTCACAGTCAGCGGATATGGGCGCCAAATTTAAATAATAAGCTGCTGGGCAATGCTGCAAAGAGACTGGCAAGGCTGCAGAGGCACTGGGCAAGGCTGCAGAGGCACTGGGCAAGGCTGCAGAGGCACTGGGCAAGGCTGCAAAGGCACTGGGCAAAGCTGCAATGATGGACAAGGCTGCAGATGGACACTCATAAGGCTGCATTGATGGGCATTTAAATGTAAGTTTTTTCCTTAAACTTCCCAACTAAAAGTTTTTTTGCTTAAAATTCCCTCCTAAACTTGGGGTACGTGTTATACGCCGATAAATACGGTATTTTGCAAAGCTACACAATGTTTATTCTTTAAAATTTTATTATTTATGATGTCATTATATCTATACAAGTAGAAAAGTCTTCTGTAGCACCATAATTTTCATCCATATTTTTTCATCTTTACTATAAGGTTGTCTGTACTCTTCTTTTTAGTATTTTTTATTAAGAGCGTCTTTCAGTAAATGTCTAGCTATAGACTTGATGTGTAGTTCCATTATTGTAATCTTTTGTAGCCACTGGGGATAACTGCGTTAATTTACCACATCAAAACTCTTGCTCCGGCGGGTGCTGTGATCTTTATTCATTTCTCAGATAATGCATCAGAGGGAAAGCCTTCGGGTTTGGCCTTTATAGAAACAGTCATTCATCTTCCAGGTGAATTTCCAAGAGCGCCTCACAATATGCTTTTGAAGCCTCAGCCTAAAAACAGAAACAGCATATTTAGCTTGGGATGAAAAAATAATTGACCACATGCAAAACAGCCTGCATTTAAAACCTTAATGATTCATAAAATAATAGCTATATCGGACAGCCAACGTGTTGGGAGGGGGTTGGGGAGTGCATTGCCTCCCTCCCAAACAAAACTGGGACTTTAGATGAAGCAGTTGAAATGCGGAGGTGAGAGTAAAAAATATTTTATTCATAACAAATATATATCGTAGAAGAGTAATTTCATATATATACATATAATTAGCACAAGGTATAGGCATAATGTTACAAAGGTATATATAAATGAACACATGAATCAAGATGAGTACATAATGATCAGTTAATAGTATATAAACCAGTAATATGGCTTGCAAGTGCCAAGGGCGACATGCCCGGTACCTGTGTCTGTGATCGCATTGTAAAAGTATAATTGTACTTAATTAATATGGATGACATCATCAGGGCGTAATAATTATCACTGTAGCATCAAGTGTAGCTCAACGCGTTTCGTGGATGTTTCTCCACTCATCAGGAGCAGATGCATCAAATTCCTATGAAATGTACAAATATAGTAAACCACACTCTATATAGAGGGGGATAGAATAAAAATATATAGTACTTAAAAAAAGTTGGCCAAGCACATTTGCCAACCCTGGCAGTGAGCGCGACAAGTGGTGAACGGCACATAGTGAGCCAGAGGCATAAACCCCACCGCGGGAGCTGAGGCTGCGTGATATATAGCAGCATCGGGTGATGTTGAAAAGTGCCTGGGTATGAGGATAGTCTCCATGTGACAACAGTGCTGGTGTATGGGTCATCAGACAGGGGTATCTGGGAACAAATATTGAGTATATATTTCATCTAAAGTCCCAATTTCCTTTGAATGTACCCGATACAGGGATGGAGGCGCCATACGGTGCCTCATTTAAAGTCCCCACCTTTATAGATGCCTCCCTCCCAAATCTTCATCAGCACTACAAAACAAATGTAGAGGAATGTATAACTTTTTTTGCTTAGAATAAAGATCGCGATTCTCTCACGATTCTCGTGGTGTAACATCTTTTTCGTTATACAAAAAATTGGGCTAACTTTACTGTTTTTTTTTTTTTAGTTCATTAACCACTTGCCGCCCGCCATATAGCAATATGACGGCAGGCAAAGTGGTTTAGTTATCCTTATCGGACGTCATATGACGTGATCAGGATAACAAGCTGGTGTGCTACTGGGGAGTATCCCTTGGGTCCACCTACTGCAGTGGTTGGGCCTAGGAGGCGGGTGACCGGATGGCTGCGATTGAGGGACCGCCTGCAGCGGCCCTCCCGTAATTTAGGCTGCAGCTTTGCGGCCTATCAACCGGGTGCTGGGTGGGCGGACCCAGGACGGGCAGCGGAGGCCGCCGATTTGCGTTTTTTGGTGTCTGCCCTCCGTTCAGTGGCTCGGATCGGTCCTGTCCCCCCGCAGGCCGCGACTTTGCGGCCTGTTGACCAGGTACTGGGTGGGTGACAGAGGCCGCCGCTTTCCGTTTTTTGGGTGTCTACCCTCCATTCAGCGGATTGGTCCGGTCCCCCCACGGGCCACGCACTCACGGTAGGCGCCCGAAAATTTAGGCGCTAGGCCTCGTGGCCGCCTCCTACCAGAGTGGTGGCGCTGTGGGGGCTCTGAGGGCAATCTCCTTTTGGGGGGTCCTTTAGGTGGGCCCGGCGTGGGTGATCCTGACGTGGCCCACTTTGCGGGGTTGGTGGCCACGCTTCCTGTCCTGTCAGGGAGTGAGGATGATTCTGCCACAACTGCAGTGGTGCACGAAAAGGCACTGGTTGTCGCACTTATTACATCTGTGTGGGAACCTTTTCAAGATGGGGGATGCAGCGGTGGCTGCGGCGGAGGGCAGTTCTCCTTTGGCACCCATAGCCATCTTGCATGGTGAAAACGTTCCCTTCTCCTTCTTATTTTGCCAAATTTGTCCATGAAGACTAGGAGTGTCCACAGTGCCCCTTTGTGCTTCCAAACACGCTTGCTGTGAGGTACCCCTTTGAGGAGTCACTCATTCAGAAGTGGACTGTTCCACCAGTAGTGGACCCCCTGTCTCTAGGCTGCTCAAGGCAACTAATTCCAATAGAGGAATCTCTGGCTTCTAAAGATCCAGCTGACATACCTGGAGGGGGGAGCAGAATACCCCTGCCTTTGCTGCATTGGCAGAACTGATGGTCTACCCCCTGCAGTTTGTCTTCTATGCCTCTAGGCTGCATTTCCCCTGGTTGCTGAGCTCTGTTTCCGCAGTGGTGCTTAGACATGTGTTGTGGGGGGCTACCCTGGATGACCTAATTATGCATCTTGATTTTGTCCGGGTACAAGATGGTTTTCCGGCCCTGTTCCCCAAAAAGTGTTTTTTTGCTTCCAATGTGCACCTGTCGCGGGACCGTTTGCTGTTCTCATGGGGCTGTGCAAGCCCTGTTGCTTCAGAGTGTGATTGTTCCGGTTCACGTGTCGGGAACAGTTTCAGGGGTTTTATTCAAACCTGTTCAAAGTCCAAAAGATGGAGGGCACGGTACGTCCAATTAGGGACCTCAAGGCCCTGACCTGCCTTGTGTGGGTACAGAAGTTCAGGATGGTGTCCCTCTGCACGGCGGTGGCACCCCTTCATCATGGGGACTTTCTGGCTTCTATCAACATCACGAATGCTTACTTACACATTCCATTATGTGCCCGACCCCAGCACTTTCTCCGTTTTGCTGTGGATGCTGAGCATTATCAGTGCGTGGTGTTGCCCTTTTGGTCTTGCCACCACTCCTCGGGTGTTCACGAGGTGTTGGCCCCGGATCTGGTGTGGTTACATCAGTGGGGGTTTGTGGTCCTGGGCTGCCTGGACAGTTTTCTTCTGCGAGTCCTCGATTACCCCGAGGGGCAACATAGCTCCTATACAGACCTTGACAGACTTCAGCTGGCTTCTGTACTATGTGAAGTCTGCTTTGGACCCTTCGAGAACATTGGATTATCTGAGCCTGACCTGGGCTTCAGCTCTGGCCAGAGTGTTTCTTCCTCTGGACAAACTCCAGAAGTTGCATGCTGTGTTTTTCATTCACTGTTGTCCGGCAGGTGGGCCTCCCTGCGGACCTGCATGTGGGTGTTGGGTCTGTTGGTATCTACCTTTTTAAACACGATTCCATTTGCACAGTTCCATACAAGCTCCCTTCAGGGAGATCCTGGCATAATGGGACAAGTGCCCAAGGTCTCTGAACAATCAGATTCGGCTGAACCGGAAACCAGAGGTTCCCCGGTCTGGTGGCTTCGCTCTCCAGATCTTTGGCGGGGTAAATCATTTCTCCCCTTGTATTGAACAGGGTGACCACCAATGCTCGTCTGTCTGGGTGAGGTGGTGTCCTGGGACTGAGCTCTGCTCAGGGTCATTGGACGCTGGTGGAATCCGGACTACCGAGCAATATCCTGACGGATCGACTTCGGGGGCTCCCGATACGGATCCAGTCGGACAATGCAACGGCGGTGGCTTATGTCAATCACCAGGGCGGGCCAAATAGGGTGTTGGCAGCCCTGGCAGTTGTCATTATCCTTTGGTGGGCAGAAAGTCTCGCTCCGGCCCCCTCCGACGTACGCATTCCAGGGGTGGAATACTGACAGGTGGATGCCTCAGTCGGCTAGGGTTGGACCATGGGGTGGGCCCTTCACCGGGCTGTGTTTCATCGGATATGTCTCCGATGGGGAACTCCTGAGGTAGATCTGTTTGCGTCCTGGCTCAACAGAACTGTACCAAGGTTTCTTACAAGGTCATGGAATCCTCTGGTGGGCAACTCTATCGATTTGGTGGCACATGGGGCCGGTAAAGTTTGCTCTACGCCTTTCCTCCTCTCCAGCTTCTGCTGTGGCTTTTGCTCATGATCACGGTCGTGGGGATTCTTGTCATTCTATTGGCTCCAGATGGGTCCCGTCGGTCTAGGTACACCGACTGGGTGCGCCTGGTCGCCGTCATTCCTTGGCGACTGCCTCTCTCGGAGGGTCTACTGTCCCAAGGACTGTTCCGTTCTCCCATCCTGCTTTAGAGTCACTGGTTTTAACGGCCTGGCTGTGATGAGCCAGGTGCTTCAGTTCCGATGCTGCTGATGGGTAGGGAGTCTACCTCTAGGAGGTTCTACCTCCAGATGTGAAAAGCGCATATATCCTGGTGTGAGTCACCGGGCATTCATCTTCTTTCTTTCTCTGTGGCTACGATTCCGGCTTCCCTACACTGGGGGTTGAGCAGGAATGTGCCTCGAGTACCATCAAGGGCCAGGTGTCAGCCTGGGTGGTCTTCTTCAGTGTCTCCTGGTCTTGCACTCCCTGGTGCATACCTTTTTTATTCAAGGGGTTTGACATTTGTTTCCACCGGTGTGGTCTCTTATACCGCCGTGGGATCTGAACTTGGTGATTTTGGTTCTACAGAAGCCTCTCTTTCAAAATATTCGAGAGATTCCACTGCTTACTCTGTCTCGGAAGGTGGCCTCTTGGTGGCTTTCACCTCTGCTCGCAGGGTGTCGGAAATGGCGTTATCTTGTCATACACCTTACCCAGTGTTGCACTAGGTTAAGCTGGTTCTTTGCCTTTATCCATCGTTCCTTCCTAGGATTTCCCTTTGAATAAGGACATTGTGTTGTCTTCCTTGTGTCCCTGGTGGGCACATCCTAAGGAATTTGCCTTATCTGCCCTGGATGCGGTTTGGGGGATTCGGGTGTATTTGACAGCCACTGAGTCTTTTTGGAGGTTGGACTCGCAGTGATCACGGACGGGCCAAGAAAGGGGCTGTCTGCTTCTTCTGCGACCATTTCTGGATGGATCAGACAGATGACTCAGGGATCGGGTTACTCATTTCCCTGTTATGGCGCATTCTTCTCGGTGCTTAGTGCTTCTTGGGCCTTCTGTCATCAGGCGCCCTTTGCGCAAGTTTGCAAGGTGGCCACTTGGTCGTCGGTGTACACTTCTACGAAGTGGATGCGTTGGCATCTGCGGATGCCTCTTTTGGCCACAAGGTTTTGCAGACTGCTGTTTAGAGGGTCTATTCCCTCTTGAAGGGGTATTGTTCAGGTTGGGTTCCAGCTTGTTCTGTGTTGAGCTTCTGTTACCTGGTTGGCTCTTGTGTTGGCCTTGGGATTTTTCGTTATCCCACCCCTCATGTTTGTCACTGCTTTGGGACGTCCCTATGGTTCTGACTAATGAAGCGCTGTGTCTGTTAATGGGATTGAAAATGGGATTTTTGACTTACCGTAAAATCCTTTTCTCTGAGTTCATTGACAGACACAAAACCCACCCCTCTAAGGAGTTTTAATACTTCTGACACTGCTTGTTACTAAACTGAAGGCCTATAGCAGAGAGGGGGGTGTATACCATCTAGGACTGCCCATAGGCATAGCCAAGTCTTTTTTTTTCTGCCTAGTGTCCTACTCCTGTAGGGGGAGGTATAACCCTATGGTTCTGAATAATGGAGTGCTGTGTCTGTCAATTACCTCAGAGAAATGGATTTTACGGTAAGTCAAAAATCCAATTTTTTTTCCAAAAAAAATTGCATTTGAAAGACCGCTGCGCAAATACCCTGTGACAAAAAATATTGCAACAACCACCATTTTATTCTGTAGAGTCTCTGCTAAAAAATATGTATAATTTTTTGGGGGTTCTAGCAAAAATACTGGTTTTAACTTGTAAGCAACAAGTGTCAGAAAAGGGGCTGGTGTTTAAAGAGGAAGTAAATTTCCTCTGCAAACTTTTACCTATAGGTAGGCCTTTAATAAGGCTTTACCTATAGGTATTGAAAATATCTCCTAAACCTATACAGTTTAGGAGATATTTCCAGTGCATGCAGTCAGTAACATCACTGGCGTATGCTGTCTGAAGGAACGGCCCACGGTGCATGCGCGGGAGTGACATTATCACGGCTCTGGCCACTCACAGTGCCGGAGCCCGCAAACCCGGAAGAAGCTCCAGGAAAGATGTCGGCCATGACAGCTGTGTGTGAGGACTGCTACAACAGCTTTGTTTTTAAGGTAAGTATTTCATGAGCTAGTATGCGATGCATACTAGTTTGTTATGCATTTTGTCTTGCAGGGTTTTTTTTTTTTTTTTTTTTTTTTCAGAGGTTTACAACCTCTTTATGTGGTTAAACTGACCTCATTTACAGAACAAAGTTCATCCCTTTGATCTAAAAGAACAAAATGTTACATTGTTTATAGTTATCTCCCAGCGCCGAGGAATGTTGTGATAAACTTGGCAGGCTGACAGTTTTTTTTTGTTTGTGTCAGCTGTGAGCACAGAACGGCTCTCCATTGAATCGTATAACTGCTGTATTAAGATCGTGAGGGGGAGTTGAATCGAGATCGCAATTTTTTTAACGATTAATTATGCAGCTCTAATTTATACCTATAGGTGTTGTGTACATACAATTCCACATTTTCGAAAAAAAACACCAATTCAAACAAATGCCATTATAAAGATATGTGAATTTAAACAACATACCATATAAAATAAAAATTTAAAAAGAGTGCAGCGCTTAAAAAAAAAAATATATATATACAAGTGCATTTGTGTGAATGCAAACAGATATACTAATATGCAGACAATTATATATAAATAATAATAACTGTGAATAAAGTCTGAAGAGACATATGTAAAATTACATCACATGTGAATAACGTTCAATAGTGCAAACAAAAAATTCATATAGAGCTGGATTCCATCAAAGAAAGTCCCATGGGAGAAAAGAGTGTTTGGAAATGACGATCATACACCTGACTGTGTGACACCCATCACCATAATCAAAAATGGAGGCTTACCAGAAAGCCAGCAACCCCTTTTACTCAGAGAGGTCACACAGCGCTTGGTTGATCTCTGATCCGCTGAGAAGGAAATCTGGACGTTCCTCTCCTATGGCCATGGATGGTATACACCAGGAGGTTCAAAGCAACTCAGGATACAGGATGCAGTATTAGGAAGCCTCGGTAGCAGGATGTTTAGGAGACAAAAAGACTCCACATAATGTGATACTGTCTCAACATCCAGTTTATTAAACAGTACACTTACTGTACATAAAAGTCCAAGCTATGATCATGTCACAATCCACAGATCAAACAGATAAATTCTTTGCGAGTTTCAAGCAGCGATTGCGCAGGTGCAGCAGCATGTGTACATGACTATCCTGACGATCGTTTCGTCATAAATGAAATCATCAGGGGTATGTACACATGCCTAATGCTGCTCTTTAAATAGAACCCATTAAGGGACAAGGAAGCGTTGCCATAGGATCTTTACATCCATTGGTAAACAAAACATGTCTCACCATAGGTTAAATGAAAGAATGACCTGTGCAGCCATTGGTAAAAGAGTATGCCCATCAATCAAGGCAAACAGTTGTTCCTAATCAACTAAAAAAAGGGGAATTAAATGCACAGCGTCATCTTGTGGATCATAACAAAATCCCCATAAATATAAAAAACTTGAAAATTAAAATTTAATCTATTGGACATGATTCCTCATCATCCCAAGTATTCACAAAATGGTATATGTAATAATAAAAGCAATATAATCATAATTTGAAAATGGTTAAAATATTAAAAAGTTAAATTATGAGGTTTATAGAACCACACATGCATACACAACATATGTATCCCTAAGGACATCTAAACAATCAATGAAACCTCAAAGTCAGATGGCATATGATGATTAGGTGTCCCTAAAGTCATCTAACCATCTTATTTGACCACAAAATTTGAAGGACAAATGGTGATGAATTTGTGGTGGAGGGAACATCAACTGTTATTAAAACAGTTGATGTCCCAGTCAACATTCAAACCATGAGGCACATGAGAGCCTAAATTGTAGATCCACTTGGTTTTGGCTCTGGAAATATTTCGCTTTCCGTTACTACCTCGCCAATGGGGAACACATTTTTCAAGGGCAATGAAAGTGGTGCCCTTGGGGGTCCCTGTTGTGTTTTAAATCATAATGTTTAGAAACATTATGTTTATCGAAACCCTTTCAAATATTGGCTATATGTTCCACCAGTCTAATATGTAGCATTCGCACAGTACGTACTACATATTTCAAGCCACATGGGCACCTAAGGAGAGACATACAACACATTTAGTCATACATGAAATGAAAGACTTAATGGGATAAGTTACTCCTGTGCCTACTGAGGTAAATTCAGTTATTTTCCTCCCCTTATGTGTATTGATTCTACAGGCCTGACATTTTCCACAAAGGTAATAACCCTTCAGATAATGTAAACATCCCTTGTAATAGAAAAAAAGCATGACAGGACCTCCTAAATATGAGATCTGGAGTCAAAAAGACTAAATATTTACACTAAAATGCAATTAAAAAAAAAGTCATTTGGGAAAAAAAAAAAAAAAAGGCCCTTTTAAGAGCTATGGGCGGAAGTGACGGTATCCTCTTCTTCGGCGGGCGGTCTGATTTCTGATAATAGTGGTGTCTGCGGCGGATTCGCTGCGAGATCACTTTTATCGGTGGCGGGAGAGGGGCCCCTGCTGCTCTCCGGTGTCCTCCGCCGCTTACTGGAGGCGATCGGATGCCTCTCCTTCCGGGGTATGGAGACGGGTGAGGGGAAGATGATCCCCACCTGTCTGCATACCATTGGAGGGCGGAAGCGACGTCAAAACGTCACTTCCGCCCATAGCTCTTAAAGGGCCATTTTTTCTTTTTTTTTTCCTTTCAAATGACAATTTTTTAAATTTATTTTTTATTGCATTTTTGTGTAAATATGAAATCTGAGGTCTTTTTGACCCCAGATCTCGTATTTAAGAGGTCCTGTCATGCTTTTTTCTATTACAAGGGATGTTTACATTCCTTGTAATAGGAATAAAAGTGACATCATTTTTTTTTTTTTAAAGAACTGTGTAAAAATAAAAGGTAAAATAAATAAGAAAAAAAAAAGTTTTTAAATGCGCCCTGTCCCGCCAAGCTCGTGTGCAGAAGCGAACACATATGAAAACTGTGTTCAAACCACAAACGTGAGGTATCGCCGCGATCGTTAGAGCGAGAGCAATAATTCTAGCCCTAGACCTCCTCTAACTCAAAACATGCAACCTGTAGAATTTTTTAAACGTCGCCTATGGAGATTTTTAAGGGTAAAAGTCGCCATTCCACGAGCGGGCGCAATTTTGAAGCGTGACATGTTGGGTATCAATTTACTCGGCATAACATAATCTTTTACAATTTAAAAAAAAATTGGGCTAACTTTACTCTAGTCTCATTTTTTAATTCAAAAAAGTTTATTTTTTCCAAAAAAAGTGCGCTTGTAAGACCGCTGTGCAAATACGGTGTTACAGAAAGTATTGCAATGACCGCTATTTTATTCTCTAGGGTGTTAGAAAAAAAATGTATAATGTTTGGGGGTTATAAGTACTTTTCTAGCAAAAAAAACTTTTTAATTTGTAAACATCAAATCTCAAAAAGAGGCTCGGCCCTTAAGTGGTTAATAACAGTTGATGTTCCCTCCACCACAAATTCATTACCATATGTCCTTCAAATTTTGTGGTCAAATAGGATGGTTAGATGACTTTAGGGACACCTAATCATCATATGCCATCCGATTTTGAGGTTGAATTGAATGGTTTAGATGCCCTTAGGGATACATATGTTGTGTATGCATGTGTGGTTCTATAAACCTCATAATTTTACTTTTTAATATTTTAACCATTTTCTAATTATGTTTATATTTCTTTTATTATTATATAAACTATTTTGTGAATACTTGGAATGACGAGGAATCGTGTCCACTTAATTAAATTTAAATTTTCAATTTTTTTTATATTTATGGGGATTTTGTTTTGATCCACAAGATGGTGCTGTACATTTAATTCCCCCTTTTTTTAGTTGATAAGGAACAACTGTTTGCCTTGATTGATGGGCATACTCTTTTACCAATGGTTGCACAGGTCATTCTTTCACTGAACCTATGGTGAGACATGTTTTATTTACCAATGGATGTAAAGGTAATTTCTATCGGACCTATGGCAACACTTCCTTGTCTCTCAATGGGATTATTTAAAGAGCAGCATTAGGCAGGTGTACGTACCCCTGATGATTTCCTTTATGTCGAAATGTTCACCAGGATAGTCATGTATACATGCTGCTTGAAACTCGCAAAGAATTTATCTGTTTGATCTGTGGATTGTGACATGATCATAGCTTATGTTTTATGTACAGTAAGTGTACTGTTTAATAAACTGAATGTTGAGACAGTATCACATTATGTGGAGTCTTTTTGTCTCCTAAACATTCTGCTATCGAGGCTTCCTAATACTGCATCCTATATCCTGAGTTGCTGTGAACCTCCTGGTGTATACCATCCACGGCCATAGGAGAGTAACATCCAGATTTCCTTCTCAGCGGATCAGAGATCAACCAAGAGCTGTGTGACCTCTCTGAGTAGGAGGTGTCGCTGGCTTTGTGGTAAGCCTCCATTTTATGAATATGGTGATGGGTGTCACACAGTCAGGTGTATGATCGTCATTTCCAAACACTTTTTTCTCCCATGGGACTTGATGGAATCCAGCTCTATATGAATTTTTTGTTTGCACTATTGCACTTTATTCACGTGTGATGTCATTTTACATATGTGTCTTCAGACTTTATTCACAGTTGTGTATATATATATATAATTTTTTTTAGCGCTGCACTCTTTTTACATATATTGTTTGTGTCTGGGTTATAGTGCACAGCTGCTTATTAGCGCGGATATACCCTTTACATTTATTTAAAAAACATGAACATATGCAAACTGTATGTTATACTCTGTGAATAGGGAGAGAAGAAGAGAAAATGCCAACTGCAGAATTGGATGCAAGCTAAAATAACCAATTGTATCTATATAAAAAAAACTAATTATTACTGTCCATGATACAGCAAATGGACTGGAAATGTTGCAGCTGTATAAAAATCATACTTAAGCAAACAGATTCGTATCAAATCTAGGTTACATCATTGCACCCAATTCTAACTCCTTATAATAAAAGTAACTGTAAACGAATATGAGAAGATGCCTTCAATTACCAAAACTTGAATGGTCTTGGTAGAAAGAGTTGCCATAAAAAAACGAGGAAAAGTATTTATTACAACATCACAAAAGACAGGAACTTGGGACAGGCATATTGGTAATAAGATAACTTTAAGACCGTCAAATTACTTTTGATGAACCTGGTGTGTTTACCCATGGGGTAAATGACCAATGATCTGTAAATAGTTTTTTTTTTTTTTTAACAGGAGCCTGTAAAGCATTGCACCTGCGATCATTGGATGCAGTGTCGGGCTCCTGCATACACTTCCTCCAGCTTCCTGTCACTACCTCTATATGGGCTTTCAGTTAAAAAGCTGGAGGAAGTATCAATGGACTATGAGTGCTCCAGGTGTGATGGGACTGCGTTAGGTGGCTATTTGAGCATAGTCCCACCAATAAACAGGGCAAAATGCCTTGTCTCCTATGTAGCCGGTTCACACCACTGTGTTACGGTTGTGTCTGCTGAAAAAAGTACAGGCCATACTTTTTTTTTTTTTTTTTCTAGCGCAGTGCGAGGCAATTCACTGATTAATGTACTAGTCCAAGGAAAAGACTCACCCAAGCTCTTCTGCTATATGGAGGTGAACTGAGTTGGTGCACTGGCTGTGTAGTTCACTGTGGGTCCATAATAGAAGAAATCGCCGGCAACCCAAAGCTTCTTCATATAAGGATTTTACTTGGCACAATAGCAGTGTACAATCCACATGATGCTAATGCGTTTTGGCCGAAGCCTTCCTCAATAGCATAAGTTAACAGCATTAAAAATCAAACCATTTTGTTATAAAAGTTTGATTTTAATGCTGTTAACTTATGCTATAAGGAAGGCTTCGGCCGAAACGTGTTAGAATTATGTGGATTGTACACTGCCATTGTGCCAAATAAAATCCTTCGAAGAAGATAATTTGGGTTGCTGGCAATTTCTTCTATTATAAACGTACTAGTCCATTGAGATCTACAAGTCTGTCTGCTGTGATGGTGGATGGGACTTGTAGTTAATTAATTTACAGATCGTGCACAGATTTAAATGTGACAGCAGCTGCGGAGTAGAGAAACCCCTGCACACTGTCATGGGGAAGTAGGAGGGGTGCTTAGGGACATGTTGCAGCCTAAATATGAGTGTAACATGTTCCTAAAGGTGAACCTGACCTTTTAGCTGCATTCACACCTGAGCGTTTCAAAGTCGTGCGTTTTTAACCGCAATTTTGCCATGTTTTTACAGCGATTTTGTTCAGTTCACCAATGATATATTTTTAAAAAGCAGAAAAACGCCTGTAATCTGCCCCAAAGAAGCTCATGTTCTTTTTTGAGCCTAGGGCATTTTTCAGGCGTTTTGCTTCAGGTGACAAAACGCTCAGATGTGAACAGGTGCCATTGAAATGAATGGGATTTTGCTTGTTGGGTGTTTTTCAGGCTTTTTTTAGGGCGTTCTATGAGCTGAAAACGCTCAGGTGTGAATGCAGCCTTAATAAAAAAAAAAAAAAAAAAGATCCAGAATGGAGGAAGGGATACAAATCCACAGTAGCTGGGGAGGAGGCTGGAGGTTGCAAACAATGACTGACAGATGGGAGGGAACAAGTGCATATCTGTACTGACAGATGGAAGAAAGAACGGGGAAGTGAGAATTAAGGTAGGAGCTTGTTTGTTAAAGAAATGAAAGTGGTGTGCCCATATACACTTGAATGTACGGGCTATGGAAGGAAAGCATATAAAGAGAAGAGTACAGTATGTGTATGACTTCAGAACAGGAAATAAGATGATCAAACATGTGATGAATGTTGACAGAACTGAGCAAGACTGAGTTAGAAAACAGACCTAAAACATAATGAGTAGAAATGTGAAAATAGAAGATGCTGGGATTGGTGAACTGTGGGAATAAAAAGTAAGATCAGCTTATGGTTGGAAAAAAGAATATAATGGGTAGTGTTGAGAAATGTGAAGAATATGATGTCAGGGAGAATGACACTGTGTATTAGAAAATCTATGCAATTAAAACAAACAGAAAAAGGGGGTGAGATTTGGTGAATGAATGTCTGATTACTTTCAGTAAACAAAGTGACAAAAAGTTTTCTATGTGGACTTTGGAGTGTACTTAAAGCGGAGTTCCACCCACAAATGGAAGTTCCGCTTTAAGGGAAGGTGACCCCCTGACATGCCATATTTGACATGTCATTTTTGGGGGAGGGGGGAGGAACGGATACCCTCTAAAAAAAAAAAAAAAAAAAAAAAAAAAGGGTTCCAGCTCCCACTTCCTCCCGGGGCGCCAGAAGTAAGTTTACCTCCCCCGCCTCCCTCTCGGCAATCATCTGGGACATGTCACAGTTCCCAGATGATTGCCCGGCCAGTCGCAGCGCGTGCCCGGCTGTGAAGCCACAGCCAGGCACCACAGTGACAATGCCAGCGCTGCAGAGAGGAGGGAGAGACGAGCGTGGTTTCGTTTCCCCGCATCGCTGGACCCTGAGACAGGTAAGTGTCCGATTATTAAAAGTCAGCAGCTGCAGTATTTGTAGCTCCTGACTTTTAATTTTTTTTTTTGTCAGAATTCCGCTATAAAGCATTTGTAAGGCCCCTTTCACTTTCACACGAGGCGGGCTCCGTTTTTACGGAGCCCGCCTCGGTCCGCTGGCTCAGCGGGAGATCTGTCCGTTGATCTCCGCTGAGCCGGCGGATGACAGGTCCCTCTCTGCTCACTGAGCGGGGAGGGGCTTGTCAGGCGCCGCTGCCGCCTATGGAGGGATCGGACGAAAACGGACAGCGTGTCCGTTTTCGTCAGATCTCACCCGATCCGATCCGCCAGCGACGGATCTGGACGTAGAGCCATACGTCTGCTTTTAGCGGATCGGACGGGGTCGGATGTCAGCGGACATGTCTCCGCTGACATCCGACGCTCCATAGGCTAACATGGATCGCCCGTTCAGGTCCGCCGTCAAAACTGACAGGCGGGCCTGAGCGGTCCGATCGTGTGAAAGGGACCTTAAGGTAAGAGAGAAATTATAATCCCTGTCAGGTTTTTGTTGTCTTCAGTGTCTCCCTTAGGCTCGGTTCACACCAATGCAGTTTGCTTTTGGCTTTTTTGTTTTTTTTTGTGAAGTAGTTGAAAACTGTACAAAGCGTACTCGTGTTTCATTTCAATTAAAGTGCTTGACACTGCATTCTGACTGCTTTTTCAAATTGGCAATCAGAGAATGCAAGTCTAGGCTGCCCAGTTCTAGTAGAGAACCTGGTCTGCATGTCCTTTGGTGTGTGTGATGTTGGAAACTTTTCCCATGTCAAGCTTTAGCTCAGATCTTTACTGGTCTTTTGTTAGACTTCAAATATACTGAGGGCACAGGAGGCGAGGAAGTAGTTATTCTCCATACCTTCTGTGGATACTCAAATATGTCAGATCTACAATCTAGTTTACACTGGTAGGCAGGGATTGCTAGTTGTACAGTTTTTCTGGTACTGATGTGATTTATTGTGTGCTCTTTTTAGTGGCCCATCTGGAGATCACTCACAATTATCACCATGCAGCTGGCCGGTAAGGAACAGTACTTGATAAATACATTTGATTCCCAGACACCCTGAATGTTTGCTGTCCAGAAATGTTACTATATGGCTTGTAATGTGTAGTTTAAGCTCATTCAGGCTGGCAGGTTCCCCAGTGTGGCTTATCCAGGACCATACCTTTGTGATTGCTACAAATAAGCCACACTGGGGAACCTGCCAACGTAAGTCCTTTAGCTACACACTACAAGCCTATTTAGCTTGCAGTGGGTAGCTTAAAGTGGTTGTAAACCCGTACATATACCCAGTGAAGTGACTGGCCTCAGGTGATACAAAGAGATAAAACAAATCCTCTTACATAGGTTGTACCTGTTTATCTGCAGTCTTCTCTACATCCACTTAAACTCAAGAATTTCCAAGTATGTCTGAGTTCAGAAAAAGAATGGGTGGAGAGTTGAAGTTACACTCCGCAGAGCTTAGTGAGGAGAGCTCTGAGAGCTGATTGGAGGTAATTGACACAGGCTGTCAATCAGCTGGAGGTCCCTCCCCATCACCTTTTTTCTCTTGGTGTCAGAAAAACATGTCAGAAATGATTAATGCTGATAGCAGAGTAACAAAGCAGCAGACAGAAATGGCAGTTAGGGTCTTATTTACTAAAGCTGGAGAGTACAAAATCAGGCTAGTTTCTGCATAGAAACCAATCGGCTTCTAACCACAGCTTGTTCAATTAAGCTTTGGCAATGAAACCTGGAAGCTGATTAGTTTCTATGCAGAAGTGAGTCTTATGCCCTGTACACAGGATCGGACATTGATCGGACATTCCGACAACAAAATCCATGGATTTTTTCCGACGGATGTTGGCTCAAACTTGTCTTGCATACACACGGTCGCACAAAGTTGTCGGAAAATCCGATCGTTCTGAACGCGGTGTCGTAAAACACGTACGTTGGGACTATAAATGGGGCAGTAGCCAATAGCTTTCGTCTCTTAATTTATTCTAAACATGCGTGGCACTTTGTGCGACGGATTTGTGTACACGCGATTGGAATTTAACCGATCGGATTTTGTTGTCAGAAAATTTTATAGCCTGCTCTCAAACCTTTGTGTGTCGGAAATGCTGACGGAAAAAGTCCGATGGAGCTCACACAGGATCAGAATTTCTGACAACACAATCCGATCGCACTTTTTCCGTCGGAAAATCTGACCGTGTGTACAGGGCATAAGTTTGCACTCTCCAGCTTTAGTAAATCCCTTTGTGTGCAAAAGCGAGAAGTACACACTATAGAGGGATATGCTTTGTTCATATGCATGTCTGAGGATTACAACCACTTTAAGATACACATATGTGCAAAAACAGCCATCAAATAAGGTGAGGGAACCATATAGTCATCCCATTTTTTTTCTAATTAAGAGAGGAATTCTTAGACATACTTTTTGCCATGTATTATTTTTTTTCTTCGGTAAACCATGGGTATAGCCACCCTGATTTTTAGACTAAGCTGTATCATGTTCAATTAAAATGCCCATAAAGGACCACTATTCTGAACATATTGTATTTTAATTACTGTAATTAATACAGTTAGTGACAATATTCGGAAAATGGAAAAACAAAGTTTGAAATAAGGTTGTTGTGGTCAAAAGCCTCATTTCTTCGCTTCAGTGTCTGTTAACCTTGTGACTGCAGATAACATTTTGATTACATCACGTCTGACCCTCTCGAACATGACTCTTGTTATTGCCTACTGTTTTTTAAATGATTTTGTTGTATTTTCTCTATAGAAAAATGGTTTGATAAAGAGTTCTTTAGGGATCTTCAGACTTACAAAATTAGGAACATGGAGTTTTAAATTTGAATGTGTGATTCGGGGCATAATAAATAAGGAAACATTGGCTACACCATATATGTTGCAAGAGCAAGCTGGCCTTGTGTCACTCTGTGGCCCTTTTAAATCCTTTTAGTTTAACTCCAAGGGTTTAACACATCTGTGTGCTGTGCCTAACTTTGGCTGCAGATGTATATTTATATTTTATACTTCTTGGGAGTAAATTGGCAGCCAAAAATGTGTATTTGCTTTTCAGGTGTGACTTTTTTTTTTTCTTATTTTATCAATTGGACAAATTTCAAAACGTTTTGGGCTTGTGAATGAAATCTGGAGAAAACCTAAAGTAGTTGCTCATATCAGATATTCAGGTTTAATACTTTATAAAAGGGAAGGAATCTGATTGGCTGCTCTCCATAGTGGTTCCACTTTTGCTCTTTTTTGTTTTTTTGTACATCAGCTCTGTGACTAGAAACTGTTTATTTTGGGAAGCCACACGTGGGCTAACTAGATTCACTTTGCGTAGTCTGTTTCTCATTAATATCCCTTTCTTGTCTATTTCTGCAGGGAGGAGAAAAGGAAAGAAGTAATGAACGAGGCTGGCCAGTAGCAGAGAGTTCAGTGTGGCAGACAGAAGAAAGGCGAAGGTCTAAGCAGACCAGGAAGGAATATTTCAAGGTATTTGAATATACAATAGTGTCCTTCGCATGTTGCTTTTTATTAAAACTCTCTTATGCATTTTTCTTGGTATTTTTGCTGTGTTAACGTGCAATTTTTTGTTTCTGTATTAATCATTTCACTTTGCACTCTTTGCATTTCCATATAGAGCTGATCAAGTTATCAATGCCCTTGAAAAGCAGTCCATGTGTATTCCTATGGCTTTGGCTTCTGAAAAAATTTTATAGAGCCATTTGTAAAGCAAGTTTTTAAGCAGTCTCATAGTCCTTAAATGCAACCTCCAGTTTTTCTGTGTGCATGTAGAAAAAATCATAACATAAGTGCTAACATTCACTTTAACCCTTTCTTGACCAGATGGCACTGAAGCCTAGATGCCAGGACCAAATTTATTAGCATTGGTTAACTTGACAATACCGCTATAATTAATTTGCCCATCTAAGTTTTTACAGATATAAGACTTTTAAATGTATGGTTTTTAGGTTTTCAATCCTATTTTTTTTCAAGTGTATTTCACAGACAGACATAGCTGGTTGCCTTTTACAGTGGCAGTGCAGTTATCCTGTAAATGAATTTGTTTTGACTGATTCAATTATTATATATTATATTCCCCCCCAAAATAGGGGGCCGCAGGTGGTCTGTGAGGCGGTAGTATACCGCACTATCACCGCCACCGCCATTGCCAGGTGCAGGCCCCATCACTGCCGGCCTCCCTCCTTCCTTCTCCACCCCCAGCCTTCCTCCACGCTTATCCAGCAGAAGGTCGGCTCACGCGGGAAGCGCTCGTTTGTTTGAAAGACGAGGGGGGGCGCGGTAGGGGGGGCGGAGCGCCAGCGCAGCGTCCAGCATGCTCAGACGCCCACATTGCCGGCTGTAAGGCTATAAGAGGCACACTTTATAGGTGCACACAGCCTTTGGAGGGACACAGAGCTGAAGGTCGCATGTAAGGTGGGACACAGGCATTCCCCAGGCAGCATTTACTAAAGAAACACTAGACTGGGCATTGGTAGCAGGGCTGTTGCTAGACTACATCGCTCAGCAGTCAGTGTTCATTTTTGTGATACCTCTTGCTTTGCACTATGAAGAGGTTCAAATACCCCAAGAACCAGAGGCTCTAGGGGATCTCCTTCGGGTTCTGAGGGCCCCCTGTCTGCAGCATCCTCCCCCCCCCCCCCCTGAGGGGCCAGGGACGGCTAGCCAGGGAGAGCCGTTGGGGTCAGGGGCTACACCTGCTTCTGGCACTTCAGCCCCTGTATATATTACGCAGGAGGTTTTTTCCTCAACCATTAATGGTTTAGAGGAAAGATTAATGGCCGTGATCACATCTTCACTCAGTGGAAGAAAACGCACTAGGCCTTCCTCTGCTACCCAGGACCCTCAGGCTGAGGAGCTCTGGGATAGGGGAGAAGAATCCGTTTCAGACGGATGATTCCTATTCAGAGGAATCAGGTGGAGAAGGGCCCTCTGCAGCTTCTCAGGATGAGAAAGTCTTAGTGCAGATCCTTGCTGGATTGGTTCACTCCACATTTAAGTTGCCCGTATCTGAATCGGTTAAAGAACCCTCTTCTTCGTTGGGGTCACTGAAGCCTCCTCAAACAGCACATGCTTTTCCTGTTCATAATTTTCCAACGAAAAAGTTTTCAACACTTTATCCTATGGAAGAAAAGTTTATTAAGATGTGGGGAATACCGGCCGGTGATGCCGCCATTTCCTCCGTAAATAAAAGTTTGACTTGTCCTGTAGACAATGCTCAGGGATCCTGTGGATAAAAAGATGGAATCCCTGTTGAAAGATGTTTTCGCCTTAGCAGGTTCAGTGGCTCAACCTGCAGTAGCAGCGATTGGACTCTCTCAATACGTAAGAGACCATGTTAAGCAGGTCATCAAAGTTTTACCTGAACAGCAGGCCCAGGGGTTGGCTAACCTTCCAGCGGCCTTATGTTTTGCCGTTGATGCCATCAGAGATTCTATCATGCAGACCTCTCGTCTTTCACTTGGGTTGGTGCATATACGTAGAATCTTATGGTTAAAGAATTGGTCAGCTGAAGCACCATTTAAGAAGCTCCTGGCTGGGTTTCCATTTCGTGATGCAAGGCTGTTTGGAGAAGACTTGGATAACTATATCCAAAGGATCTCTAGTGGGAAAAGCACTCTTTTACCTGTTAAGAGAAAGAGTAAGCGTCCCTCTTTGAAACGGACTCTTTCCCCAGTGCCAGGGGCATCAGCCTCCAGGCAGTCGCGACGGCCTCCTCTGTCTGGGTCAAGAAACAAGAGTCCAAGAGTCAACCCCAGGGACAAAAGAAGCCCTGGGGGAAGAAGTCTACTAGACAAGACACTAAGGCCTCTTTATGAAGGGGCACCCCCGCTCGCCCGAGTGGGGGGAAGACTGCTACAGTTCTCAAAGCTCTGGCAGGAGGACTTCCAGAACAGATGGGTAATCTCCACGGTAGCCTTAGGTTACAAACTGGAGTTCCAAGATTTTCCCTCTCCTCGTTTCCTCAGGTCAAATGTCCCCAGGGATCCAGAGAAAAAGCAGTCGCTCCTTCTAGCGTTAGAGCGGCTTTTATCGCAAGAGGTCATTATGGTGGTTCCCACGAAGGATCAAGGATTGGGCTTCTATTCCAACCTTTTTATGGTCCAAAAGCCAAATGGGGATGTCAGACCCATTCTGGATCTAAGGGATCTGAATCGATTCCTAAAGATTCGGTCTTTCTGCATGGAATCAATTCGGACAGTAGTCTCTATCCTGCAGGGAGGAGAATTTCTGGCATCGATAGACATCAGAGATGCATATCTGCATGTGCCCGTTTTTCCTGCTCATCAGATGTTCCTGCGCTTCGAGATAGGAGGGCGCCATTTCCAGTTTGTGGCTCTGCCTTTCGGGATAGCCACTGCACCTTGAGTGTTTACAAAGATCTTGGCTCCTCCTCTGGCCAGATTAAGTGCTCAAGGTATAACTGTCATAGCATACCTAGACGACCTGCTCTTGATAGACCAGTCGATAGCCTCTTTGAACGGGAGCTTGAGGACCACAGTCAAGTATCTGGAACACATAGGTTGGATTCTCAACCTAGAAAAATCTTTCCTAAAACCAGTAAGAAGACTGGAGTATTTGGGTCTGATCATAGATACAAGCCAGGAGAAAGTATTTCTACCTCAGGCAAAGATCACTGCTTTAAGGGAGCTGTTTCTGGTAGTCAGGACCAAGAAGGGTCCTTCTGTCCGCCTTTGTATGAGGCTGCTAGGAAAGATGGTGTCTTCATTTGAAGCAGTTCCCTATGCTCAGTTTCATTCAAGACTGCTGCAACACAGTATCCTGTTGACCTGGAACAAGAAGGTTCAGGCATTAGACTTTCCAATGCACCTGTCTCATGCGGTGCGTCAGAGCCTCAATTGGTGGTTAATACCCGAAAACCTGCAGAAGGGAAAATCCTTTCTACCAGTTACCTGGGCGGTGGTAACAACGGATGCCAGTCTTTCGGGTTGGGGAGCAGTTCTGGAACAGTCTGCGGTCCAGGGGGTATGGTCCAAAACCGAGAGTACCTTACCCATCAACATTCTGGAGCTCCGTGCGGTATATCTAGCCCTAAGAGCCTGGACTCTCAGGCTACAGGGTTGCCCAGTCAGGATCCAGTCCGTCAATGCCACAGCAGTGGCTTATATCAATCATCAGGGAGGCACCAGGAGCCGAGCTGCTCAAAGAGTGAACCAGATCTTTGTCTGGGCAGAGAAGCAGGTGCCATGCATATAAGCAGTTTTCATTCCAGGGATAAAGAACTGGCAGGCGGACTATTTAAGTCACCAGCAGTTACTCCCAGGGGAATGGTCTCTGCATCCCGACGTCTTTTGGGCCATATGCCAAAGATGGGGGGTTCCAGATGTAGATCTCTTTGCATCCAGATTCAACAGAAAGATAGACAGATTTGTAGCAAGGACAAAGGATCCTCTTGCATACGGTACGGATGCGTTGGTGATTCCGTGGCATCGGTTCTCACTGATTTATGCGTTCCCGCCTATTCTGCTACTGCCACGACTTCTTCGCAGGATCAGGCAAGAAAGGAAGTCGGTACTTCTGGTAGCTCCCGCCTGGCCCAGGAGGACTTGGTATGCAGAAATAGTAAGAATGACGGTGGGTTCCCCGTGGACCCTACCGTTACGCCCAGACTTGTTGTCTCAGGGTCCAGTGTTCCATCCTGCCTTACAAATGCTAAATTTGACGGTTTGGCTATTGAAACCCACATTCTGAAGAGTCGTGGGCTTTCAGGTCCTGTGATATCTACCTTGATCAATGCAAGGAAGCCAACTTCCAGAGTAATTTACCATAGAGTCTGGAAAGCTTATGTATCCTGGTGTGAATCCAGGGGCTGGCATCCCAGAAAATATGTGATAGGTAGAATTCTTGATTTTCTACAATTGGGATTAGAGATGAAGCTACCATCAAAGGCCAGGTATCGGCCTTATCAGTATTATTTCAATGGCCACTTGCTACACATTCTTTGGTCCGAAACTTTATGCAGGGGGTGACGCATCTTAACCCTCCAGTTAAGGCGCCCCTAAACCCCTGGGACTTAAATTTGGTTCTGTCTGTTTTACAGAAACAGCCTTTTGAACCAATACGTCAAATTCCTTTGGTCTTGTTGACAAGAAAGTTAATTTTTCTGGTAGCCATTTGTTCAGCTAGAAGAGTATCAGAATTGGCAGTTCTTTCCTGTAAGGAGCCTTATTTGTTTGTACACAAGGATAGAGTGGTATTGCACCCTCATCCTAGTTTTTTACCGAAGGTGGTTTCAGATTTTCATCTAAACCAAGATACTGTTCTGCCTTCCTTTTTTCCAGATCCCTGTTCTTCGAAGGAAAGGTCACTTCATTCTTTGGATGTAGTAAGAGCAGTCAAGGCCTATCTGGAAGCAACTGCTCAAATTCGCAAGACGGATGTTCTGTTCGTGCTGCCAGAGTGTCCCAATAGAGGACAGGCAGCATCAAAAGCTACCATTTTTAAATGGATTCGGCAAATGATTATTCAAGCTTACGGCTTGAAACTGAAGATTCCTCCGTTTCAGATTAAGGCACATTCCACAAGGGCTATTGGTGCTTCTTGGGCAGTGCATCACCAGGCCTCTATGGCTCAAATCTGTAAGGCCGCAACCTGGTCTTCAGTCCATACATTCACCAGATTTTATCAGGTAGATGTGAGAAGGCATGAGGATATCGCCTTTGGGCGTAGTGTGCTTCAGGCAGCGGTACAGGGTCCTCAGGTCTGATTGCACCCTACTTGGTTGTGGTTCCTCTCCCCTCAGATAGCATTGCTCTGGGACATCCCATCAGTTATTACTGAGGCTCTGTGTCCCGTGATGTACGAGAAAGAAAATAGGATTTTTTAATAACAGCTTACCTGTAAAATCCTTTTCTTTTGATGTACATCACGGGACACAGAGGTTCCGCCCCTCTTCTAATACACTTATATTGCTTTGCTACAAAACTGAGGTATCCCTGTAAGGGGAGGGATTATATAGGGGGTTGAACTTCCTGGTTAGGGTGTGCCAGTGTCCAATCACCTAGTGATACCCTATAACCCATCAGTTATTACTGAGGCTCTGTGTCCTGTGATGTACATCAAAAGAAAAGGATTTTACAGGTAAGCTGTTATTAAAAAATCCTATTTTTCTACCTGATTTAACAGTGTCTTCCAGCGATCACATGACTTCAGATGATTCCAGGCTCTCTGCTCTTCTCCTCCCCGGATGACGCTGGAGCTATCAAACGGGGAGACCTGAGAGCCTGGAGTCATGTGATTGCTGGAAGACACTGCTAAGGTATAAATTGGCTTTTTTTTTTATAACGCACAGGCACTAGGGCTTTTTATGTGACAGAGGGGATGATATAATGATCAGTTAGTGTCTTAACCACTTTAATGGGACGTTTTGCCACGTTTACATGTTGCGTTTAGCCGCGTTTGCGTTTTAGAGGCATGTTTTTTTTTTTCTTCTTTAAATAGTAAAACATTTATCTCCAATGCCTGTAAATGAAACGCGGCTAAACACAAGTTACCACATTTACACACGTTTACAAGCTGTTACAGGCATTTGCCGTTTCAAATGCCTCTGAACATCTATCCTGAACGCATTTTTTTGCTTTCCAAAAAATGCTTCTAATCTCAACTGCCTAGAAATGACTATAAACATTTCTGTGTACATGTACTGATAAGATATTATAGAGGAGAGTTCAGGGGCAGCTGAAAAAAATGCCCAAATGCTCCTAAACGTCCATTTTACCAGCAGCAGTGTACATGAAGCCTTAATGACACCTAACTCCTGCAGTCTAACCTTTTTTGTAGAACCCATAATTCCATGACATGAGGTTGTGCCTAGTATCTCCCCAAACCTTATTTTCCTATTAACCTCAGCTGCATTTTAACAGTCATGTCACTAGGTGGCAGCATTGGCCTACAAATACTTTATCATATATTTATATATAGATATGCGTGTGTGTGTGTTATATGTATATAGAGCGAGATAAAATATATATAATTTTTAACAGCCCTACAGGGTGTTAATACCCTAGAATCACAAGTTTAGTTTCCAGAAGGGGGTAGTACCTGAGTTTAAATTCAGGCTTATACCCTCATCTACATGCCCCATATCTTCAACAGTTTTCTCTGTTTTTCCCAGTTTCTACAAAGATGCATACACCTCCCAAGGGTATCTACACCACTATTGCATGCATGCTATGAAACCTAGTTAAATTAAGAATTTATGGGACTTGCACTTGGCCACATTTTAAGGCAAGACTGCTGCACTAGATAAAGTCCTGAATACTGGACCACCACAAATTCTATAAAAATAATATTGCGCTGTCGCTTAAAAGTGTCACATGTGAACCAAAAATTTAAATAATATTATTTGATACCTTCCTATATCCACTACCAAGTTAATAACAAAATATAGTGCAATTCATGTATGAAAATGTACAAAATAAACATTCCCCATAAAGTGCAAAAAAATTCCATAAGTGAATAAATAAAATTAACAAACCAATAATTCATAAACAAATAGAATAAAAATCAAAATAAAGTCCATCCAAGTGCACTGAAAGTGCTCTGTGCTGAAGGTTTCTATGAAAGTGCTTCTGTATCACACCTGTGCTCCTCAGGGCAATCGGGCTGCTTATGAGACCAAAAGATATCACAAAGGAGATCATAAATGCTTAAAGGTGTTCCCCCCTGGATGACTGACAGTTGCTCTTGACCAGTCCCTACTTGTGGTGGTATATTCCACAAGCCTGGTCCGGCATGTGCATGGGTTAAAAACAATCCCATTAATGTAATATCAAGTAGAACATCATTACTGCTGCAAAGGCCGAGGTAAGTAAATCTGATCTCTGAAGATCTGGGTAATGAGGATGATGGCCAGGTCCTTTGGCCTCTGGAGCGTTGAGGCAATGGATGAGGAGGTCGCTGGCAGTTATCTACATTCAAGGAATGCTAAATCGGCACTTGGATAGGTGTGATGTTTAGAAACGTAAAGGATTTTTCAAGGCAAAAGGTTTTTTTATCTTAATGCACTCTATGCAATAAGATAAAAAAACCTTTTGTGTGTAGCAGGCCCCCCAGCACCCCCTAATACTTACCCTGAGCCCCATCTCGCTCCAGCGATGTCCACAATTACCTTGGCCATCCGGGACTCTCCTCCTGATTGGCTGGGGCACAGCCATGGTGCCATTGGCTCCCGTGGCTGTCAATCAAAGTCAGTTAGACAAACGGGAGGGAGGGTTCCGGGCCGGGTTGGGGCTCCATGTCTGAATGGATACACGGAGCCCTGACTCAGCTCGGGTGACCCATAGCCAGCTGCTGGTCTATGGGGGCACTCATCAGGAGGGAGGGGCCAGGAGCAGCAAAGAGGGACCTGAGAAGACGAGGATCCGGGCTTCTCTGTGCAAAAGCAACTGCACAGAAGAGGTAAGTATAACATGTTTGTTTTTTTTTTTAAAGCGAGAATTTACAATCATTTTAAATAGAGCTTGAAGGAGATCTGGTTTCTGGTTGGTAGTGTGAAGGTCTTGTTTTCTTTGTGGATCAGAACATGTAGGAGATACAGTAAGGGAAAAAAGTATTTGATCCCCTGCTGATTTTGTACATTTGTCCACTGACAAAGACATGATCAGTCTATAATTTTAATGGTAGGTTTATTTTAACAGTGAGAGACAGAATAACAACAACAAAAATCCAGAAAAACTAATTTAAAAAAAGTTTTAAATTGATTTGCATTTTAATGAGTGAAATAAGTATTTGATCCTCTATCAATCAGCAAGATTTCTGGCTCCCAGGTGTCTTCTATACAGGTAACAAGATGAGATTAGGAGCACTCTCTTAAAGGGAGTTCTCCTAATCTCAAGCATGTTACCTGTATAAAAGACACCTGTCCACAGAAGCAATTGATCAATCAGATTACAATCTCTCCACCATGGCCAAGACCAAAGAGCTGTCCAAGGATGTCAGGGACAAAATTGTAGACCTACACAAGGCTGGAATGGGCTACAAGGCATCGCCAAGCAGCTTGGTGAGAGGGTGACAACAGTTGGTCCCTCCGTCTGGGGCTCCATGCAAGATCTCATCTCGTAGAGTTTCAATGATCATGAGAACAGTGAGGAATCAGCCCAGAACTACATGGGAGAATCTTGTCAATGATTTCAAGGCAGCTGGGATCAAAGCCACCAAAAACAAGTGGTAACACAATACGCCATGAAAGAACTGAAATCCTGCAGCGCCCGCAAGGTCCCTCTGCTCAAGAAAGCACATGTACAGGCCCGTCTGAAGTTTGCTAATGAACATCTGAATGATGAGGAGAACTGGGTGAAAGTGTTGTGGTTAGATGAGACCAAAATCGAGCTCTTTGGCATCAACTCCACTCGCCATGTTTGGAGGAGAAGGGATGCTGATTATGACCTTAACCACTTCAATACCAGGCTATATCCTGGGCGGGCGTCATATGACGTCCTCGGCTTCTCGCCGCATGGGGGATGAGGTGTGTCCCTCAGACACAGCCCATCACAGATCCGTGTAAAGAGCAAATAAAAAATAGCTTTTTAGCACCTGACCGGCTGTGTCCAATCACAGCCGGTCACATGTACTGCCCACGTGTACGGCGCTCGGGCATGCCCCTAGGGCGCACGCAGAGCGGCGATCGGGACGAGGCTTGTCACCCTGACACAGCCCAACCCAGATCGCAGTAAAGAGCCAATGAAATTGGCTCTTTACCGTGTGACGGGCTGTGTTCAATCACAGCCGGTCACAGAATGTCAACAAACTGCAGTAACTAGATGTTACCGGGTTCTCCTCCTCACACACCGATTGTGTGTGAGAAGGAGATTGCGGTAACATCTCGTTACCGCTTACAGTGCACACCAACACACACTGATTGCCCCCCCCCCCCCCATAACAGGTTCAATACTGGGCATTTTCACCCCCTTCCTTCCCAGACCAATTTTTAGTTTTCAGCGCTGTCGCACTTTGAACGACAATTGTGCGATCGTGCGACGTTGTACCCAAACAAAATTGACGTCCTTTTTTTCCCCACAAATAGAGCTTTCTTTTGGTGGTATTTGATCACCTCTGCGGTTTTTATTTTTTGCGCTATAAACAAAAGAAGAGCGACAATTTTGAAAAAAACACAATATTTTTTACTTTTTGCTATAATAAATATCCCATTTTTTTTTTTTTTTTTAAATAATTTTTTCCTCAGATTTGGCCGATATGTAGTCTTCTACATATTTTTGGTAAAAGAAATCGCAATAAGCGTATATTGATTGGTTTGCGCAAAAGTTATAGCGTCTACAAAATACGGGATAGATTTATGGCGTTTTTTAAAAAAAAAATATTTATTTTTTTTTACTAGTAATAGCGGCGATCGCGATTTTTTTTTCGTGACTGCGACATTATGGCGGACACATCGGACATTTTTGACACATTTTTGGGACCATTCACATTTATACAGCGATCAATGCTATAAAATTGCATTGATTACTGTGTAAATGTGACAGGCAGTGAAGGGGTTAACCACTAGGGGGACACAAGGGGTTAAATGTGTTTCCTAGGGAATGCTTCTAACTGTAGGGGGCGGGGACGTACAAGGGGAGGAGACTGATCAGTGTTCCGCTGTACTGGGAACACAGATCGCTCTCCTCTCACCTAACAGGACGTGGATCTGTGTGTTTACACACACAGATCTACGGTTCGGGCCGGTTAACGGGCAATCGCAGGTGCCCGGCGGACATCGCGGCTGCTGGGCACACGCACCGGGTCCCGAGCAACGCGGCGCGCGAGCCACCTAGATGGCCGGGAATCCGAGGCCGTCATATGACGTTCACCCAGGATGGGAGATCCCATCTGTGGACGTCATATGTACATACGCGGGTAGGGAAGTGGTTAATAAAGAGGACTTGTCACCAGCTATCAAAGTACCTGTCACCACCCATCAAAGTACCTGTCGCAGTTCATCTGAGTACCCGAGTACCTGTCACAGTTCATCTGAGTACACGAGTACCTGTCACAGCCCATCTGAGTACCTATCACTGCCCATCTGAGTACCTGTCACCACCTATCAGAGTACCCGAGTACCTGTCACCAGGCCATCAGAGTACCCGAGTACCTGTCACCAGGCCATCAGAGTACCCGAGTTCCTGTCACCAGGCCATCAGAGTACCCCAGTTCCTGTCACCAGGCCATCAGAGTACCCGAGTTCCTGTCACCAGGCCATCAGAGTACCCGAGTTCCTGTCACCAGGCCATCAGAGTACCCGAGTTCCTGTCACCAGGCCATCAGAGTACCCGAGTTCCTGTCACCAGGCCATCAGAGTACCCGAGTTCCTGTCACCAGGCCATCAGAGTACCCGAGTTCCTGTCACCAGGCCATCAGAGTACCCGAGTTCCTGTCACCAGGCCATCAGAGTACCCGAGTTCCTGTCACCAGGCCATCAGAGTACCCGAGTTCCTGTCACCAGGCCATCAGAGTACCCGAGTTCCTGTCACCAGGCCATCAGAGTACCCGAGTTCCTGTCACCAGGCCATCAGAGTACCCGAGTACCTGTCACCAGGCCATCAGAGTACCTGTCACCAGGCCATCGGAGTAACTGAGTACCTATCTGCAGCCCATGTCTCATAGAATATACGTTGGGGTGTTTGCGTTTTCCTAAATGGGGTCATTTTGTGGGTAATTTCACTGTCCTGGTACTCCAGGGCCTTCAAAAGTGTGATAGGTAGGAATAAAATGAGAGTGTAATTTATGCTGCTAGAACTCCTGAAGGTACTACTTCAATGTTGGGCCTTTGTATGTGACCAGGCTGTGTAAAAGTCTTACACATGGGATATCGCCATACTCAGGAGGAGCAGCAGAATGTGTTTTGGGGTGTAATTTTTGCTATATACATGCTTTGAGTTAGAAATATCTTATAAGCTGACCACTTTGTGTAAAAAAAAAAAAAAAAAAAAAAATGTTTTCATTTTCTTTTCACGTTTTCCGAAGACTTGTGGCAAAAAACGAACCGTTCAAAAGACTCATTATACCTCATAGAATAGACGTTGGGGCGTTTGCTTTCCAAAATGGGGTCATTTTGTGGGTAATTCCACTGTCCTGATGCTCCAGGGCCTTCACAAATGTAATAGGTCGTTAGGAAATTAGAGGTGTAATTTGCGCTCCCTGCATGTTGGACCTCTCTGTGTGGCCAGGCTGTGTAAAAGTCACACACATGTGGTATCGCCATACTCGGGACAAGTAGCAGAATGTATTTTGAGGTGTAATTGGAAGTATGCATATGCTGTGTGTGAGAAATAACTTGTTATTATGACAATTTTGTGGGGGAAAAAAAAATCTTCATTTTCCCAAGAATTGTGGGAAAAAATGACAACTTCAAAAAACTCACCATGCCTCTTACTAAATACATTTGACTGTCTACTTTTCAAAAAGGGGTCATTTGGGGGGTATTTGTACTTTCCTGACATTTCAGGGCCTCAAGAAATGAGATTGTCAGTCAGTGCATCAGGTGTGATCAATTTTCAGTGATTTGCACCTAATGCAGACTAAATAATATCCACTAATTTGGGTTATTTTTACCAAAGAGATGTAGCAGTTTAAATTTTGGCCCAAATTTATGAACAAAAATGACTTATTTGCAAAATGTTATCATCGTAACTAAAAAAAAATTGTGTTTTTTTCCCCAAAATTTTCACTCATTTTTCCTTGTCAAAAGAAGTTTATTGAGTATACAATGTTATAAAGATACATAAAGTAAGTTTACAAGGATCTATAAAGTAAGCTCATTGTTTTACAGTAGGGTTTATATAGGTAAATATCATGAAATTTCAAATATTAAACATTGGGTTCACGTAAACCTAAATTAAAGATATATATCATTTCCTTAGTTACTTTTGTAGGTATTTAAATGATTTATACCTACTATACATATTGTTTACAAGTAGAGTGTATATAGGTCAAATAAATTCTGATAATGAGCTTTAATCGTAAGGTGGAGAAAAGGAAAGAGAAAGAAGAAAAAGGGTTGAAAGGTAGAGGTATGGTCCACAAGGTTGTCCCGCTCGTCAGTTTATTATTCTTTTTAGTTCTCTTTGAAGCCTTAGAATGGGTGTCTCTGTAAGTCATTTAATCTGTTACCATGGCAACAGGACAGAGTCATTGAAGTTTGACAGGAACTGTTGTTTTATCCAAGGATGCCAAAGTTTTTCAAATTTTGGAATTTGATTTTGATCGATGGCTACCATCTTAGCATGGGACATTGTATTATTCATTCTGTGAATTGTTTCTGCTAGTACCAATGTAGGAGATTTCCATGCCTTGGCCACTGTTTGTTTTGCAGCCGTTATTAGTTGGATCATAAGTTTGAATTGAGAGAGTGTTAACCATTCCGGTTTTAGATTAAGTAAAGTTAAATATGGATCTGGTTGTATTATTTTTTTAAATATTTTAGATGCAATCACGAAGACTTCCTTCCAGAAGGTTTGGATTACTGGGCACGTCCACCATATGTGTAAATATGTGCCTATTTCTGGGCATCCTCGAAAACAAAGAGCTGAGGTATTAGGTGAATATTTTGCCACTCTAGCGGGTACAAGGTACCAGCGAGTTAGGACTTTATAATTTGTCTCCAGTGCTAAGATGTTGGGTGAAGATGACTTAGATGTGAGCCATATGTTAGACCAGTCCGTGTCTTCTAAAGTTCGTCCCAGGTCCTCCTCCCACCTCTGAACGTAAGAGGGTCTATTAAGATTTGCTACTCCATATAATTGATTATAAAGTGATGAAATTGTACCTTTAGCAAATGGATCTTTTGTACAGATTGATTCAAAAATGGATAATTGGGATAATGGTGTATCCCCCTTTAGGAATGGTGTATAGAAATTTTTGATTTGGAGATATCTAAATATCTCAGAGTTTGGTAGATCATATTTTTCTCTAAGTGATGGGAATGAAAGGAATGATTTAGATGCTATGAAGTCATTTAGTGTCTGAATGCCTGATGTTGTCCAAGCTTTAAAAGAATTTGGGTAGATCCATGCCGGATAAAAGGCCGGATTTCTGATAAAAGAAAGGAGAGGATTGTGTGGAGATTGTAACTGATATTTGGTTTTTAGTTTATCCCAGAGAGATAAGAAGTGTTTAGTTATGGGATTATGAATTTTAAAGCGGTCTTTAGGATCAAGCCATAATAAATTTGATATTAATAGAGGGTCATTTTCTGAAGCCTCTATAAATACCCATAATGGGATTTCCTGTTTTGCATGGTATTTGGACAGACTGGCCAAATGTGCTGCTCTGTAGTAGTTAGTAAAATTAGGGTATCCCAGGCCTCCTTTATTTTTGGGAAGATGTAGTGTGTGTATAGGTATACGTGGTTTAGAAGAGCCCCATATAAACGAAGTTGCTCTTTTTTGTACTATTCTCAAAAAATAGGAAGGAATTGGAATAGGGAGGACTCTGAATGGATAAAGCAATTTGGGTAGAATAGTCATTTTGATTGCATTAATCTTCCCTATCCAGGATAAAGGAAGTTGCGACCATTGTTTTATTAGATTTGTGATCTGTCTTAATACAGGAGGATAATTGGTTGAAAATAAGTCAGAATGAGATGCTGTTAAATGAATTCCAAGATATGGGATTGATTTTTCTGCCCATGTGAATAGGAGTGCAGCCCTAGCCGGGATCAATTCCATGTTTGTGAGTGAAATATTAAGCACTAGGCATTTCTTAGGATTAATCATAAGGCCGGATAGGGCTGCAAATCCATCAAGAGCTGGTATTAAGTTAGGACCAGAGACCTGTGGTCATGATAGAAAAAGTAATATATCGTCTGCAAATATACATAATTTGTGTGTAATACCTCCTACTTCAATGCCAGTTATAGTTTGGTTTGTTCTGATGTATTGGGCCATGGGTTCGAGTATAAGGGCAAATAATAAGGGAGATAATGGGCAACCCTGTCGGGTACCTCTTTCGATATTAAAGGCTTCAGATTTGTATCCAGCATATTTTATATAGGCTTTGGGTTTATTATATAATGCTTTGATCCATGTTAAAAAGTGGGGTCCAAAACCCCATTTTTGTAATGAATATTGCATATATTGCCAGGATACTGTGTCAAATGCCCTCTTAATATCGAGAGATAGAAAACATAAAGGGATTTTCCGTTTTTTAGCAATATGTGCCAATAACACTGCCCTGCGTATATTATCGCCTGCCTGTCTATTTGGCATGAAGCCTACTTGATCTCTATGTATTAATTTTCCTATAATGCTATTGAGGCGTTTTGCTATTATTTTTGCTAATAATTTAATATCGAGGTTTAACAGAGAGATAGGCCGATAATTCACACAGGAAGTATCATCAGAAAGGGGTTTTGGGATCATACAAACAATTGCCATTAGTGTTTCTTGCCGAAAAGAATGTCCATCTAGAAGTTTGTTAAAAGTTTCAGTGAGAATGGGAGAGAGTATTTCTGAGAATGTTTTATAGTATAAAGCCGAGTAGCCGTCTGGGCCTGGTCTTTTGTTAAGTTTTAGGTCTTTTATGGCGTTAGCAACTTCATCTATAGTTATAGGCTCATCCAAACTGCTTTTTTGATTCTGAGATAACTCAGGTAAGGTTATTTTTGAGAAGAAGGATTCAGCCTCTGTAGGATTAAATTCATTGTTTGTCTTGTATAAAGTTGCGAGATGTGAGTGAAATTTATGGACTATTTTAACTGGATTACAAGTGTAAACATTTTTTGATAATTTCAAACGTATTGGTTTGAAAGATTTGTTAGTTGAATTTAATGCCCGAGCCAAATATGTACCTGGTTTGTTTGTATTCATGTAGAAATTGTGTTTGGCGCGTTTGAGGGATTTATCAACTGACTCAGTGAGAAATAGATCGTATTCCAATCTAGATTTTTCCAGATGAGATTTTGTACTCTGAGATGGATTATCTTGAAATGATATGTAGGCTGCATTAAAATTGAGTTCTAGTTTTTTTGCTAGATTTTTGCGTTCCCGTTTAAATAGTGCCATTTGTCTTTGTATTGTACCACGCAAGACAGGCTTATGAGCTTCCCACAGTGTTATTGGGGAGATGTCTGTTGTATTATTAATTGATATGTATTCCTTTAAAGCTTGTTCAATGGCCATCTGATGTAGTGGGTGTTTGAGCATTATGTCCGGTAAGTACCACGTTGGGTCATGCGCTTTCGGTATGGCTGAGGCTATAGTAGTGTATACTGCATTATGGTCAGACCACGGAATCGGAATTATATCTGATGCAATAATTTCTGGTATCATTCCTATTGTTAGAAAAATATGATCTATTCTGGTGAAGGTTTGATGAGGGTGCGAGAAATAAGTGAATTTCTTTTTCATTGGGTTACTTTCTCTCCATGAATCTACCAGATTGTATTTGGAAAGAAGTTGAGAAAAAGGTAATCTAGAGGTTATTTTGGATGGTGTAAAAGGTGATTTATCTAGAAATGGGAGGAGGACCTGGTTCGAATCCCCACACATTATCACTGTTCCTATTTTGTGTGTATTAATCACTTGTAATATATGTGAGAGGAATGGTGTAGGTTGTTTGTTAGGAGCGTAGTAGGAAATCACCGTGATTGCTGTATCCATTATATAACCCATGAGTATCAGGTATCTACCTTCTGGGTCTTTAATTTCTGATGATAAGGTGAATGGTGTGGATCGGTGAAATGCAATTAGAGTTCCCCTTTGCTTGGTACAGGCAGAAGCCGTGTAAATTTGTTGATAAAAAGGAGAAATATATTTTGGAGTAGAATCTTTGGTGAAGTGTGTTTCTTGGAGGCATACTATGTGAGCCTTCTTGTTATGAAAAGTACGGAAGGCTTTGGTCCTTTTTTGAGGGACATTTATTCCCTGAACATTCAGGGAAAGTATATTCAGTGGTGCCATGGCAATAGATCAAATAGTTTTGACTTACTTTTTGTTATGCAGAGCTGACTGCGCAGATCAACCTGTGTGGACTGAAGAGATGAATAGATAGAAAAGAAACCAGTGAATTCTGGAGTAAAGAGTAAACAAAAAACATATGAGATTAGATGATACATTGTATAAATTATTTTTTGCAAGTAATCACAATTTACCCGTGAAAGAGAATAAATATCTCTCTCAGGGGAATAAGTGCCTTCGTCACACTCCCACATAATATGGTTGGGAGAATGAGGAGGGCTAATGGGGGTACACGGATCTTCCGCTTACAGGAGAGAAGTGCTATGTCAAAAGACATCAAAATGATGTTTCATTAATTGGAGTGCAGAATATAGTTTTTGTTGAAATTATTTATTCCAGGGTGGTTGTATATGGTTAGTCTTGTCCTAGGCTAAATAATTCAGTTAGAAAGGTACTGTTAATAACTTTGGTATTGATGAAGATAGTTTGAATTATTTTGGGATTTTAACCCTTTTAGAGTAAACAATTACATATTTTATTCATATGCAACTGTTTAGATATGTTAACTCATAAAATTGAGGTTGTATTGCTTCAGATTAGAATAAACAAAAACATAATTCTAGGAACTAGTTAGGTAATAATATATTTGTTTAAGAAAAGAAAGAAAAAGCTTCCATTACTTCTGGATTATTGAACATATTTGTCCTAAAAAGTAATAAATCTATTGTTATTACCTGATAATATATAACTGAACATGAATTTCCTTATTTCACTTATATATTCTAAGGCTATATGAATCAGAAGTAATAAGAAATATAACTGGAATGTAACATGATCCCACACAGTGTGTGACTATCAGAATGCAGTTACATTCAGTTATAAATATAGGTTTTTTATAGAGAACCATCTCTTAGTATAATAAATGAAGAGATATCAGGAATTAGGATGTCAGTCCATTGAATCTTCTTGGTCCATGGATGATGTGGCATAACGGCCTCTTTTGTGAGAATGATGATTCCCATTTTGTTCTGAAATTTTCTGGGTGCTGCCTGAAGGTGAAGATGATGCCATTCTTCTGCATGTGGGAGTGTTGCTGCTTGTGGGTTCTGTCAGATTTAATTTTAAAAGGGTTTGTTGTAGTTCATCTGCTGATCTGCTTCTGTAAATTGTACCTTGGTAGTTAAATCTGACTGAAAAGGGGAAGCCCCATTGATACATAATGTTGTGGCGTTGCAGTTCCATTAGTTGGGGTTTCATGGATCGTCTTTTAGTAATAGTAAGTTGGGATAGGTCAGCAAAAATTTGATAATTGTGTCCTTGAAAATTAAGTTCCTTTTTTTCTCTTGCAGCAATTAGTATTTGTTCTTTCGTTCTGTAATAATGAAATTTTGTGATTATATCACGTGGGGGTCCATCTTTCTTTTTGGCTGTGAGGGCTCTGTGTACTCTGTCCAGTTCTAAACGTTCAACAGGGATATCTGGCTTTAGTTCTTGTAATAGAGCAGTAATAGTAGATTGCAGGTCTGTCACAGTTTCAGGTATTCCCCTTATGCGCAAGTTTGAACGTCTGGCTCTATTTTCGTAATCTTCGAGCTTAGTTTGAAGTATTAAATTCTCTTTTTTTAATTGTTCCAATTCTGTTATATTTTCTTGGGTTGTAATTTCAATTTCATCCATTTTTATTTCTAAGGCTGCGGTGCGGTTTCCCAGCTCTCTTATTTCTTTGGTTAGGCTTTTTGTTATTTGGTCTGAGGTTTGTTTTAAAGCCTTATGAAGCATCTTTTCAAATTGTAATAATATTACTGGGGATACTGAGGAGGCTTGTGGAGAAGTTTGTGAGAGGATTTGTTCTGTATCTGACTCAAATGGAGAGTCTTGCTGTGACATTTTCTGTCTGTGAGAGCGCCCTGATGCTGTATCTTGTGAGGTGACTGGAGCTGCTTCAGCTGCAGTGAGTGCCTGTGAGCTCTTTGTGAGGTGATTTTTATTTCTGCCACGGTTTCTTCCCAGTATCATATTTCCTGCCCAAACTTTCACAGTTTGTTCCCTGGGGCAAAAAGGTTCAAATGGATACCTTTTGAGCCTGCAGGCTCCGCTTTGTCCTTCTCTTCTCTCCTCAGCGGTGTGGAGCTCTAACAATGCATGTCTGCTCCGCTAGGCTCCGCCTCCTGCCACCCTTTCACTCATTTTTCACTTATGTCGCAAAAATAAAAAATCCAGTGTTGATTAAATACCACCAAAAGAAAGCTCTATTTGTATGAAAAAAATTATAAAAATTTTGTTTGGGTACAGTGTTGCATGACTGAGTAATTGGCATTCAAAGTGTGAGAGCGCTAAAAGCTAAGAATTGGTCTGGGCAGGAACCGTGTATAAATGCCCTGTATTGAAGTGGTTAAGAACACCATCCCCGCCATCAAACATGGAGGTGGAAACATTATGCTTTGGGGGTGTTTTTCTGCTAAGGGCAAGACAACTTCATCGTATCAAAGTGACGATGGATGGGGCCATGTACCGTCAAATCTTGGGTGAGAACCTCCTTTCTTCTGGGTCGTGGATGGGTATTCCAGCAGGACAATGACCCAAAACACATGGCAAGGCAACAAAGGAGGGGCTCAAGAAGAGGCACATAAGGTCTTGGAGTGGCCTAGCCACATAGAAGATATGTGGAGGGAGCTGAAGGCTCGAGTTGCGAAATGTCAGCATCAAAAAGACAAAATCCCTCCTGAATATGTGTGCAAACCTAGTGGCCAACTACAAGAAATGTCTTATCTCTATAATTGCCAACAAGGGTTTTGGCACCAAGTACTACGTGATGTTTTGCGAAGGGGTCAAATACTTACCAGTATTTCATTTATTAAAATCAAATCAATTTATAACTTTTTTAACATGCGGTTTTCTGTATTATTTTTTGTTGTTCTGTCTCTCACTGTTATAATAAACCTCCCATTAAAATTATAGTCTGATCCTTTTTTTGTCAAGGGGCAAAGGTACAAAAACAGCAGGGGATAAAATAAATTTTTCCCTCATTGTAACCCCATCAGTGAGGCATAATTTTGGCGGACCAAAAGAAAAGAGAAGATCAGCTTTCTCCTCTACTACATGTAAGGCTTAATGTATATGGACGTTTTAAAACCATTCCTGAGCAATTTAACTTGACAGTTAGTAACCGATGTTTAAATACTAACGTTTTGCCTTGTTTACATGCCGCATTTAGGAGCGTTTGTGTTGAGGCGTTTTTTATTTTTTAAGTAGTGAAAAATGTATCTACGCCTGTAAATGAAATGTGGCTAAACATGAATTACCACGTTTACACACGTTTACAAGCTGTTACAGGCATTTGGCCTTTCGAATGCCTCTGAACATCCGTCCTTAATGCATTTTTTTACTTTCTAAAAAATGCTTCTAAACTCAACTGCCTAGAAACGACTATAAACGAGCCTGTGTACATGTACTGATAAGATAACTTAGAGGAGAGTTCAGGGGCAGCTAAAAAAAAACGCCCAACTGCTCCTAAACGTCAGTTTACCAGCAGCAGTGTACATGAAGCCTAATGCCCCTTACACACAATCAGACTTTCTCACAACAAAACCGTGGATTTTTGTTCGAAGGGTGTTGGCTCCAACTTGTCTTGCATACACACAATCACACAAATGTTGGCCAACAATTACAAACGTAGTGACGTACGTGATTTCTCCATTACGAACACTAGTTTTACAAGACCGAGCGCTTCCAGCTCGTACTTGATTCCGAGCATGCGTGGACTTTTGTGCGACGGACTTGTGTACACATGATCGGAAAGTCTGACAACAAACATTTGTTGCCGGAAAATTTGAGAACCTGCTAGCCAACATTTGTTGGCGGATAGTCCGCCAACAAATGTGCGATGGATAGAGATGTGAAGGCCCGGAAAAAAAAAACTGAAAAATTCGGAAAAAAAAACCCCATTTTTTTTCCATTTTTTTTTTCCTGAAGGCTTTTTTGTTTCCAAAAAATTGGAAAAATTTAAAAAAGAAAAAAAAAATTGTGGAATATTTTATTTTAACATGATGAATAAAATATTTCAAGACGGTGTTCAAATATTTTCCAAATAATTTCTAAAAAAAATGTATGATATCAGATTATTCTGATAGTGAGGACAAGCAAGTTCTAGGTAACAAACTGAACCCTCCAATGCAAGAACAGTATGCATTTCTTCCTTTAGGAGATGCTGTGCTGCTATTGTAACAAGAACCGGTCCGGTCAAACCTTAAGTTTTTAGAAGTTCCTAATTGTGATGACAGACAAAAAAAGAGTAGCTGCAGAAGCAGAGGCGTATACTGACAATTTCAGCTCACAAAATGATTCTGCATAAATGTCAATTGAAACTTAGTCCCACTCTCTTCTTAACACTTCCCCCATCTTCAATTCTTTTAATGAGAATGGGGTTTTTATTTTTATTTAGTACTGTGTAGAGGAAATATGAAAAATTGTTACTTTTGGTTTTGAAAATTGTTTTTTTTGGAGGCTTTTTGGCTGTTCCATGTAAACTAGTAAGCAGTTCAGGAGATTGTTGCTCCCTTTGTTACAAATAAATATTATAAAAAAAGTAAATTCTGTTTGTGTTAATTGTTTGGCTACACTATATTTTTAATGTGCTAGTTGTGATAATTATATGCCAAGTCAAATTGTCCATAGTCATATTTTATGTTCCTAAAGTAACAGAATGACTTTCAATCTTAAAAAGACAAAAAAGTGCTAATGTAGCATTTTTTTTTTCAATTTTTCCGAAAATTTCCGTCCCCCCCCCCCCAAACGGGTTTTTTTCCAAGCTTCAAAATTTCCGGAAATTTTACATCTCTAGCGATAGAGCATACACACGGTCAGACTTACTGCCAACAAGCTCACATCCAAAATTTCCTGTTGGAAAATCTGATCATGTGTGCGCGGCATAAGGGTGTTCCTGGATAAATCCAGGAGAATCTGAATATGAACGCCATCAAAGTTCACTGAACCCATACATGGTGTATAATTTCTTCTTTTTCCAAAAAAAATGTAAGCATGTATCCTACATTGCAGATCTTGTGGGGGTTCATCACTCGTCGTTTGAGGTCCAGCGACCCGATGGGGCTCTAATGTTCTGTGATTTCCTTACCTAAGACTATGTTCAGAATGGTGATGACAGAAGTCTTGATATCAGATCCAGCTGTTGTCTCAGGGATTCCTCATAATCTGATGTTGTTGCAGTGGCTTTTATTCTCTTAGTCTTCAACTTGTATTTTTAAGTGAGCAGGTTGTTGTAAATGGCGGGAGGAAAGTTGCTCAAGTGAAGTTATAGGAGACTTGTGCATGATAGAGGACTATAACTCCACAGCCGTCACTCTAGACTCTGGCAAGTTGTCATCTAACTTGGCCATAAAAAAAAGCCCTCTAGCCTCTGTGCCTACCTCTCCCTAGAGCTTATTTAGTGGGTAGCAGCTGCAGATCTGATGTCTCGGCAGACATGTAAAGTGGCAGGGTTGTTCCATCCTGTTTATCAGGACTGTCAGCAGATGTCCTGGGAGAAGCAGTAGCAGCAGACAGCGGAGGAGCTGTGGTTGTGGGAGAATGAGATACTGACTGTGTAATTTTCACGGATAGAGGTTTTGCATCATCTGTTGTGGATACATGGTGTCCAAATGAAGCAGGAGGTGGCGGTGCCATGTCAGCTGCAGGTGTCTGGAGCGGGTGTGGGGATTCAGAAGAACTGTTTTGTTCTGTGGATTCTCAATAAATGCTGGGGGTTCTTTTCATCTTTTGATGGTCCAGCAATGGCAGACTTGTAAGGTCTACCATTGCACTTGGAAGGCCTTTTTTGTCTTGTGCAAAAGCAGGCACTTTCAACGCTCAGGAATATTGTATGCCATACACCTTGGCCTTCCTCCAGTCGGGTTTAGAGGCGCTTCTGGCTCTTAGTAGTCTAAAGGTACAGGTTTCTTTTCTTTCTTTTCTGTTTCAAAGACCCATGGCTTCACACACCTCTCTTTGAACCAATCCAGAATATCCCATTGGAAGATCTCACCAGCAAAGTAGCCAGTATGTTGCCCATTAGCTCTGCTAGGTGTGTTTCCAAGTTAGCGGCTCTTTCTGGAAAACAACCTTTTGTTATCTAGATAAAGTGGTACTGGGACCTAGACCCTCCCTCCACCCCAGGGTGATCTCTTCATCCCGTCTTTTCACATCACTGAGGATTTTATCCTCCCTTCCCACTGTCCTATTCTGAAGAACAGTATAGAGATTTCACTCCATTGTGTGGATGTGTTTTGAGCAGTTAGGGTTTACCATGTTCAAAAAGAAAACTGCGCTAGTGAGTATAAAATAAGAAAAAGCTGCAACTCAAAAATGAAATGCACACCAAAGACAGAAATAGCTAATAGTGAAAAAAAATATCAAACACTGTAATGAACAAGTAATTAATCAAATATACATAATATAATGATTACACCTTAACCTGCAGACAAGAACAAGGCAAGTGGATGCAATCCGGTGGAAAAACACACATAAGTGACTAATTAAATAGACTTAAAACTTTAGTCCAAAAATGATGAATAAAAATTGTTCAGTGCATATAAGTCTTTTCCATGAAATCTCTCAGCGGGTAACGATGGATTAAAAACACCCTGTGAGGGATCTTCTATGTATAGGGATATTGTGAATCCACCACCATAAAGACCGAAGGCTTACCAACTAAACAAGCTATGGACTTCAGGTTGAGTGTTTCTGGTCCATTGACCTTTGTTTTTTTGTGGGCCTGCATGCCATAGTCGCTATGTTATTGCTCTCCTCTCAGTTTATTCCTTGAGGATGTCCCATGGTCTATTATTAAAGATCCTCTGTACTGTAGAATCGAGATAATTAGACGTTTGGATTACCTGTAAATTCCATATCTTGGAATAGTGTACAGGACACAGGTCCACCCCCCTTCCTCCCCATTCTGTTTCTCCTTATTGCTTGCTACAAAACTGGGGTCCCACAGAGAAAGCAGGAGATATGAGGATGTACTGTGGGCTGTTCTCAGTAAAGCGTTTGCCAGTGTCCAACCTCTTTAAGGTAGCAGCATGCAACACATTTTCTTTGACTGCAGATCCTGTGTCCTGTACTGTACTCCAAGTTATGGAATTTACAGGTAAATCAAATTTCTTATTTTTCCGGGGCAGTGAGTCACCAAGAAGTGAACCAAGCAAAAAACTGGTCAGCCCTAGCAGCAATCATAAATGACCTTATAAAAGCAATTTGGGTGTAGAGAGAATAGCTATTGTTTAATAAACATTTTCACACTATACTGTTCCTAGCCCCACTTTCCTTTTGTGGAGTCCTTTGAAAAGGTATCCGTTTAATGTTGGAGATGGAGATCCCAACATTATTTGAAAGTAGAATGGCTACTTCCATAGTTAGTTGATATATTTTTTAAAATTTTATATTGAGTTTATGTTGAAATTGTGTTAAAAAATTACTGTAATGTGGTAGAATAATGTTGATGAGTATGCTGTAACTATAATCTTCCTCAAGATGGCACTGGAGTGAAACTGAAAACTGACATTTTTGCCTTTTTACAAGTATGTTTTTTGTGTGCTGTTTAACATTATTGAATTTTAATTCAAATAGTTTTTATTACATTTTGGACATTACACAAAGGTAAAATTGAAACAGGTTAAGCAGTATACAACATTATTGTATTTTAAAGACGCACGTGGAATACAAGGCTGTGTTTTAATTTAGTAGTCTCTAAGATTATCAAGTTTTCAGTAAAATTTAGATATGAAATAATAAACTGTCACTGAATAAAATATTGTTGAACAAAAGTTCTATAACCACAAGTAAGAAATTGGCATATAAGTATCTGAATGTTTACTTCACTACAGTGCTAGAATTATTACAATGTTGGGTTTACGAACTCCTCATTTAACCTACATATGTGGTGAAAAAAAGGCATAAAGATTTACATGGGTGAACAGCCAAGACCCCATAGGTACCCTCACAAATCGGAGTACTCTGTAAGCCCATGAATTCTCTTGGTACTATGTAAGAAAATTTCGACTCCTACCCAACAAGGACTCTGAATCAACCCCACTTCCCCCAAAGCAGTATAAGATAGGCTCAAACTATTTTATTAAAGCATGCTTTAGGCATTTTGGGTGGAGATTTTGACCTTTGCTGCCACTTTATCATCCTTTATGCTTTGCTTTTAGTCAAACTTGGTGGCCAAAACGGAACTCTGATTGTTGTGGATGCAATAGGTGCCAGGGCTTAGCTAGGGAGGAAGCTTGAGAAAAATCTTGTTTGGCTTACACTGTTAACACAACTCAATCAAATAAGTGAGTCATTTAATTGAAAGTACACCAAATCTAAAGCTCTATTTTTTTAGTCAGGATGGCTGACATTAAAACTGGAGTTGTTGCCAATAATAATAGGATGCCTTGTTTTCAAAAAGCAAAAATATCTGTTACGGGTGGTTGTGCATATTTGAAAAAAGTGATATATATATGAGAGTCCACAGCTGGGTGTACAGTTTATAATAGTCCGTGCAGTGCATACAGGTTTCCTCTCGCTATCATGTTGCTATTACAGATTGAAGATTTTTGTAGTTTTCCTTGGCAGTAATGTAGTTTTCTAGGGCCAAATTGTACAGTGCCTTGAAAAAGTATTTCTACCCCTTGAAATATTCCACATTTTGTCATGTTGCAACCAAAAACGTAAATGTATTTTATTAGGATTTTATGTGATAGACCAACAAAAAGTGGCACATAATTGTGAAGTGAAAGGAAAATGATAAATGGTTTTCAAATTTATTTTACAGATAAATATAATGAAAAGTTTGGTGTGCATTTGTTTTTAGCCCCCCAAGTCAATACTTTGTAGAACCACCTCTAGCAGCAATTACAGTCTTGTTGGGTATGTCTCTACCAGCTTGGCACATCTAGAGAGTGAATTTTTTGCCATTCTCCTTTGCAAAATAGCTAAAGCTCTGTCAGATTGGATGGAGAGTGTCTGTCAACAGCAATTTTCAAGTCTTGCCATAGATTCTTAATTGGATTTAGGTCTGGACTTTGACTGGGACATTCTAACACATGAATATGCTTTGATCTAAACCATTCCATTGTAGCTCTGGCTTTATGTTTAGGGTCGTTGTCCGGCAGGAAGGTGAACCTCAGCTACAGTCGCCCCAGTCTGAAGTCTTTTGCAGACTCTAACAGGTTTTGCCCTGTATTTGGCTCCAACCATCTTGCCATCCACTCTGACCAGCTTCCTGATACCTGGGGCCTCGTATCCGAAGCACAAGGTTTTGTCTGTAACGCCTCTCTTTGTAGGGCTGGACCCCAGGAACCCAGGGCTTAGGTCTTGTTACATTACCTAAACTTCCCGATAGGGTGCTCTTTACAGGTCCAAGGCAGTTTGAACCCCATTTTAGGGACCCAGTCCTTGAAGGTTTGCTACGCAGCCCGCCGTGATGGGTGAAGGTTGGATTGTCCGTTAATTCAGCAAATCTTGCGGCGAGGATAAGGTAAGGGAAGAAACTTAGGTATTAAAAACATCTATGTATGTATTCCATTAGGGAAAATATGTTGTCATGCCTTAATTCTCCACTTGAGGGAGTCTATGCACATACCTTACTCTGTTGTCTTCACTGTAAGCTCAGTCCGTGTCTGGTTGAAGCAGCGTGTTGAGGGAGACTTTGCAAGGTAAAAGAAATCTGCAAAAATGTTTTCTTCTCCCCCCTGATGGGACCAGAGGGTTAGGGGACAGCAGCGCTGTACCCCCCTTACATTACCCCCCCCCCAGCTTACATTACCCCCCCCCCCCCCCGGCGGAGGTCCCGCTAATAGCGCTAATTGTTTTAACTGTGGCTGATTTCACTGTTGTTTGTGCCTGCTGCTGGATGGGTCCCTGCTTCCTCCCTCCCCCCCTTGTGTTGGGTCGGTGGACCCAAAAACAAACCTTTTTAAAAGTATAAGGGGGCAGAATTTTTTCACGGGGGGGGGTCGGGGCCTAAGCGCGATGCAGTGAAACGTCCATGAGGACACACGGCAGGCTAAAAACAAATACAACACAGCTGTGACAGTCTCTCCTAGGCTGACAAGGAGAAAACAAGCAGCCTGCAAAATAAGGACACGAGCTGTGGGACATGTGAGGGTTGCAAACTGGCATTCCTGATACAGGAACGACACCTTTTTCCCAGCACTAGGCTAAATTGTATTGCAGCTTTAAATGTCATGACTATTTTCAGCGATTAAGTGCAATTTGTATAGTGCCTCTGTTTTTGTACTTAGGACTATGCCTACCAAATAGACACCACAAAAACCAAAAAGGTAAAGGTTTCACCCCCAGGCGCTAGGATCCCAAGTCACATTTCCATGCTGTCATCCTCGCCTGAATTACCAATTATGGCAAGCCAGGGTGAGCCATTGGAACAAATGGATGGTGCAACTGCTTCTCACATTTCAGCCCCTGTATACGTGACTGAAGATGTCCTTTCCTCCTCCCTGCAGGGTCTGGAAGAAAGATTAGCAGCTTTAATCGCATCCTCCAGATGGATAGGAAGCATGCTAGATCCCCCTCCCCCACTTCAGAACCTTTGCAAGGGGAACAGTGGGCACAGAATGGGGTGTTACCCTCCGACGATCATGAGGAAAAACAAACCGATGATGATTCCTCTGCGGAGAAAACAACGGTAGATGAGCCTTTTTCAGCCTCTCAAATCTGAGAAATTGATCTCTTACGGAGATGGTTCGTTCTACTTTCATGCTACCCCTAACAGAGTCTCCTGAAAGTTCGGTTTCTTCCTTGGGTTCCTTAAAACCCTCTCAACCTTTGCATGCGTTTCCTGTACATGCATTACTAGAACAGCTTATTTTTTCTGAATGGGATCACCCAGATAAGCATTGTCTCCCTCCTAAGAAAATTCTCTATCCCCTGGAGGAGAAATTCTCCAAAAGATGGAAAATACCAGCAGTTGATGCTGCGATTTCCAATGTGAATAAAGGCCTAACTGGTCCAGTAGACAATGCACAGATGCTTAACCGGTTCAATACAGGGCAATTTCACCCCCTTCCTTCCCAGGCCAATTTTTAGTTTTCAGCGCTGTCGCATTTTAAACGTCAATTGCGCGGTCGTGCGACGTTGTACCCAAAAAAAATTGACGTCCTTTCTTCACCACAAATAGAGCTTTTTTTTGGTGGTATTTGATCGCCTCTGCGGTTTTTATTTTTTGCGCTATGAACAAAAGAAGAGCGACAATTTTGAAAAAAACACAATATTTTTTACTTTTTGCTATAATAAATATCCCAATTTTTTTTTTTAAAAACACATTTTTTCCTCAGTTTTGGCCGATACGTATTCTTCTACATATTTTTGTTTAAAAAAATCGCAATAAGCGTATATTGATTGGTTTGCGCAAAAGTTATAGCGTCTACAAAATATGGGATAGATTTATGGCATTTTTTTTAAAAAAAAATTTTTTTTATTTTTTTAGCCGCGATCGCGATTTTTTTTGGTGACTGCGACATTATGGCGGACACATCGGACACTTTTGACACATTTTTGGGACCAATCACATTTATACAGCGATCAATGCTATAAAATTGCATTGATTACTGTGTAAATGTGACAGGCAGTGAAGGGGTTAACCACTAGGGGGCGGGGAGGGGTTAATGTGTTTCCTAGGGAGTGATTACTAACTGAAGGGGGAGGGGACGCACTAGGGGAGGAGACCGATCTGTGTTCCTCCGTTCTGGGAACACAGATCGCTCTCCTCAGAGCTGACAGGCTGTGGATCTGTGTGTTTACACACACAGATCCACATGCTGGCCCGGTTAACGGGCAATCGCGGGTGCCCGGCGGACATCGCGGCCGCCGGGCACACGCACCGGGTCACGAGGAACGCGGCGGGCACGCGCGCGCCCCCTAGACGCCCGGGAATCCCAGGACGTCATATGACGTCCACCCAGGATGGGAGATCCCATCTGGGGACGTCATATGACTATGGGCGGGTAGGGAAGTGGTTAAGAATCCAACAGATAAGGGGTTGGAATCCCTGTTAAGATCTACTTTTTCCATGGCAGGTGCCATTACTCAGTCTGCAGTCGCTGCAATAAGCGTCTGTCAATCCCTAAAGGACCAATTTAAACAGGCCCTTAGAGAGCTTCCTGCACAACAAGCTCTGGATTTGGCTGAACTACCAAAAGCATTATGCTTTACCATAGATGCTATTAAAGATTCTATTCACCAGGTGTCCCGCCTTACGCTTATGTTTGTGCATATGCATAGAATCCCGTGGTTAAAAAATTTGGTCAGCTGAAGCACCATGTAAAGACCTCCTAACTGGGCTCCCTTTTCATGGGGAGCGACTATTTGGAGAAAACTTGGACAAATATATCCAAACAATTTCTAGTGGGAAAAGTACTCTTTTGCCAGTCAAAAGAAAGTATAAACGCCCTTCATTTAAACAGGCTCTTTCCCCTACGCCAGGGCTTCCGCCTCTAGGCAGGGGCGATGGCCTCCGCCGTCACACTCTAGAGGAAGATCTCAGACTCAGACCCAGGCTCAAAAGAAGTCCTGGGGTCGGAAACCTGCAAGCCAGAATCCTAAAGCCTCATTATGAAGAGGCAACCGCACTCACCAAGGTGGGGGGAAGACTTCTGCAGTTTTCAGAAGTCTGAAAAAAAGAAATTCAGGAGAGATGGGTCATCTCCATGGTAACGCTGGGGTACAAGCTGGAATTTCGGGACTTTCCACCATCTTGCTTCCTGAGGTCAAGCGTTCCCAAAGATCCAGAGAAAAGACAATCTCTGTTTCAGGCACAAGACTGATTAATATCTCAAGGGGTGATCATACAGATCCCCACAAAAGAGCAAGGCTTGAGGTTTTATTCAAACTTTTTTATGGTACTGAAACCAAATGGAGATGTCAGACTCATTCTAGATCTAAGAAATCTTAATCAGTTCCTGAAGATCCGCTCCTTTCGCATGGAGACGATCAGGTCAGCAATTCTATCCTTCTAGGAGGAGAACTTCTGGCATTAATCGACATCAGGGATGCATATCTGCATGTCTCTATATTTCCCGCTCATCAAAAGTTTCTGCGCTTCGAGTTAGAACAGCAGCATTTCCAGTTTGTAGCCCTGTCCTTCGGGCTAGCCACAGCACCCTGGGTGTTCACCAAAGTGCTGGCCCCACCTCTAGCCAGGTTAAGGGCACAGGGCATAACAGTTGTAGCGTACCTAGACTATCTCTTACTAATAGATCAGTCGGTGGCTCATTTGGAGCAAAGCGTACGCACTACAACCAACTATCTGAAGAGTTGGGTTGGATTCTCAACCTAGAGAAATCTTCCTTAATACCGCTAGAAAAGCTGGAGTACTTGGGTCTGATCATAGACACAGCCCAGGAAAAGGCAAATATCAACACCATAAGAGAGTTGGTGCGGATGGTCAGGTCAAATGGCGATCCCTCCATTCTCATGAGGTTGCTAGGAACCATGGTGGCTTCATTCGAAGCAGTTCCCTATGCCCAGTTTCATTCAAGACTGTTGCAAAACAGTATCCTGTCTGCTTGGAACAAAACAATTCAAGCTTTAGACTTGCCAATGCAGCTGTCCCAAAGCCTCACTTGGTGGTTACTAACCCAGAATCTGCTGAAAGGAAAATCCTTCAGACCAGTCATCTGGAAAGTGGTAACGATGTATGCCAGCCTTTAAGGCTGGGGAGCAGTACTAGAAAAGACAACTGTCCAGGGACAGTGGTCAAGAACTGAAAGAACCTTGCCCATCAAAATATTCTAGAGATTCAGGCAGTACGTCTGGCTCTAAAGGCCTGGACTTTCAGGTTACAGGATTGTCCTGTCAGGATTCAATCTGACAAGGCCACAGCTGTGGTCTATATCAATCACCAAGGGGGCACCAAGAGTCTCTCAGCGCAGAGAGAGGTGAACCATATTCTAACTTGGGCAGAAAGGAATGTTCCATGCCTCTCGGCAGTCTTCATTCTGGGAGTAGAGAATTGGGAAGCAGACTACTTAAGTCACCAGTAGTTATTCCCAGGGGGATGGTCTCTTCACCCTGACATATTTCGGGCTGCTTGCCAAAGATGGGGGACTCTGGACATAGATCTTCTAGCATCCAGGTTCAACATGAAATTAGTCAACTTTGTGGCCAGAACAAGGGATCCATTCGCATGCGGAACGGATGCGTTGGTGACCCCATGGGATCAGTTCTCGCTGATCTATGCATTACTCCCTGTTCAGTTGCCTCGACTTCTTTGCAGGATCAAGCTGGAAAGAAAGACGGTAATTCTGGTGGCACCAGCATGGCCCAGAAGGTCATGGTATGCAGAAATCTTAAAGATGGCAGTGGAAGGCCCATGGTCCCTCCCACTACGGCCAGATCTGCTCTCATAGGGACCGATATTCCATCCTACCCTACGGTCTCTAAATTTAACGGCTTGGCTATTGAAACCAACATTCTGAAGAAGCGCGGGGTTTCGGGATCAGTTATCTCTACCCTGATTAACGCAAGGAAGCCAGCTTCTAGAACTATCTGTCTGGAGGGCTTATGTTTCCTGGTGTGAATTCAAGAGTTGGCACCCTTGGAGATGTATCATAGGCAGAATTCTTGCCTTTCTACAATTAGGGGTAGAAATGAAATTGGCCTTGAGTACTATTAAAGGCCAAGTCTCAGCTTTATCAGTCTTATTTCAAAGGACCACTTGCTACTCATTCTTTAGTCCGGGGTTTTATACAAGGGGTGACGTAGCTTATTCCGCCCGTCAAACCTCCCTTGAACCCTTGGGACTTGAACTTAGTTTTGTCTGTGTTACAAAAAACAGCCATTTGAACCAATACAACATATTCCCCTAGTCCAAGGAGGATCTTGGAATTGGCTGCTCTTTCTTGTAAAGAGCCATATTTGATTTTTCATGAGGACAGAGTGGTGTTACACCCTCGTCCAGACTTTTTTTTATCAAAAGTGGTTTACACGTTTTCCAAAACCTTGTAGAAAAAACTGACATGTTTAAAAGACTCATTATGCCTCATAGATTATACTTTGGGTTGTTTTCTTTCCAAAATGGGGTCATTTTTGGGGTGTTTCCATTGTCCTGGTGCTCCAGGGCCTTCAAATGTGTAAGAGGTAGTCAAGAAATTATATGTATAATTTATGCTCAAAGAAAGCCTGACAGTGCTCTCTGCATGTTGGGCCTCTGTATGTGGCCACGCTGTGTAAAAGTCTCACGCATGTGGTATCGCCGTACTCAGGAGGAATAGCAGAATGTGTTTTGGGGTGTAATTTGTGCTGTGCCTATGCTGTGTGTGAGAAATAACCTGCTAATATAACAATTTTGTGAAAAAAAAGAGAAAAAAAAATTTGATTTAGAAAAGAATTGTGGGAAAGAACAACTTCAAAAAACTCAGCATGCCTCTTACTAAATACCTTGGAATGTCTACTTTCCAAAATGGGGTTATTTGTGGGGTATTTGTACTTTCCTGGCTTGTTAGGGTCTCAAGAATGCAATGGCACCCTAGCTTGTGGACTCCAAATGGAGACCAAATAATATCCACTAATTTGGGTTATTTTTACCAAAGATATGTAGCAGTATAAATTTTGGCCAACATTTCTGCAGAAAAATTACTAATTTTCAAAATTTTATAACAGAAAGCAAGAAAAATTAATTTTTTTACAGAATTTTCTGACTTTTTTAGTGGTTCACCGAAATTTCGGCTGCCTAAAATTATTGGCCGAAAACTGTTTTTGTCATTCGGCCGAATGACAAAAACAGCCGATACCGAAAAGGGGGCGTGGTCCGCCCTGGGTGCCGCCCATTGCAGGAGTGTCCCTCCCTCCTGCACTCCTTGTGTTAGCAGAGTCACTTGTGTTGGCACACCTGCCCAGGGGCGGGCTGACCGTCGGCTGCTTCCCTCCCTGCTCAGAAAAACCCTGTCCTCAGCCCGCCCAATCTACCATCCCAGCGTCTGTGTCCGGCTGCGGCTCCTCCCCCGTGGTTGCCTAGCAACAGGACGCTGTAGACTGTGAAGGTATTATGGCGTGACGGCGTCCAAGGAGGAGGGAAAACAGAGCGTGGGCGGGAAGAAGGAGAAGGTGGCAGAAGAGAGGACCAGAGGGGAGCTTGTCACTGAGGAGAACAAGGAGTTCTACAAACTCCAGATCTGGGACCTCGAGGGCTGCCTGAAGAGGTGATGGTGGAGAGGGCTACAGGTCTCAGCATGCTCTGACTGGAAGAGGAGCAACAAGTTTAAGGTAGCGCTACAACTCCCAGCATGCCATGGCAGAGTAAAAGTAAATGTTTTCATGAAAGTGCATCAGACTCCTGCACGCCACCTCTTTGATGCGCCTTCATAAAACATGCATACTGATCTAATGGTAGCACATCTAAAAAAGTGCATAGAAAATGTGGCAGGGAGAAGAACGCACCACACTCATGTGGTTCCGGCCAAAGTCATGTTTGTGCATTTTTGTGTGCATTTGCAGTGCATAAAAATGCAGAACTCTGCATTTTTTTTTAAACGCGCATGAAAGCACTACAGTGGTACAATCAAAGCTGATTGGGATCCTTCTGACTCTGACCATCTCCTGTACCATGTCCCCGGTCTCTGACCATCTCCTGTACCATGTCCGCAGTCTCTGACCATATCCTGTACCATGTCCGCAGTCTCTGACCATATCCTGTACCATGTCCGCAGTCTCTGACCATCTCCTGTACCATGTCTGCAGTTTCTGAACATCTCCTGTACCATGTCTGCAGTCTCTGACCATCTCCTGTACCATGTCTGCAGTCTCTGACCATCTCCTGTACCATGTCTGCAGTCTCTGACCATCTCCTGTACCATGTCTGCAATCTCTGACCATCTCCTGTACCATGTCTGCAGTCTCTGACCATCTCCTGTACCATGTCTGCAGTCTCTGACCATCTCCTGTACCATGTCTGCAGTCTCTGACCATCTCCTGTACCATGTCTTCAGTCTCTGACCATCTCCTGCATCATATCTGCAGTCTCTGACCATCTCCTGTACCATGTCTCCGGTCTCTGACCATCTCCTGTACCATGTCCCCAGTCTCTGACCATCTCCTGTACCATGTCCCCAGTCTCTGACAATCTCCTGTACCATGTCCCCAGTCTCTGACAATCTCCTGTACCATGTCCCCAGTCTCTGACCATCTCCTGTACCATGTCCCCAGTCTCTGACCATCTCCTGTACCATGTCCCCAGTCTCTGACCATCTCCTGTACCATGGCTGCAGTCTCTGACCATCTCTGCACCATGTCTGCAGTCTCTGACCATCTCCTGTACCATGTCTGCAGTCTCTGACCATCTCCTGTACCATGTCTGCAGTCTCTGACCATCTCCTGTACCATGTCCCCAGTCTCTGAACATCTCCTGTACCATGTCTGCAGCCTCTGACCATCTCCTGTACCATGTCTGCAGTCTCTGAACATCTCCTGTACCATGTCTGCAGTCTCTGAACATCTCCTGTACCATGTCTGCAGTCTCTGACCATCTTCTACATCATATCTGCTAGAGGTGCACCGCATGGAAATTTTGCTAATACTATTAGCAATGTGTTCTATAAAAATGTATACAGTTCTTTTCGGTTTCGGTTTTCGGCCTAGTATATTTTTCATTTTCGGTATCGTTTTCGGCACCAAAAAACCCATTCAGTGCACCTCTAGTCTTTTTTTTTTTTTACTTTTTAAAAAAAAAAACAAAAAACAGCGGTGATTAAATACCACCAAAAGAAAGCTCTATTTCTGTGAAAAAAAGGACAAAAATTTCATATAGGTACAGTGTTGCATGACTAATTGTCATTCAAAATGTGAGAGCACTGAAAGCTGAAAATTGGTCTGGTTAGGAAGGGGGTTTAAGTACCCAGTGAGTAAGAGGTTAATATTAAATTATTTGCAGAAAAAAAACTGAAAATAATGGTTACAAAAGCATCAAACACCTTATTCTTTTTTTTATTCTGTTTATATTTACAGTACAAGTCTTCCCGGAAGTGCTCAGGTGGAAATGACAACGATGAGGTGAGACATTTATGGTTGTAACCTTCATGCTTAGCAAGGAAACATTTTTCTCAAATCATCTTTCAGGGCAGCATTGAGAGAAGGCTCCTCCCATCTGGAAACACATCATCCACCATTATAAAAAAGAGCAACGTACCCCTGAGCCCCAGTTCTCAATGTGTTTGCTCCGGACCAACAAGAACCATCAGATGTTTGTTTTGCACAAATCTTTCAGGACAACGTGCTAGTTGCAGGAACCTCCCTGTCCAGCTAACTATCACGCTTTTTTTTTTTTTTTTTTATATACGGGTGGTATGCCTAGACAAGGTACGTGGGAGAAAAAAGGTATATATTTTTTTTACATTCTCCTCGTGTTTTTATTAATTGTAAGCCCGAGGCTTCCCTCCCACCGGGGAAACCGTAGTCATCCTCCAGCTGTGGTGCATTTGGAGCAGATCCCCCTATAGCAGTTTCCCAGCAAACTCTATTTTTCTCTGACCTGAGGTTGTGGCCCAGGCGCTCGCGTGGCTCATGCAGTGTCTGAAATAATGGTGGCACATCCGCGTGGCTTGCAATATGGAGTTTTAGGCCATAGTCCTGATCCGGTATGACGTACGCCCGGTCAGAGGGTGAGCTGTGCAAAAACACAGCACTGCAAACATATTTTTTAGTCTCAGCTGAGACCAGGGAAACAGCAGAGAGATATGTACATCTTTGAATTTCCACTATACATAGCTTTGGGATAGCTGGCGGAGGGGCCAGAGCTGAAGTGGGGCTATAAATTTGGAGGCAAATAGAGCAATATGAAGCTGACCATGTCAGACTCAACACATTACCTGCCCTGCAGATCCTGTCATACGGGTGAGCTCCAAGGTAGACTGGGGATTACACATGGCGTACCTCCTTGTGCTTACCTTCACCTATGGCACATTGTGGGGTAGGAGGTCCTGTCTTTTGGTGTTGGTTGCTATGAATGTTTGTGTGCCTCTTACAAGCTCAGAGTGAATGTGCTTTCCTTCACTGACAGCACTGATGAGGCGGCCATGATGGGGCGGCACTGATGAGGAGTGGTTAAGCATAGAACTCATGAAGAGTTTTTCCCATCATAGGTTATTTTATTTATGTTGTCTTTCCTACGGTAGAGATAATCTTCATGTTATGGCACAATACATGAGGCCATACCAACACTAGGTCCTTTGGATAAGGATGTGTGGTCAGTATGTTATGTGCGGGTTATGGCCAGTGTTTCAGCCTGTAGATATAGCATTACTTGTTGTCACTCTGAACCTTATACCTGACTTGGTTTGTTATAGTACTATATTCAAAAATATTAAATTTGTATCTTTTAACAACAGAACATGGTGTAACAAGTGTATGTATTTATGTTCTGTTACTGCTACAGGCTCAATCTCCTTGAAGAGGAGTTCCAGTCTGTAAAAAAAAAATTAAATACTGTAGCTGCTGACTTTTAATATAAGGACACTTACCTGTCCAGGGATCCCGCAATGTCGGCACCTCTAGCCTGTTTCCTACTGCACATACGCTTCCTGAATGGTCCCCCTGTGTGTCCCAGAAGGCAGTGGGGGGGAGGAGTCGGGGCTGCAAATTACGTAGATCGCCCTGCAGCCATCTTACTGGGAAGTGGGAGCAGGTACCTGTCAAAACCAAAAAAGTGGCAGATGTTGCAGTGGTGTGGATTGTGCGAGCAAGCAAAGCTTCCCCTTTTGGTTGGAGCTCTGCTTTAAGTGGTAATCTATGCAGCTCTACTCACACCAATATCGCATTGAGCCCTATGGTCCTGGATGGGCTCAGGCTTCAAATACCGTGCAGGGCACCTGACATTTGCTTTCAGATGTGACAAGAACAGAGATTTTGCATATACAAGAATGTACCATCTGATTGTCCTTGTATATCGCTTATATGCAGTTTATTTTTAACTAAGCATTGTTATGACAATGCTGTACATGGCTCAATATGTGCTGCTGTTGCTGTCTGATATTACCTGCCTTCTAGGATGAAAATTGGAAAGTCCCAAAACTTTGTTCCCTAAAGGAAAAGACAGAGGCCAGGGCCAGGTACATTTCACAACCTGAGATTTTTTTTTCTTTTGGGAGTAGGTTTTTCCTGAATTCTCTATTACTTCCTGTACTGACGCAAGAGTTAGTCTGTGGGAAGGGGGCGGGGGGGCTGGGGGTAGCTAGCTTTTCATTACAGACCTTTATTTTTAAAGAGCCCTTTTGAATTGCCATTCTGCACAGACATTGCAAGACTCCTCATAGGATACTTCCAGTCAACAAGGATCCGCCACATCCTTAACAACCAATGACTCATTCAGCTGTCAGTGGGGTTCCCCTGTTGACAGCTTAAGTGTAAACTAAAGCTGTCACTGCAAGGTCATTCTCTGCTCAAACTATGTCGGGTTGCAGGACCTGCGCTGCATACTCAACTCTGTCAGAATGCAGCACAGCTCCCACAACCCGACAAAGTCTGCCTAACCCAGCGCCTCACTGTGTTGGTTGCTAGGACCGCCGGTATCCTGGCAACCAGTGAAGTACATCATTGCGCACCTGCAGCACCTTCCAACTCCTGCCCCACTGCTAGCATCAGTGTCCTTTTACCGCTGTCATTTTTTATACAATGTGCCTGTGTATCTTGGGTGGGAGGCGGGAGGTGCAATAGATCTGCCCTGAGCCTGGTCTAAACAGTCTAATTAACGTAAAGGACACTGATGTAAGTGGGGGAGACTGCTGGTGATATAAATATGCAGGGGGTGGGGGATGTGTTTCTCTGAAGGGGGGATTCTGAAAGGGGATAAATTGGGAAGGGGGCTCTAATGGGGACACAAACATGGAAGGGGCCACAGATAGGGGGGAGGTTCTGATGAGGCCACAAATATGCAGAGGGGCTCTGATGGGGATGCCAATTTGTTTTGAGACACTCATGAGAACACCAATTTGTGGGGGGCTTTGAAGGGCAGACAAATGAACAGGGAGCTCTGATGGGGGACACAAATGTGTGGGGAAACTCTGGGGACAAAATGTGTGGGGAAACTCTAGGGACAAAATGTGTGAGGAAACTCTAAGGGGGACACATGTATGGAGACAAATATGCGTGGGGAAAATCTGATGGGGACCAAATGTAAAGTGGGGGTTCTGACAGGAACACAGATGTAAAGGCATGTGCACACTGGAAGTTTAGCTCCCGTTCATGAGGCTCTGGCATTTAGGTGTGGGCAGCCTGTCAAATTCTATTCTTTATCGCTGCCTCTGATTCATTTATAAATAATCCGATTTTTTTGGGCCCAAGAATTTGTAAAATATACGGGGTTTGGCGACTCCTGGTTTAGGCCATGCTCCAAGTATTTATTTGGGCACTTTAGGAGTTGCAGTGGCATGCTTTAGCTATCGTGAAACCATATGATACTGTTTTTTTTTCCCAGTCTTTGTGGTTCTTACAATAGTTTACCCTAAGTTGGGGCTTAGGAATTGATCATTTCCTCCCTATTCTCAAACCCATCCAAAGACAAAGCAACGTCTCCATGCTTGCTGATTGGCCTCCCGTTGGGCCAAAGACCAGTGGCACTCTGTGAGCCATGCTGCGTTACAGCGATAGGTGTTTTCAGCCATTTCCCTATTGCTCGCAGATGAATTGATTTTCATAAAGGATTCCTGAAAACTGTAGTTTACTTCACGGTCCCTTGGAGTTAAAAACTTTGAGAAAGGCTGCTCTACATAGTTTTAAAGGTAGAACCTTTCAGTGTATTTAGAAGTAATTTTATTACTGAAGTCATTGACTTCAGTATGGACATAAGAAGGGTTTGCATCAACACCTCTGCAGAGCTACCACCTTGTTCAATTTTTATATAGTGTTTCAACATATCCATATGGCCCTGCTGTCCTGTCAGGGGTAAGCCTTATGGAATAGGTCCTGCAAGCAGTACAACCCCACCCTAAGATATTTTCTTGCTAATAACTCTCATTGTTGCCCTGGAACATGACTTGAGAAAATAGTTAAATACCTGGTAACTCATTTGCTAGGAATCTTCCAGGGCTGCCCGGCTTCCCGTCCCTATGCTCCTATTACTTTTAAAGATTTTTATTTAGCATTTTGTGGTTATATGAATGTTTACCTGTTGTTCACTCAGTACTGTTATGTTACTGAGGCTCAAAGGTATGTTGCTCTTTTTTATAATATTCGATTATATGTTTTCCTTTTTCTAAGTGAGAGGAGCCTTCTCGCAAAGCTGCCCTGGAAGATTTCTAGAAAATGATTTATTAGGTACCTAACTGTTTTTGTTCACATGTAGTGTATGCTGATTTCCAAGTATAAATAAAGCTTTACTATGTAAATATATTTATATATATATATATAATGCTCAACCAGTTCCTGCCTGTAGGACATCCTGGAGTTTGAGTGGTGATACCGTGATGATGCCTGCAGCTACAGGCATCCTCCTGATTTCCTTTGTTTTTTGGGGGGGGTTTTCTGCCGGTGATGCTTTTAAATGTAAAAGCAATCCTAGCGGCTAAATAGCCACTGGATTGTTTTTAAATGCGGTGGTCCTGACATGTTGATCTAAGAACAGCAATATTATTTATGTTCAACAGCAATTCTTCCTCACTTTTTTCTTTCCCCTCTTCTCCTTCAATCCTTTTCTGTTATTTGTCTTCATTGGATTTCCTGTATGCTCCTATACGTTGCCTATACCCATTTGCGGTTCCTGGCAGATTGTGAGAATTACTACATTACATAATATATGTTTCGGTATGGGTGACTAATGTTTTGTTACATCCTTCATAGATTTTGTAACTTAAGCATATGTACCCAAGCTGTTTTGAACTAATATGGAATTCTGTCTTTGTTCAAATTCCAATAAAAATCGAATGTGTTAAATGCGGCGGGGGGGCCTGTGCGATGGGAGGGAGGTCCCCGATCTCAGATGCTTTTAATTGCAGAGGAGAGATCTGGGGTCTAATATATATATATATATATATATATATATATATATATATATATATATATATATATATATATATAATATATAATATATAATATATATGTGTGTAGCAAAGGTTTTTTTTTACCCCCGTAGGAGCTGCTGATAATTTTTTTCGGGCTTACCATTACCATCTTTACAGTGTTCATCCTAGGGGTACTTATCACTTGCTCAATTGAAACACTGGCTCCAACACTTAGTCCTTTTTTCCAAGTTATATTAAATAACAACTTACTCAATAGTAAGGTAGAGGGTAAAAAGGGATTCAGGTACCTTGGATCTTGCGGTTTGAGGTAATTTCTATATGCAGCGAATAGCACTTCCACAGCTGGATTCAACAACCACCGGATAGGCCTCTCTCACCGACCTAGCAGCGATGCGATGCTCAAACACGGTCTCTGCCACAGACCTTACAATCTTGAATGAACTGACTGCTGTGTTTGATCCAAGATGCGTCTCCGACTGAGTTCCCAGGCTCTTCTCAAGATACCAGCCTTCTGCTCGGTCCTCTCCCGAAAAGTCCTCCCCTGGTCACTGCAATCCCTTGCTTCTTCCCGCAGGCCAGACAGCAAAGAGACCATCCTTTGGACTGGAAGGCCACTAAAACTCTGATCCTTCTTTTAGTAACTAGGCCTTAGGTCCGCCAACCTCAAGGCAGAACTTTAAGCAGTTCCCCAGGCCAGGAGGGCCATGAGGTCAGGAAGCGCCAACCACCTCCGCACGGTGTCTGTCCCTTAAATACCCCTACCCAGAATGTCCGGCGGGTGAACCACTCCCACCGAATAGCTTCAGAGCAAAGAGTATTCAATATATTCGACCAGACTGTATTTCCCACATCCACCAATGATGACAGCACCACCCATGGTGTGATGGAAATCTGCACAGTCCAGCCAAACTGGTACAGAAATCATTACATTTAGGCAATAATAAGTTGAGCTTAACTGTAGCTTCAACTAATTTAAATTTCAAAAGAATAGCGTCTGCTCTTCAGGAGCAGGGCGCTATATATATATATAGATAGATAGATAGAGATATATATATATATAGATAGATAGATAGATAGATAGATAGATAGATATCAGTGGTGGAGTTGCAGCTATCTGGCATGGCCATCCACAGCCTAGCTTTTGGAGTGCTGCATCCAGACCCCTCTGGACTCAATAATGCGGGGGGATAGCCTAAAAATGACCTTCAGCATTGGGTTCCCCATAAGGCACTTTTCTGATCCTACTCTGGTAACCAGTTAGCCCTGGGATTCTTTCAAGGTTCTGGTCCTGAACATGGGCCTTGCCTCAGCACTTGCCCTGTCTCTGAAGACTCATTCCCTGAGTAGGCAGACAGGACTGAGTACTGGGATCTCATTTACTTAGGTTACAGAGTGCCTTTACAATTCCTCCTCTCTGCTGTTTTTTTCGGCAGAAGGGGTGAACACTGAGAAACTGAGCATCATTTACTGAGTGGAGTGTCATCCATGCTTGGCACTCTTACCCACCATTTAGCATCAAAGAAGCAATTTCCTGCTTTAAAAAGGCCCACGTAAAACTCTTCTCTTCAGTCTTGCAACCCTCTGATGAGCGTGCAGGGTGATCTGAGGCACAGAGTCTTGAGCACCGACTGGTTTTCACCAGAACACTTGATGGTGGAAATGGATCGGAAGCCCCAATGGCAGGCTGGTACCAGGTCAACGCCCTCAGGTTCTCATCAAAAACGGGTGAGTGAGGACAAGGAAGGCTTTGGTGTGGAGGCTATACACTAGGGGGTCCACAAGAGAATGGAAATGTCCAGGCAGGTGTGTATTCAGGAGCGTAATCAGGTCCAGGCAGGGGTTGAGGAAGGCAGCAAACAGGAGTACTCGGGTCAATCTAGGGGTCTGGACAAACATCTGTCAGGCGAACACAGAGGTAAGCATTATCGCTCTGGGTATCAAGGGGTAGCTGGTAAGAAGGCACAGCACCAGCCACTTCAGAAGTTTAAATACCAATTTGGCCCAAGGACAATTGTAAGTTCTGGCAGGGAGTCTGCTTGAGGCCTTGCCTAGTATCCTTAGCTTTACATTGCCTAACTGCTATGCAGTTGCAATATGTTTGATTGTAGACATGGGGGGTTGACTTCAGTTCATATGCTAATGGCTCTGGTGCTGATTTGAGCGTGCCTGCTGATGTCTGCGGCCTGGTGTTGTGGTGCTCTCAGGGTGTGTCCCATCTCTACCCTATGGGTCCATTAGGCGTGGCTGGCTACTCTGCCCTCTTGGCTGAGTTTTTTTTGTACAGTTATGCGACATTTTATGGCCTGAGTTAACCAGTTGTTGACTGCCTCTGACCATAGAGGTCACAAGTGCCTGCCCGCATCTTCCCCTGCAGAGTTCGTCTGTGAACTGCTTGCAGCCTTAGTGGTATCAGTGTCTTCTGATAAGCTTCTTCTGGAGGAGTTGTAGTCTTCTGCTATTACTCCAAAATGAAGAGATAGTGTTTTGGCTCTTACTGATGTAGTGTGCACTATTCTGAAACTAGAGTATTAGCGTGTTGCTTCTACCAATGCTGTTTCCAGTCTTGGGTCCTTTAGAGGCCCTAAGACAACCAAGTCTTTTCTGTGGCACCCACTGTTCCAAGCCTTTCTTTACGGAAATGGAAACACCCAGATTAAAATTTTTGTTCCCTCCAAGCGCTTATTATCCTTGTACCTGTTTGAGGGGTATGTTGCAAAAAAAGGAGTCTCCCCCCACTGTGGATTCGACAGGATCCCACCTTAACAAAAGGACAGTATTGCTACGGATTGCACATGTTTTTAAGGACCCAGCCGATAAAGGGATAAAAGCTGTCTCTCGAGCTCTGTTCTCACTGACAGATCATGCTTTTTACCCCATCTTTGCTGTAATCTTATTCTGCCAAACCTTGGCTGCATGGGCAAAGTCCTGTAAGGAGCACGTACCGCTGCTGCCATTGATCTCGATTTATAGAAACATTTAGAGCAAATGGTTCTAGCTGTAAGCTTCAGCTGCGACAGTCTGCTTGGAAGCTCCCTGTCGCGTATCCCATGTGGGTCTTCTATATGCACACATGTGGAGGAGATTTAGGCTGTAGTGCTGGACTGCAGAACCTAGGTTTTTAGAGGCACCTGATCTGCATCGCCTTTAAGGGACAACATTTCTTTGGTTCTACCCTTAATACATTTTTCAAGAACACTAGTAGAAGTGTTTCCATCTTCCTCGGCAGAAAAAGCCTAAGCTTCAGTCTGGAAAGGTCCATCCCTTGCAGGTACTTAAAAAAAAAAAAAAAAAAAAAAAAAAGAAGCCATTTCATTTCTCCAGACCTCCTAAGCTTGGCTCCCAGTCTGCCTACAAGTTTTATGCCAGTCTTCCTCTGCATTAAGGGGCATCCTCATTTGCCAGAGTAGGGGGACATTTGAGGACATTTTGAAAGCTTGCATCTCAGATTCTTGGATGAAGTAGTTGGTTTCTACGTGCTACACTCTTTGTCACTGCACAGATTAGCATATTTCCTGGACTAGGGTGTCATTACCCCAGTTCTTGTGGCATAACCAATCAGTAGTTTTATACCAGTTCCCGAACCCAGAGTGGGCACCCACCACAAAGCACTGAATATTTTCATTTGAGCTCAGAAATTCCACCTGGAATTCACCAAAACTGTCATTGCCACCCTTAATTAGGGATACTTTTTAGCTTCTGTTTTCATTTTTCCTGCACATCAGCAATTCCTGTGCCTTATATTATGAATTCTGGAATAAAATCAAAATACTAGTAATGTTGCTTTGTAAGGGTGATCTAACAGCCACTCCACCCCCCCAAGAAAAAAAATGTTCAACTGCACTTTGTAGATCCTTCCCACTCTTAAATGACATATCTATAATCATTCTATTAGTAAAGGGCTAGATAGCCAATGTGCACAAAGTCCAAAAAACATGGGCTGCGACCACAAAACTCACACAGGGTTATTTAGAGCGCAGCACTGAAAATGTGTGTGTATTGTATTTAACTTTATTAATATGAAAAACCCCATCAGACCCGGTTTACGTTTTTTTTTTTTTTACCTATTTACAGGGCACAGAGGTGGGTGGATTCATTGCCTTTATTCAATTCAGTAGCTGCTTTTGAATCCACCCACTGTCTTGCACTGTTAATCAAAAGTAAGGCGGACTTGATGGGGAACTAGTCTTTCTATTCCCCTTCAGGCTCTGCCCACTCAGTGATGAGTAATTTCCCAAACATTGGCATAAGGGCCTCACTTGTATACCCTTTTACATTTAGCTAAATTAAATGGGACCGGGGGTACTGTACTGTGCGGGAAGCTGTCACATGAGTACTTTCCAGCACAGGCACGGCCCATTCTGAGTACTGCTTACTTCTGTAAACCAGCTCAGTGTTGGCCTTAATTATAATCAGTTTCCTAATCTGGGAGCTGGCAGTAATTCTTTAAGAATTTGTTGCTGCCATAGTAACAGGTTCCTAAAGTGCTACGTGTTAACATTATCGAGAAATGCTTACCAGAAATAGGTGCAGAACTTTCTTAAAGCGAAGTTCCAGTCATTTTTGTGTTTAATTAAAGTCAGCAGTTAAAAAAAGTGTAGCTGCTGAATTTAAATAAACAAACACTCACCTGTCCCACGATCCAGCACCCTCGCTTCTCTCCCTGGCACTGGCATTACAGGTGTGGGTGCCTGGCTGTGACAGTTTGCGGCTTCACAGCCAACTGCGCGTGTGCAAGTCACGCTGCGCCTCCTCAATAGCCAGGTAATCTTCTGCGACCTGTGATGTGTCCCAGAAGATTGCAGGGAGGGAGGGGGAGAGGAGAACTTCTGCTCGAGTCGCCTAGGCGGCCCGAGCGAAAGTGGGAGCTTGGTACCCGTCAAAACTAGGTACCCCCCCCCAAAAAAAAAAATTACATGCTAAATGTGCCATGAAAGGAGGTGAGGAGTCCTTAAAGTGGAACTTCCACTTTTGGGTGGAAACTGCCACCAGAAAAGTGCTGTTAGGGCTGTGCTGAATTTACTGACAGTCTTTTTAGTGAAATTTATAAAAGGAAGTCTCTCTAATACAAAATGTTTAGCTTGATAAATCCTCAGTGTCACAGGTTCAAACTTCCTCTGATATTTGATGGTGCTCAGATTTGCACCAGTTAGAACAAGCATAATATTGTCAGAATGCTTTGCAGCTGTGCACACAGTTGTTCATTGTCTCTCACCCGCCTCTTAAGACCAAGAACAATAGTGTGTTCTGCAGCACACAGAGATTCATGCAAACAAGTGCTGACCTCTACTCCCTGATGCACATTTCGCTACAAAGGACTTTTTCAAATCCCTTTGCAGGGCTGCCACCTGGTCCTCTGCTGTTCTAGCAGGTGGACATTCAGGCTTCATCTAATGCCAGCTTTAGTTGATGTGTCCTTCAGATGGCTCATTGAGCAGCAGGCAGTCCTCAGTTTTCTGTTGTCTTGTCCTTTAATAGACCCCAGAGCTCTCCATAAAGAGGGCCTGTTACCACCCATGCCACCACAAGGGATATTGTTCATCCCTTGTGATATCAATAAAGTTCAATAAAATAAAAAGTAGAGAGTGTAAAAAAATGAATTTAAAGAAAATAATAAAATTTTTTTAAAGTGCATAGGTCGCCACACATTTGAGTGAGAGCAATAACTGTAGCATTAGACCTACTGTTTAACTCTAAAATGGCAACCTGTAAAGGCTTTTAAAGCGTTGCTTATGGATAATTGAATGTACCCTAGTTGTCACTATTCCATAGATGTGCACCTTTTAAAAGCTTGACATGTTCAGTATCTGTTTACTCGGCATATCATCTTGTATATTTTACCAAAAAAAATTGGGTATTATGTTTGTGTGCACTAAATTTATTAAAGTGTATTTTCCTAAAAATGTGCTTTTAATAAACCACTGCACACATATCATGTGACATACAGAATTGCAACACCCACCAATTTATTCTCCAGAATAAACTGGCTTACAGAAAATATATACGGTTTGGAAGTGCTAATTTTCTATTAAAAAAAAAAAATGCATTTTTTTTTTTTACATGTGTATGAGAAATGTCAGAATTAGCCTGGGCAGTAAGATTCTTACCTTGGAGTCCATTGAGGGACATAGGTCCCACTCTTCTGTACTCATGATCATGCTGTTGGTATAGCTTTGCTGCAAAACAGAGGCATGCTTATTGTAGGAGGGGTAGGTGGCAGTATAACTCCCTGAAGGTGAATTGTTTCCTGTGCCCCTCAATGTACTCCAAGGAAAGAATTTTATGAAGAGCACAAGAATCCAGTTTTCTTTGTTTTTTTGTTTTTTTTTTAAATAATTGCTGTGAGCACAAAAGGGGGAAGGAAAGGATGTCACTGAGAGGTGCCCCTGACCTGACCTATATATACTTTCAGATGTCAGAACACCCTTCTGTGCTCCTAATGAAAAAGGTGCAGTGTTCATAAATAAGTAGGAGTTCTGGCAAGTCTCCCAGAATACAGTGCAGATTCTCAGTTGGCTGTTGACTGCTTGGATCCTAAACCCGTCAGGTCATGCAGAGCAATTTTCATAGTACAAGAGTAAATCAATTGAAAACAATGTGATTTCCATTGTCATTAAATTCTTTGCAACTCAAGTCGCATCTGAAATCACACTACTGCGAACTAGGGCTTACTTTAGCCTTTTAAAACTTTTAGTGGTAAGTGTCTTGCCTAACACCAGGCACTACAAGGTTCCAGGCTATTCTATTTGTACACCCCTGGCTCAGGGAGGTGCATAGAGGAGGTTCTCTAATTATTGGGCATTTTTTTTATGGGTAAAATGATTATTTTTAAAAATCCAAAATGGCCAACGGCTTTATTTTAAACTTCTAAGAAGACTAATTTTGACAGACACAAAGGAAAAGAAATTACAATATACTGGCTCACTGATGCATCCTTTAGCAAACATAATTTTCCACTTAGACATTTTTTTTAGGAATTGACTGCATGTATGTTTGTGTGTGCATTTAAATTTACTAGTATGATGTGCGAAACTTTTAATCTGCAGTGATATTATATTTCCATAGTTGCCTATTTGTCTTTTTGTTCCATAAATATTAATCATTCATCGACCTGCAATGCATGTCACATTTTACATGAACCATGTTACACAACTAGAGAATCATATAAATTGACAAAGCTAGGTAAACCCACCTTGTCCTCAGAAAACTTTTTCTTAGTGGACACCATCCTTAATTGAAACACAAACTGAAGGCCCGATGCTGCCTATAAAAGGTGGGAACAGGCAAATAGGAATTTATATGTGCCACAGAGAAATCACAGAATTATGTAGGATCATTCCAGTCTTTATTACAAAGTAAAACAAAAAACAAAAAAAAAAAAACAGTAGGACGAAGATGTTTTAAAGAAATCTGTTTATGCAAGTATCTATTATATCGGATCAACGCGTTTCCCAGGACATCAATCACCAGGACATTTATATAAAATCACTCAGCTAAGACGCCATGGGCAATATGTGACCGATGGATGCATTTACAACCGGGAGGAGCATGCAGGCCTAATATGATACTCCGGATATATGGGGGTCTCCATTTACATCTTATCACTAGGCGCTCAAATTTATTGTGTGAAGTTTGGGAACTAACAAGATGGGACCCTGTTGCATATTAAGGTTCTTCCCTTGCCTTGGTGAATATTTTGTGATTTTAAATGATTGTCCTGGCAATTTCAATATGGTAAGACGGACTCTTTTGAAAGAGAATGAATTGACTTACTGTATATGTAAGGGGCATGGGTTCTGAGGAAGCGAGTCTTTCACAAAACGCTTCGACCCAAGATACCATATACTAGATCAATGTTTCTCAACTCCAGTCCTCAAGACGCCCCAACAGGTCATGTTTTCAGGATTTCCCTCAGATGAAATGGCTGTAGTAATTACTAAGGCAGTGAAACTGATCAAATTGCAAAATAATGGAAAGCCTGAAAACTTGACCTGTTGGGGCGTCTTGAGGACTGGAGTTGAGAAACACTGTACTAGATACTTGCATATACAGAATATTTCTTTGAAATGTCTTTATTACTGTTTTTTTTAACTTTGTAATAAAGATTGGAATGATTTTATATAATTGTGTGATTTCTCTGTGGCATCTAAATTCACATTGGCCTCTTCCCGCCTTTTAGGGGTGGTATAGGGCCTTCAAATCATATAAATTGGCTCAGCTGGATATATGATGCTTGTAAAAAATTAATGTGCAATATGTACACTATAAAAACTAGGCATGGTTTCAGGTTACAGTTACTGTATAAAAACAGGACATCATTGACTAAGAATATTACTGTGTTAAAAAAAAACAAATCGGTTAAATGTGTCGTCATCACTATGAATTATGGTATTGATAATACTACCAAAACCATGACTTTGTATAATAAATACTTTAAAAACAGCGATTCAGTCACCAAATATGTACATTTAGATACAGTTAGAAATATACTTTACCTATTTATAGCTATACTATTTATTTAAAATGGTAAACACATCCCTTAGCAGTTTTATATCATGTGTTTACTATGCCAATACATGATTAAGGTTAAATATGACATTCGGAGAGAGGTCACTGGTTTGATATAATGTTTCCTCTTGTTAAAACCAAGTTGTATTTTTTAGAATATACTATTGTGTGATGAATATTCCTAAAGCAGTAATTCCAGAAAATCTTAAAAACTGAATTGCAGACAGAACATTCACATAGTTCACTGTCTGGACTACACATGCAATGTAGAATAACTACAGTCTGATAACTATTTTATTTATTTATTTTTTTCATTTCATTTTAGCAAAACAGTGATAGTGCAAATGTGTCACCTTCATCTCCAGTGTCATCAGAGGTACATGTTATGTTTTGGTTTTCTTTTATTTGTGGGTCTGGTCCACCAAACCAAAATTTTAGTTATGAATAACTGCTGGAGGGATAAACTGCACACCGGGTGTCCTGCTGCTTTGGCTTCCATGGGGGCTCTGCACCTGCTGCTTTCTTCATATAACAAAAAAGTTAAAATTTTAAAGTAGAACTATAGGCAAAACCTTTTTTTTCTTTTAGAGTAAGGGAGGGTTATAACCCCTGTAAGGTTTATTTTTTGCCATCTTTGTCCCACTGGGGGGGGGTTTACCTTCACTTCCTGTCCCATAGCCAAAACAGGAAGCAAGAGGAAATCCCTGCTACTTAACCACTTCAGCCCCGGAAGGATTTACCCCCTTCCTGACCAAGCCCTTTTTTGCGATACGGCACTGCGTCACTTTAACTGACAATTGCGTGGTCGTGGGGCGTTGTACCCTAACAAAATTGACGTCCTTTTTTTTCCCCACAAATAGAGCTTTCTTTTGGTGGTATTTGATCAGCTCATTGCGACAGACAGATCGGACACTTTTGACACTATTTTGGGACCATTGGCATTTATACAGTGATCAGTGCTATAAAAATGCACTGATTACTGTCTAAATTCACTGGCAGGGAAGGGGTTAAACACTAGGGGGCGATCAAGGGGTTAAGTGTGTTCCCTGGGCACGTTCTAATTGTAGGGGGGATGGGCTCACTATAACATGACAGAGATCACTGCTTCCGATCACTGGGAGCAGTAGATCCCTGTCATGTTTCTAGGCAGAACAGGTAAATGCCTTGTTTACATAGGCATCTCCCAGTTCTGCCCTTCCGTGTCATGATCGTGGGCCACCGGAGGACATCGAGTCCGTGGGCACACTCCCGCTAGCCGCCGATGACTCAGCAACGTACGGGGTACGTTGTTTTGTGCACCCGTGCCACTTTGCCAAGGTATATTGGCGTGAGCTGGTCGCCAAGTAAAAGGAATCTTTTAGGGATCCTAGGTCACCAGAACTAGTGTCCCCATTGGCAGATCTTCCCTCTATTACTTTTCTGGGGTGATAATGGTAAACAGGACAAACCGAGAAAATGAATCTCCCTAATGGTGGCACAGACAGCAATAAAAACTGACAGGATGTTCTAATTCCTCTCCCCTCTATCCAAAAAGTAAAAAAAAAAGGTTTTGCCTTTAGTTATACTTTAAATGTTAGAGTAACACCCCATTCTGTTGTGCTCTATTGGGAGGTCATAGCTGGGAACATGGTATGGTATTTCAGTTTCAATCTTGAAACATGTACATTAATCTAGTGAGTGAATCCATTGGCAGCTACTCGCAACTTAAATAATAATTTTGATGAGCCAACCATTTAAAATGTTTTATGTTTCATGGTTTGTTTTTTTTTTTTTGGTTGCTAGAAATTGTATTGACATGTTTGAGTGATTTTGGTGATCATGGTGGATTTTCGCTGATCTCAGCGTATAGTGGGCAGAGAGGTCTGCCTGTTCAGCTCACTGAGCTTTGATAGGATAGAGTAAGCAAGTCAAGATGTTTTCAGAGAAAATATTATCCTTTTAATTTTCCATTTGAACACCACCAACCGGCCTCCAATTCAACTTGTGATGAACAGACTAAAATGGATCATGGGTGCAAGCACTGGCACTTTAAGGCCACTTCAACCCAAAATTGAGAGAGAGACAAAAGCCAAATTCTGATCTCTTGAAGACTCCAGTGGCAAACTTTCCCCTTAATCATTTCTGTTGAAATCCAGGAATTTGTTCTACCTTGTGGGAGATCCAACGTAATGGCTTGACGGCAGCAGTAGGCTGAAAGTCAATTCTTACCACTGGAGTCCCTAAGAGATTTGAGATGCCAGCTTGTGATTCCACTTCCCAACAGTCTCTGAAAGCTGACAAGTCTGAGTTTGCCTGTTAATTGGAAAAATTTAATATACATTTCCTGTGTTGCGTATTTATGCTGTTCATAGTATAACAAATGAATCATTATCTATTATTTGCATAGACTCATCAGTACATGATCTAGGAACATGTCAATTTATTTTTTTATTTTTGAAGAATATCTGGTTCATCATAACTTTAATGTTTATTTTCATTTTAGGACTGTGAACGGTCACACAGTAGCTCTCCAACGCCATTTGGATTAAAGCCGAGATCAGGTAAGCATTCCCAAAAACTGAAGTTTTTTTCTTTTATTAAAAGCATTTTGGCTGGTGAGGATAGGGTGCCAAACAAGGTGATTTTGAAATCCAATTGCCATTTTCCTACAAAGTAAGTTGTCATTTCAGATTTTATCCACAGCGCAACCTACAGGTTAAACAACAATGACGGTGTGTGTAATGGTACTTTTAGCTCAAAAATAACTTATTGCATTTACCATAATTGATTGGTCAGATTTAAACAACCACCAAATGAGGCAGAGATTCTTAACTGGAAGCATCCAAATCTAAAGCTATGAGAACCAAATGATGGGTGTATGGAATTCGACCTTTGAATACTTTTGAAAAAAAAAAGAAAGTTTTAAACCAGACTCTCTGCACTATTGAACCTGAAATCAAAGTAGAGAATATGCCTTGACTTGTATTGAATCAGCCGAAATTTGATCCATGGGTGGCTGTCAGCACCATTTAGCTCAATCGACTCTTGCAAAGGAGCTAGGCGTAAAGTTCTAGGCTGAAAATTGATGCATCCAGTCAGGTGCATGCACTGTTTGGCTATTCTGTCAGTCAGTGATCAGGAGTAGGATAATTTATTTCCTTTTTTTTTTTTTTTTGGTGGTGGGTCATGGTTAATGGCAAGAAATGTACAGCTAAAAATTGTATATCCTAATTGTACACGGCAGGTCTTGTAGTGGGGAAGGAATTTTTCCCCTGTGGGAACAAATTGGATCGTGCTTTGCTGTTGTTTTCTTTTTTGCTCTCCTCTGGATCAACTATGGGTATAGGATTGTAATTTTTTGTTTTTGTACTTTATTGGTTGAACTAGATGGACTTGTGTCTTTTTTTTTCAACCAGACTAACTATGTAACTATGTCATAGACCATGAGTTATATGCAGGCTATCTTCAGATCACTGGCAAAAAAACTTGCTAGAGCTGCCCCTGGTGCACACTCATATAATCTCACCCATTTTGTGCTTTGAGCACTGGATCCTGCTTTAGGCGCTCTCCGTGGCATGAACTGTAACAGTTGTAGTTAGTCGCAGGGTGCTATGCAGGTCTGACGTGGTTCCAGACCCTGAAGACCCCTTTGGGGGGTATGCCTACTGTGATGGGCAAAGCCTGGACCCCCTGAACCATTTTCTGGCTATTAATCTACATCACGTAGTGATTAACACACAATGTGGATACACAAGTACAGGAATTGGGAATTGCTCCATGTTGTTCTTGGCGCTAATGTTTCGGGTCATACACAATATAATAAAATCGGGCGAACATTTTTGTCTAAAGAGTTTTCATATAGTGTGTACACAACTTTCGCAGCCGATTCTGACTTTTCGTACGAAAATTTCCGAAGGGACAAACTCCAAAAAATATTCTTGTACGGGAACAGAGCGAACAATTTTCGTTTAATGTGTACTGTTTTCGTACAAGAATAATCAGAAAAGAAAGACTGCACATGATCAGAAGCAATACACAACAAAAGAAAAAGCCTTTGTCGTACGAGAATTTTCGTACGCATTTTCGTTCATCGGTTCCGATTTGCTGTGGAGCAATGAAGAAAATCGGACGATCATTTGCCCAATTTTCTTATAGTTTGTACACCAATTTAGTCTCAGGATGATAATGTAGCCGTAGTACCTCACAGTTGACACACTTCCACTGAAAAATCGTGCACAGAATGTTTTCCTGTTGCCTTCTGCTACAGATATACAGCCACAGGCACGTGGTTGGCATCTGGGTCATCGCAGCTTCTGCATTTCAGATTCGCATAACCTTGTTCTTCTGCATCCTTTTCCGGGAGTACCACACCGGGATTCCACTTAAATTTCTAAGTGTGGATTACAGGCACAAGGGAGCCTGGGACAAAGTAGGTGAATAACCTGCATTCTGCTGATGTCCTACAGGAGGCTCAGAACATATCTCAAGGTGATAACTGTTCCGTTGTCCTGAAGCAATGTCCGATTATGACACCGATCCCCTCCCCTGACCCGAGCACCCTTTTAGCCATGTACCACACAGCCTATCTGACAAAAACAGATTTCTGGGCCATGTCTGAATTCTTTGGAAAAAAATTGGCACTCGTTCACCTTTGGTTTCCAGGGACCAAAAGATGCCACATTTCCTCTCTTCATCCTGACTTTGTTCATGAATCAGAGATGGAACTTGCAAACCTGTTTAAGGATGAAATGAAGACACAGATATTGTAGCAAAAGCTGCAGAGGATTTTCAAACTGCGGCATGGGCTGCTGTTGTGGACACACTAATTGACGCAATATGAACAAATCTCTAGCTAAAAGCATCAGATTCATCACAGTCAAATGAATGGGCTGCAAAATGACACTGCACAGAAACGCCACCGCAGAGCAGGCTGCTCTGAAAAAGCAATCCACACTCGGAATGCTTTTCAGAGGTGTTGGAAGGCGACATTTCACCTCACCACCTGATTTAAACCTATAATTGCCTTACTACCACGCCACAATCGCATGCATTGCATGGCAATTGTAGGTTTAAATCAGGTGGTGAGGAAGCGACATAATGCCTCCTCGCCACCTGTCAAACGCGCTTGAATCACTTTCCAGAGGAGCAGCAGTGCTTGTTCCATTTCTAAACCCCTAATTGCATTCGGCTGCGGCACCCTTAGGGCTCATTCACATATGAGATTGGGGGGGTGGTAAAACCCTGCAGTTGAGCTGTGGTTTTACTGCCCCCCAATTCCTACCCAGTTGAGGGGGTACACTGCATAAGTAATATGCTCTGTTTGCTTTCGGCGGGGCTCTACCTCCTGACGATCACAAACCAAGTGAATGTGCGCTGCAACCACGTGCAATACACCTAGTTGCAGTGTTCTAGTGCCGGGTCCAAGGGGTTTAAAGCAGGTGGTGAGGAGGCGATGCAACACCTCCTCACCGCCTGCTTTAACCCCTTGATTGCTGTACTGAAATTTGCACAGAAGGGCCCCATTAATTTGAATGGAACACGTTGGGTGAGCGCAGCAACACTGGAATGCACTGACCAAAATAGAAGATAATGGAGTACACCACAAACCAAAGCTCTTCTCTGTCCCTTGCATCTACTGCTGCCTTTGTTGCTTTGGTCCTATTAAGGCAGGGATACAGAGAGATAGAGTGCAACTTATATCGCTCTACCAGAGCCTGTACCCGGGACTAGAGAATCCGTGTCGGCAAATGCAGCCACCTGCTCATTCTGCTGGCCCCACTCCAGCTCCTATTAAAAGATAGTCCTATTGTTTCTCTGTGAGGCACTGTTCTAAAGACGGCAGGCCAGCAAGCCAAGGGTGCAATCTAACTGTCACCTTGCTGCGATCGATGAGTTCCTGACCCCCGCTCTGGACTGTCTCTTATCTCTATGCATATGGATTTTGTGGTTAAAACGTTGGTCTGCTAAACCTGCTAGTAAGGGGAGCCTTATATGCATGTCTTTTAATGGTGAAGACCTATTGGGAAATCCCATAATAAATTGGTCAAAGTAGAAAAAGCCTAAATCTCCTTTGGCTACTACCTCTACTCAGCGAAAGTGATCTTTTTATTCTCCCCAGGTGTCTACCTCAAAAGCATAGCTTAGTACTTTGTTTTGTCGCAATCCGTGGACCTCTAAACCCATCAAGCCTACCCAGAAGCTTGTCACACAGTGCAGTAGTGTCCCTTTTCCTGGTATATCCTGGACCTCTGGGTGCAATATGCTATTTCAAAGGGATACAAAATAGAATTTCTATCTTTGCCCGCTTCTTGCTTCCCACTCCCAAATGCCAGCAGCAGCTCAAACTCCAAAAAGCAGTTTTCTTTTTCAAACATCATGGGACACAGAGTTAGGCTAATATTCATTACCTACTGGGTTATACGCCATCTCTAGGTGAATGAACACTGGTAGACAAAGTCTTCGACAGGAAGTGATCCCCTATATAACCCCTCCCATAAAGGAAGTACATCATTTTATTACCAGTGTCTGCAAGGTGGATGGGCACGTTTGTTTGAGCTCTAGGTCACTAGTCCCACAAACGATTCTTAAACGAATCAAGGGATTGACCGATCGGATCCATTTGACACAGGCTCTATATGCTTAGATAAATGATACCCGAGCCTTGCAAAGAAGACTCAAGATCCTTCAAGGTTTTGCCTGTAATGCGACCTCTGGGCGCTGGACCCTGCAACCTGCAAAGTGGAATCCTGGACACCACCGCACTAAGGCATTCCTGCAGGGTGCTGTACAGGTCCAAGGGAGTGGACCCTAAACATGAAAAGGGTACCCAGTGCTCAAAGTCCTCAAGTGACAGGAACCCGCCGTGATGGGTGAAGATTGGGCTCTTAGTTTCTAAGCTGCCCTGCGCCTGGACGGGTAAGTGAAACCCCTTTATTTACTTATTGTGGGGTGTCCCAGTGATTGTAACAATCAGTCAAGCTAGCTAGAGGCTGGACACCTGTGTGCGGTGACCATACGGGCGAGTTTTGGGCTAGCTGTGGGTGTTTGCAAAGTGTACCTTTTTTGCTTGTGTCTAGCTGTTTTTTACATGTATGATGGTGCGCCATTTCGCCATGGTTTGCCATGGCGCACGTGCATTCGCAAGAGGGCTGCTGTGCTCAGTTTGTTTGGCAGTCATATCGCACGCGGCTTCGCCTTATGCCACTTACACACGGGCGGATTTTCCGTCGTAAAAAACTTGGATAGTTTTTCCTACGGAATTCCGCTCAAGCTTGCCTTGCATACACACGGTAACACAAAAGTTCTCTGAACTTTCGACCATCAAGAACGCGGTGACATACAACACTACGACGTGCCGAGAAAATGAAGTTCAGTGCCTCTGAGCATGCGTCGAATTGTTTCCGAGCATGTGTAGGAATTTTGTGCGTCAGAATTTGTACAGACGATCGCATTTTCGAATGAGAACTTTTTCCGACCGAAAAATTGAGAACCTGCTCTCAATCTTTTGCTGGCGGGAATTCCACCCGCAAAAGTCCGATGGAGCATACACACGATCGCATTTTCAGACCAAAAGCTCTCATCTGTTTGCTGGACGAATTTCCAATCGTGTATACGCGGCAATAGGCGTTGTGCGCACTCGGAACCATGCATGCGCCATAGCCTAATCTGGGCACACAGAGATTTGCATCATATGCAAATAAGAGCCGCGCCCATTGACCGCACATGTGTATGCACACAAAAGCGCAGAAAGTCCCGGCGCGCGCATGTGTATGCGCACAAAAGCGCAGAACGTCCCGGCGCACAGGCAGCTTATTTAAGCTGTGTATGCCAAGCATGCAGTGCTTCCAGAAGACGGCTGGGGGACACAGAGCAGGCTTCAAACCAGGCATTTGCAGCAGTTCATTTCTCCTTACCCGGGTCACGGGAGTCACCAGGTGTTGCTTGGCAGGCTAAGGTGCTTAGCAGGATTGTTGCATAGGGGCTTGGTAAGCCCTATTAAAGGGTCTCCATTCTAAGGTATGTTAATACTACATCCTGGTACTCCCTTTTTGTGGCTTGTAAATGTCTTCAAAAAAGAGGAGTAAGACTTCATGGAAGGGCACACCTATGTCGTCAGTAGCTCCTGATGAACCTAGTCGTATCACTAGTGTTGTATCCCCCGAAAGACCAGAGGCTTACGGGCAATCTGAGCCGATGCATCTATCCGGTATGGTGCCTACAGTAAACGCTGCTGCTTCACCCTTTATCAGCAAGGATGAACTGTCCTCGGCCCTAGCCAGGTGAGAGCACAGGATTGCTGGCATGATTGCCTCCATCCCGCAGGGTGGAAAGAAGCGTGACAGATCCCCCTCCCCTGAGCCTCCTAGTTTGGAGCAGGAATGGGTCGAGGATGGGGAAGAGCTAAAAGTTCAAGATTCTGTGGAGGGCCTGGCGGATGAGTCTGCTTCTGAGCAACCCAGACAAGAAGATAATCCAGTTGGTGTCTGCCTCAGTCGCAGAGTCTTTTGATCCAGACTCTTAACGTGCTGGTTCATTCTGTCTTTAAGTTGCCTCTTGCGGAGGTTACTGAGCCCCCCTGGTCCTCTTTGGGGTCCCTGAGGCCTCCCTTTCACCCTTTTTTGGAACAGGGGGTGTTTGCTGATTGGGAGATCCTGACAGGATTTTTGTTCCTCCTAAGAGGTTTTCTCTTTGATATCCCATAGGTGAGAAGTTCACGAAGAAGTGGAGCATGCCAGCCGTAGATGCAGCAGTCTCTTCCTTAAACAAGAACTTAACTTGTCCGGTGGATAATGCACAGGGCTTGAAAGACCCTGTTGACAAGAAACTGGAGTCATTATTAAAGGCTTCCCTTTCTTTGGCCAGTTCAGCTATTCAGCCAGCTGTTGCAGAAATTGGTATCTGCCAGTCCGTAAAGGATCAGGTCAGACAGCCTGACAGACCTAACCAGGAGGATGATCTTGCTGAAAATAAGACAGATATTCCTTGAGCGCTGTGTTTTGCTGTTGATTCCTTAAAGGATTCAATACAGCAGGTTTCTCATTTGGCTCTCTTGTCTGTACATATATCCAGACTTTTGTGGCTTAAGAACTGGTCAGCTGAGCTTCCTTGTAAGAAGTTATTGACAGGTTTCCTCTTTCATGGGGAACATTTGTTTGGTGATGATTTGGACAAATATATCCAAAATATTTCCGAAGGGAAGAGCTCTCTACTTCCTGTAAAGAGAAGCACCAGGCGCCCTCCGTTTAAAACCTCAGGGACTGCTTCCTCAGGTGTCTCAGCGCCAAGGCGGTTCCGCCCCTAACAGGGCGCTAGAGCCAGGGGCAAGCCGCAAGGCCAGGGCCAGAAAAATCCCTGGGTCCAAAGCTCTTCTAAACCCAGCACCCAGCACCAAGCCCTCCTTTTGGGGGGACGCCCCCACTCTATTGGGTGGGGGGAAGGCTGCTGCACTTTGCGGACATTTGGAGAACAGTGGTTCAGGACGCGTGGGTCACCCCGAATATATATCCCGCGGTTACAAGCTGGAGTTATGGGAAGTTCCCCCTCAGAGGTTTCTAAGATCCAGCATTCCCTTGGATCCTCCAAAGAGAAACTTATGCCTCGTTTCCACTGAGCGGATCAGTTCGGGTCGGTACAGTTTGAATGGCCTAGAATGGTTCGGTCTATTCTGGTGAGCGTTTCCACTGCAAGTGGGACCACAAGGGGCCATACAGAGTTTAGAAAAAATGCCTCAGCATAGCATAGCAGAGGGTTTTCTGTCAGCCAGTCAGTGGAATGTATCGTAGTTCCGCCCTAACCGAACCGTTCCATTTTCTACAGCCCCACATCTGAAGCAGGACCCTGAATGGAGTGGTACGGTTCAGTTGTATGGGCCGCTTTCATAATGGAAACACCCAAAATAGCGTACTGTACCGAACCGATCCGCTCAGTGGAAACGAGGCATTACTGTTTCAGGCACTACATCATTTAGTGCATCAAGGAGTGATTGTACAGATTCCTATATCCAAAAGCTGCACAGGGTTTTATTCAAACCTGTTTACGGTTCAAAAACCAAACGGGGACACAAGGCCCATTTTGGATCCAAGATCCCAAAACCAGTAACTACTAATCCAGTCCTTTCGGATGGAGCCTGTCCGCTCAGTTGTAGCCTCGCTCTAGATGGGAGACTTTCTAGCCTCCATCACTATAAAAGACGCATATTTACACGTACCTATCTTTCAGCCTCATCAGAGGTTCCTGCGATTTGCAGTAGAGGAACGTCATTCTCCGTTTGTGACTCTACCCTTTGGGCTTGCCGCAGCTCCCCGGGTGATCATATAGGTCCTAGCACCAGTACTGGGTCTTTTAAGGGCCCAAAGGATCTTGGTGTTCGAGTATCTGAACAACCTCCTGCTCAGAGATCACTCACTACAGGCTCTAGAACAGAGCATAACCTGCACAGTGCGGTATTCGGAAAGCTTAGGCTGGATCATAAATACCGAAAGGTCAGCCTTGAGACCAGCTCAAAATCAGATGTATTCGGGTCTGATCCTAGATACGGTCCAAGCAAGGGTATTTTTCTCACCCGTGAGGATCTGTGCCCTAAAGTATCAGGTGTGTCAGACAACCCTCCATTCAGCTCTGTATGAGTCTTCTAGGGAGGATGGTGTCCTCCTTCGAGGCAGTGCTGTATGCCCAGTTCCATTCCAGGCCTATACAACAAGACATCTTGTTGGCTTGGAACAGGAGAGGACAAGCCCGCCTTGGATTATCCAAAGTTCTTATCTCATTGGGCATGCTTAAAGCCTAAACTGGTTGTTGCAGGATCAGAACCTGCGAAAGGGAAGATCCTTCCTACCGGTAACTTGGAGAGTATTGACTACAGATGCCAGTCTCTCAGGCTGGGGAGCGAACCTAGAGGGGCTCACAGCTCAGGGTAAATGGTCAAGGACAGAACAGATCCTGCCCATCAACGTCCTGGAGTTACGGGCAGTACATCTGGCCCTACGGCCCTGGACGGTGGAACTTCAGGACTGCTATCAGGGTTCAGTCTGAAAATGCCACTGCAGTGGCCTATATAAACCACCAAGGCAGTACCAGGAGTCGTTCAGCTATGAAGGAGGTGAACCACATTCTAGCCTGGGCAGAGTAACATGTGCCGATCCTATCAGCAGTCCATATCCCAGGAATAGAGAACTGGAAGGCAGATTATCTCAGCCGCTAGCAGATCTGCTGGGGGAATGGTCCCTACACCCAGGGGTGTTCCAGGAAATTTGCCAGCGTTGGGGATTGCCAGAGGTCGACCTATTGGCTTCCAGGTTCAACAACAAGCTACAGCAGTTTGTGTTCCGAACAAGGGATCCTCTGGCAATCGGAGCAGATGCTCTGGTAGTTCCATGGAGCCAGTACTCCCTGGTTTATGCTTTACCCCCAATCCCTCTCCTTCCACATTTGTTGCACAGGATTCAGAGAGAGGGGATTCCAGTCATTCTGGTAACACCAGCCTGGCTCAGAAGGCCCTGGTTCCCAGAGATTGTGAGACTGACAATAGACGAGCCATGGACACTTCCATGTCGCCCCGATCTACTGTCTCAAGGTCCTATATACCACCCCAATTTACAGTCTCTAAATTTGATGGCATGGCTATTGAAGCCAGGGTGTTGAAGAACCGTGGCATCTCGGGACCAGTGGTATCTACCCTAGTGAATGCTAGAAAAGCTGTCACTAGGAAGATCTATCATAAGCTCTGGAAGACTTATATTGCTTGGTGTGAAGCCAGAAAATGGCATCCTCAGAAATACATGATTGGGAGATTTCTCTGTTTTCTACAGTCAGCTGTTGAAATCAGATTCACTTTGAGTACAATCAGAGGTCAGATTTAGGCCCTCTCAGTATTCTTCCAAAGGCCTTTAGCCTCCCATTCGCTGGTCCGAACCTTTATGCAGGGGGCAACTTGTTTGCTTCCCCCCATTAGGTCACCTATGTGTCCTTGGGACTTGAACTTGGTACTGTCTGTGTTACAGAAACAACCATTGGACCCTATCAATGAAATTCCATTTGACTTGCTGTCACGCAAGTGAGCCTTCCTGATGGCCATCACCTTGGCTAGAAGGGTGTTGGAGTTGGGGGCCTTTTCGTGCAGGGAACCATTCTTGATCCTTCACCACAACAGGGTTGTGTTATGACCTGTTCCATCCTTTTTGCCAAAAGTGGTGTCAGCCTTTCATTTAAATCAGGACATTATTTTGCCTTCTTTTTTCTCTCAGCCTCATTCGGCGGAAGAGAGCAGAGCATTCCTTGGACGTTTTCCAGGCAGTCAAGGTTTATTTGTCTAGATCTGCGGAGATCCGAGGATCAAACTTCTTTTTTGTTTTACCAAAAGGACCCAAGAAGGGGCAGGCAGCTTCCAAAGCTATCATTGCCAATTGGGCCTGTCAATTGGTCATTCAGGCCTATGGTCTGAAACGTAAAGCTCCTCCCTTTAGGGTGAAAGCTCGTTCTATCAGGGGTGTAGGAACCTCCTGGGCTTTTCGCCATCAGGTATCTGTGGCTCAGATTTGTAAGGCTGCTACCTGGTCTTCAGTGCATACGTTCACAAAATGTTTTCAAGTGGATGTTCAAGCAGCCAAGGATTTGGCTTTCAGCCGCAGTGTACTGCGGGCTGCTGTATAAGGTCTGATGGCTGTTGTTTGTCAGGGTGTCTCCTTCCCCTCAAAGCTATTGCTCTGGGACGTCCCAGTAGGTAATGAATATTAGCCAAACTGTGTCCCATGATGTATGAAAAAGAAAATAGGATTTTTTTCCCGTCATACTTACCTGCAAAATCCTTTTCTTTGAGTACATCATGGGACACAGAGAACCCTCCCCTCTTTTTTGAGGATTCAGTGCTTGCTACAAAAATGATATACTTCCTGTAAGGGAGGGGTTATATAGGGGATCTTTGTCTACCAGTGTCCATTCACCTAGAGATGGCGTATAACCCAGTAGGTAATTAATAACTCTGTGTCCCATGATGTTCTCAAAGAAAAGGATTTTACAGGTAAGTATGTTGATAAAAATCATCCTATTTTTTTTTGGCAGTCTACACCAACCTCCATCACAAGGAGTGGTGCTACCAGTTCCTTCAGCGGAAAAGTTCTGGGGTTTTTATTCAGACTTAACACCCCAATTCCAAACAAGCTTTGGCCCAGAGAAGATGGTGGCATTTCTGGATAATGGTTAGATATGGCTGCTTTTTCGCATAATATAGCTTAGTACTTCCTTTCGTCGCAAGCCATGGGACCCCCAAGTCCACCAAGCATGGTGAACGGTGTTCACAAACAATGATTTTTGGAAGTTTTCCTGATCCCATGCAGTGATGTCCATCACAGAATCATGCCTTTTTTGTTAATGCAGTGACGTCTGAGAGCTCGATGATCAAGGGCATCCCATATTGCACTTCTGCCTTGTCCCTGGCACACAGCGATTTCAGATTCTCGTAATCTTTAGATATTGTGTATAGTAGATAATAATATATTTAAAATCTTGCAATTTTACATTGAGGAACATTATTCTGAAATTGTTCGATAATTTAGACACAGAATTTTTTACACGGGTGGAACCTGTAACATGTTCCAAAGGTGAACCTATCCTTTAAAATGGCTGAACTGATTACATTTTGTGCCACAATTTCTTATGGAATGGGCAAGTTCTGTCATTGTTTCTCTCAAGCAAAGGCAATTTCCAAAAAAACTAAAAGTAGAATCGCACTTATGGTCCATTCAAAAAGAAAAGCAGCTAGCACACTAGATACAAATGATTATAGAGCATAGAAAAAAAATGAGCTATACTAATCAAAAAAATAAAAAATATATCTCATCATAACGCAATTCAGTACGCTAGCACACTAGATACAAATGATTATAGAGCATAGAAAAAACAGCTGCACTAATCAATATAAATATATATATATATATCATCATAACGCAATTCAGTACAGTGAAAACTATTGATAAAGATAAAAGTGATGATAAATCAATATGCAAAAAAGATATTGTATACAATACTAGCAACAGTGTCTCAGAAATAACAAAACAAGTCCATTCACCATACAATGTGAAAAAAGCTCCTCCACCTTATGTCACACAAGGCGCAGCGCAAAGGGATGAACAACCCAACCCAATCTCCTTTTGAGTATTGATATTTTTATCAATCATTTTTACTGCACAGAAGTGTGTTAAGGGGGATTTCTTGCATAGGTAGACATGCAAGATGTCTGTCTACATATACATTCTACCTACATTTTACCATCACATCAAGGCTTTCTGCCTTTTGCTGTGTGAAAGCAATACTTCCAATTTATAGAACTACAGTCATGGCCGAAAATTGTTGGCACCCCAGAAATTTTTCCAGAAAATCAAGTATTTCTCACAGAAAAGTTTTGCAATAACACATGTTTTGCTATACACATGTTTATTCCCTTTGTGTGTGTATTGGAACAAAACAAAAAAATGGAGGAAAAAAAGCAAATTGGACATAATGTCACACAAAACTCCAAAAATGGACTGGTCAGAATTCTTGGCACCCTTTCAAAATTGTGGATAAATAAGATTGTTTCAAGCATGTGATGCTCCTTTAACCACTTCAATACCAGGCACTTAGACACCTTCCCGCCCAGCCCAATTTTCACCTTTCAGCGCTGTTGCAATTTGAATGACAATTGCGCGGTCATGCTACACTGTACCCAAACAAATTTTTTATCATTTTGTTCCCACAAATAGAGCTTTCTTTTGGTGGTATTTGATCACCTCTGCGGTTTTTATTTTTTGCGCAACAAATAAAAAAAGACCGAAAATTTCGAAAAAAAACACGTTTTTCTTTGTTTCTGTTAAATTTTTTTGTAAATAAGTACGCTTTCTCCTTCAATAATGGGCACAGATGGGCACTGATACGGCGGCACTGGTGGGCACCGATGAGGTGGCACCAATGAGGTGGCACTGATGAGGTGGCACTAACGGGCACTGATGATGGGCACTGATAGGCGGCACTGATGGGCACTGATAGGTGGCACTGATGGGCACTGATAGGTGGCACTGGTATGCGGCACTGATGGGCACTCATAGGTGGCACTGATGGGCACACATAGGCGGCACTGATGGGCACACGTAGGTGGCATTGATTGGTATATATGGGTGGTACTGATGGGTACGTATGTGTGGCACTGATGTGTGGCACTGGGCACTGATAGGTGGGCACTGATGGGCACTGACAGGTGGCACAGATGGGCAATGACAGGTGGCACAGATGGGCAATGACAGGTGACACTGATAGAGCATTGCTGGGCAGATCTGGGCATATCATGGACATAATAGTGCCAATCAGTGCCCATTCGTGGGCACTGATTGGCACAGATTGGGCACATGTGGATGGCCATGGGGTACATACCTGGCCATCCACGTTTTCCCTTCCCTGGTGGTCCTAGTGGCATCCCTGGTAGTCCAGTGGGGTGATCTGGGGGGGGCTGCGCTGATAAACAATCAGCGCAGACCCCCCCCTGCCAGGAGAGCCGCCGATCGGCTCTCCTCTACTTGCGTCTGTCAGACGCGAGTGAGGAAGAGCCGATCAACGGCTCTTCCTATTGACAGCGTGATCAGCCGTGATTGGACACGGCTGATTATGTGGTAAAGAGCCTCCGCTGGAGGCTTTTTACCAAGATCAGTGTAGCGGTGTGTCAGACTGACACACCGCTCCACCGATCACCGCGATGCGCGCCCCCGGGGGCGCGCTGCGGCATGTTATCCTGCTGGACGTCATATGACGTCCAGTCAGGATAACACAACCACTTCCTGGACGTCAATCCGCTATAGGGCGGGCGGGAAGTGGTTAAACTCACCTGGGGCAAGTAACAGGTGTGGGCAATATAAAAATCAAAAAGCAGATAAAAAGGAGAGAAGTTAACTTAGTCTTTGCATTGTGTGTCTGTGTGTGCCACACTAAGCATGGACAACAGAAAGAGGAGAAGAGAACTGTCTGAGGACTTGAGAACCAAAATTGTGGAAAAATATCAACAATCTCAAGGTTACAAGTCCATCTCCAGAGATTTAGATTTGCCTTTTTCCACAGTGCGCAACATTATCAAGAAGTTTGCAACTCATGGCACTTTAGCTAATCTCTCTGGGCGCGGATGGAAGAGAAAAATTGATGAAAAGTTGCAACACAGGATAGTCTGGATGTTGGATAAGCAGCCCCAAACAGGTTCCAAAGAAATTCAAGCTGTCCTGCAGGCTCAGGGAGCATCAATGTCAGCGCGAACTATCCGTCAACATTTAAACGAAATAAAACGCTATGGCAGGAGACCCAGGAGGACCCCACTGCTGACACAGAGACATAAAAAAGCAAGACTACAGTTCACTAAAATGTACTTGAGTAAGCCAAAATCCTTCTGGGAAAATGTCTTGTGGACAGATGAGACCAAGATAGAGCTTTTTGGTAAAGCACATCATTCTACTGTTTACCAAAAACGGAATGAGGCCTACAAAGAAAAGAACACAGTACCTACAGTGAAATATGGTGGAGGTTCAATGATGTTTTGGGGTTGTTTTGCTGCCTCTGGCACTGGGTGCCTTGAATGTGTGCAAGGCATCATGAAATCTGAGGATTGCCAAAGGATTTTGGGTCGCACTGTAGAGCCCAGTGTCAGAAAGCTGGGTTTGCGTCTGAGATCTTGGGTCTTCCAGCAGGACAATGACCCCAAACATATGTCAAAAAGCACCCAGAAATGGATGGCAACAAAGTGAGTTGTAAGTGAGTTCTAAAGTGGCCAGCAATGAGTCCAGATTTAAATCCCATTGAACACCTGTGGAGAGATCTTAAAATTGCTGTTGGGAAAAGGTGCCCTTCCAATAAGAGACCTGGAGCAGTTTGCAAAGGAAGAATGGTCCAAAATTCCGGGTGAGAGGTGTAAGAAGCTTATTGATGGTTATAGGAAGCGACTGATTTCAGTTATTTTTTCCAAAGGGTGTGCAACCAAATATTACGTTAAGGGTGCCAAGAATTTTGACCAGCCCGTTTTTGAAGTTTTGTGTGACATTATGTCCAATTTGCTTTTTTTCCTCCCTTTTTTTGTTTTGTTCCAATGCACACAAAGGGAATAAACATGGTATAGCAAAACATGTGTTACTGCAATACTTTTCTGTGAGAAATACTTCTGGGGTGTCAACAATTTCGGCCATGACTGTATACCCCTTGAATGTTCACAAAATTGCTTGCCCCACTTCTTGCTCTTCTGCAGACCCAGAGCATTAATGCCACTGGGTATTTAGGTGCTGGGTGCTAGTGCCACCTTCTGTACATGTATTGACTTTGCTTTCTATTGACATGTTAATTTCTTTTTATTTCTGTTTTGCAAGATATCTTATAAGCAGCATCATTCAGCAACTGTTAAGCTTAATGTACACGGGACATTTTAAAACCTCTCCTGAACGATATAACTTGACAGATAGTAACCAACGTTTAATAAAATCAGTTTTGCTGCGTTTACATGCCGCGTTTGCGTTTTAGAAGCATTTTCTTTTTTCTCTCTATTAAAACCGCCTGTAAACGAAACACGGCTGAACGCAAAATACTGCATTTACAAGCTATTACAGACATTTGGTGTTTCAAATGCCTCTGAACATCTGTCCTGAACGCATTTTTTTTTTTTTTTTTTTTTCTTTCCAAAAAATGCTTCTAAATTTAACTACCTAGAAATGACTATAAACAACCCTGTGTACATGTACTAATAAGATAACATGGAAGAGAGTTCAGGGGCAGCTGAAAAAAAAACCCCAACTGCTCCTAAATGTCTGTTTACCAGCAGCAGTATACATGAAGCCTTACAACCCACCAGCAAAAAGAAACAGATTTGCACCACCTCATAGTAGGTATATTATTAAACTGCTGTCCAACAGGTCCTAATTGCTTTAGCGGCCCTAGTGGAGCAGTACAGGAACAATCTTCGCTGCTGGTGTGTCCTCTATTTTAAAGTCTGTTTTGCAAGATCCTTGCGCCAGGCCAATGCAAAGTCTTTCATAGTGACCCACAGTAGAACTACTTGTTCTATAATGAGTTTGAAATATTCTCTGTTGCAAAAAATGTACACTGGTTTATAAAAGACAGATCTGCCCTTCTTTTTCAAATGCAGCAGTAATGGTAACTTTACACTGAACATGAAGTAACAGACTTGCTAGCAGGTGCCCAGTTTTCCACCTTCTTTTACCTGAAGCTGTCCAGTTCTGCTCTAGCCGTCATTTCAAAGTTCATTGCATACCTATTCTTTGAGAGTATTAATTGGTGTTTTCCTTGCAGCTTTTAGCCGTTCCTCCCGACAAGACTATGGATCTGCAGATCCGGGCTTCACTATGAGAAGGAAGATGGAACATCTGAGAGAAGAGAGAGAGCAGATAAACCAGCTGCGTAATGTATGTGTTCAGAATATAGTGCTGGCTGTGGGAGCATGACTTAATATGAAAGAAACAAGACACTTTCATTTTTCTGGGAAGTAAAAAGGAGACTCTTAAGCCTCGTACACACAATGAGAATATCGGACAAATGATCGTCTGTTTTTTTTGGGGGTTTTTTTTTGCATGTTAGTCTCATATCAAAAATGAAGAGGTTACTCAACTTGCGAAAATTCTCGTACAACACAATACAATTTTGGAAGTGATGTAATGTATTCTTTCATTTCCGTGCATGCATAGCCTTGGTCTTCAAAATTTTTTTTGGACATAAATTGTACGATTTGGTATCGTACGAGAAAAATTTTCGTGTTGGTCCCTTTGGATAATTTCAGATGAACTGTCGTGATCGGCTCTCAAAAGCTGTGTACTAAAGAACAGATTATCAGACGATTGCTTCAAAAGCGGTATTTTTTGGCCGCTTTTCTGATAGTGTGTACTGGGCTTTAGTGGGGTTTACAAACATTACTGCCTAATTCATTTGAATAACCAGAGTCTGCCATATATTAAACTATTAAACTCTAGAATTGTTTTTTTTTATTCATAATAGTATGAATATATGAAAATTGTTTGTGATCGATGTGGTTCTGAAATATAATTCATAGTAGGAAAAGCACAACAGATGAAGGAATCTCCCCTGCCAGGTCTTATATTTAAGCAGGCACACAACCCACAGCTGACTGAATACTCACAGCTGACTGAATGCCCACCGATGTCTCAGAACAAACGAAATTTGAGTCTTGTATGGGTAGCTGTTAGACAGTTGCCACCAGAATAGGTGTCCCTTTTGGAAGATTTCCCATTACTTTTTATTATCAGTGACAAAGGTCATAAGGACAGAAAGAGGTGGTGAATCTCCCAAGCAGGGACATGGACCGCAATAATTCTTGACAATGATTTTAACATACTCTTTCCAGAACAAAGAATAGTGTTGGGTTTACATACACGTTAAATTTTGATTTAAGAAATAAAAATTTTGCTCAGGGAGAACACATTTTTACAAAAGATCAGTTTAAAAATAGATATGTTATTCATCCCTTGTGATAAAAAAAACCCTTAAAGGTACAGTGTAAAATTAAAAGAAATAAAATGAAATGCATTTTTTTTTTTTTTGAAAAGCAGCCCCATCCCCCCCATGCAACATGCACAAAGGTGAACACACGCAGCAGTCCCGCAAGCACATGTAAGCAGCACACGTGAGGTATCGCCGCAAACGAGTGAGAGCAATCATTTTTGGGCCAGCCCTCCTTTCTTTTTCTAAACTGCGCCATGTTTGGTATCTATTTCCTCTGCGTAGTTTCATCTTTTATATTTTACAAAAAAAGTGGGTATTATATTGTGTTTGTGTTCACTAAAATTAATTAACCACTTAAAGACCACCTACTGCATATATATGCGTACCTGTACGTCATTTCATGCAATATATACTGTGGGTGCGTGTGCCCATTGGACAGAGGAGGAGCCAATCAGCGGGTCCGGCATACCCGATGTCCAAGGGCCACCTGCGATGGTTCCCTAGAGAGGCAGAGTGGTGATTTGCCTGTGTAAACAAGGCAGATCGCCGTTCTGACAGGAGGACACAGATCTTCTGTTCCTGCTAAGCAGGGACCCGGATCTCTGTGTTCACCCAGTCAAGTCCATCTACCCACACAGTTAGCAAGCACCTCCCAGGGACACATTTAACCCTTTGATCACCCCTTCCCTGCCAGTGTCATTAGTACAGGAGCAGTACATATTTTTAGCACGAATCACTGTAATAATGTCACTGGTTCCCAAAAAAGTGTCACGTGTCCGATTTGTCTGCCACAATGTCGCAGTCCTGCTAAAAAACACTGATCGCCTCCATTACTAGTAAAAAAAAATATCCCATATTTTGTAGATGCTATTATTGGGATTTTTTACCAAAAATATGTAGCAGAATACATATTGGCCTAAACTGATGAAGTTAGGTTTTTTTCTTTCATTTATTGGGTATGTTTTATAGCAGAAAGTAAAAAAATATTGTTTTGTTTTTTTCAAAATTGTCGCTCTTTTTTGTTTATAGCGCAAAAAAAAAAAACTGCAGAGGTGATCAAACACCACCTAAAGAAAGAACATACATTTTATTTGGGTACAGTGTCCCACAACCGCGCAATTATCAGTTAAAGTAAAGTAATGCCGTATCGCCAAAAATGACCTGGTCATTAAGGGGGTAAAACCTTCCGGGGCTGAAGTGGTTAAAGTGTATTTTTTCCAAAAACTTTGTGTTTGAAAAACAGCTGCGCAACTACCGTGTGACATAAAAAAATTGTAACACCCACCATTTTATTCTCTAGAACCTCTGCTTAAAAAATATATATAATGTTTGGTTTGAAGTAATTTTCTAGCAAAAAACAAAATGCTGATTTTTGACAGAATTGGCAGAATTGGCTTGGCTAGCTAGTGGTTAAAAACGGATTATTAGTTTTTTTCCCTGGATGAGGTAATGCTTCTTGAGAAAATACAAGCTGTCAATTGCAGTTCCTCCAAATGATTAAAAAAGCGTCAGGTTACTTCAGCATTTTAAAAGGCATATGTTTGTTTGTTTTTTTTAATTAGTAGTTCTCTTCAGAACATTTCCTGAAGTGCTTTGTAAGGCACAGTTTGTCTGTTACCTCATAGTATTAAACCATGCAAAACTAAAACATATGTTGTGCAAGACTTTTTACCATTGAACTGTATATATAATGGCATTGTTTTGTTTATGTTGTGTGTTTCCTAGAATCTATTAAGTTATAATTTACGTATTTTAGTTGAAATTTGGTTTACTTTTTCACAATCCTTTATAAAAAAAAAAAAAGCTGCAGATACAGCCAGATGTTTGCGTTCAGCTGTGGATAGGAAGCCTATACAAATCAATGACAACAATCCTGGATTCATTCACACACAGTCCAAGTGAGATCATGGAGTACAGACGTAGTCACCCTCTAACAGGAAGTCAGATCACAGAAATAAAACAAATGATGTTAAAAAAAAATAAATTCACAATTCAAAGCTTGGTCTCATGTAGATGGTCACATTTTTACCACCATTTGCACCCAGAGCCCCTATAAAGTACTCAAACACTTCCTTCTTCCCTTTTGCCATGGAGTTCACTACAGGACAGTCAACACCTGGGTTGCTATGTATCCTTCTCCAGACATGCTTTTCACACCCTACTCCATGAGTACCTCACAGAATGACAGTCTAACTGATGACAACCGAGAAACCAGGCACAAGGATACCATGGCAAAATTTCAGGCAAACCTTTGCTCTTTTGAAGATTTGCAAAACGCTTAAACTGCTCAAAGTGACAATTATTTTAACACTGGTCTTTGCACCTGATTCTAGCTGTAATTCAGGCATGCAATGACTGGCCTATCTACCAAGGCAGATTTCTCTGCAACTATGTGAGACTTTCAAAAACCGTTACAGCTGCTTCCCCATCTCCACCTTTTCTACCTGAGTTAAAAGTGAATCTACATGCTCTAGAAGCAGTAGAAATAGGAGACTAAAGAGGACCACCTAGAGTTAGTGCTGGATGATGCTATGAAAGATTTCTCACTCTCATACATCTGATACCCTGGCTTCACCAAAATGCTCTCACTTATACTGTGCACAAAAACCTTGGCATAGTAAAGCTAGCCATATATTATATAATTTTCTTATTCAATTTCCTTTAGATTTGCAATGTCTAAAAAAATATTCCGCATCATGAACGAATAGAAGGAGTACGCTTAAAAAGACTTTCATTCCTCTAAAAATCACTGCTGAGCTCTATCCAGGGGAAAATGAATTCAGTAAAATGTGGACTGTTCTGCTGTCTCAGTCTTAAAAATGTTACTGTGCCTTTAGAAAAAGTTCCTTCAGTTAAGGATTCTGCAGACAGAAAATTTGAGATGTTCTTAAAAACTCTTTGCTCTAGCAGGCTCAGCTCTGTAACCAGCTATTGCTACAAGCTCCATATTTCAAACAGCTTGAAGCAATCAACAGGATCCTGTATTCCAAGATAGTTCAGTGTCCTAGAACAATTCATGGTGCAAATTTTAAAACTGGCTCTCAATGTCCAGATATGCAGAATCGTGTGGCAAAAAGTGTAGACAACTGAAGCAGCATGCAAGGCTCCTTTCACATGGGGCAGACTCTGTTTTGGTTAGCAGGGCATCTGTCCACTGATCCCCTGCTGATCAGAGCAGAGCAGGTGGATGACAGGTCCGTGTCCATTCACTTTCTGCAGACTAGACATAGAAAGAGCCCACTCTGCTTTTAGGGGTGGTTCGTTGTAAACTGACTCCGCTGTCCGTTTACACCCGAATGCCCTCTCATCTGATTCTCCTAGACGGAGGACGGATCCCCTTCCATTTTTTTTTTTAGTGGATTGGATTTCAGCTAGTCAGGTGTAAACAAACACAAGTCGGTTTACATCGGCCAGTGCATAGTGGGGAATGGACTGACCGATCATCTCCGCCGGAAAAATTGACTAACCTGATCGGACCAATTATGTGACAGGGGTCTAATAGATGTCATGCTCATATGCCCTCTGAAGTTGGACATCTGTTTAGTGATGCACTTGACATGTTAATTAAGGAGGTCACAGGAGGAAAGGCAGTTCTCCCACAATGGAAGGCTCCAAAACCTCCCTCTTGGGTATCGTTTACCTTCTTTAAACGAAAAGCACTTCGTCACTCTCCCCAGGCTTCACCTTTACAGCCAAAATTTAGCTCTTCCTTTGAGTGCAAGACTTGGAACACAAAGTCCACCAAGCTCACCAACTCTTCTCCACGCTGAAGAGTGAAGAGGGATACATTCGGTTTCCAAAGGGTACAAAATAATTTCAAACCCTATCCCTTCACCATTTTCTTCTCTCAAACCATCCAAAATCTGTCGAACGAAAGTCAGATTTGAAGACTTCCCTAAACTTTCTCTTGTCCTATGGGCTGGTTGTCCTTATCCTGTGGGGGTATTCCTCCTATTCTGGATCTAAAATCCCCAAGCAAGCACCTGCAGGTTCCATAGTTTCCGATAAAATCATAAGGTTGGTAATGACCCCTTTTGAGACCAGGAGAATATCACGCATCAGTATTTATTCAAGAGGAGTATCTGCACATTCCCATTTACCCACCTCATCTGCGTTTTCTGCATTTTGCAGTAGGAAACAAGCATTTTAAATTTGTTGCACTGCCATTTGGCCTATTCTAGGTGCCCAGGGTATTCAGAGGTGCTTGACCTTCTAAGAACTCGGGGCATTCAGGTCATAGGGTACTTAGACAACCACTTGAAGAATCCGTCACCTTTTATCCCCATTAAAATTACCTGCAAACATCCAAATGACAAGGCAGATGCTCTAGGTCTTCACCTGTGTAATTAACCTTCAAAAGTATGTTCTCCAGCCTTCACATTGTCGAGAATACTTAGGCCTCATTCTAGACAGGACCCATGCAAAGGTTTTCCTCTTGCAAACAAACTTGCCTGTCAAAGATCCCATGGATCCATTGGAGCTTAAAGGATATGTTCACTTTTTGACAAAAAATAATAAATGCACATTTTTTTTTCAGGCAAAAAAAGTGCATTTATTATTTTTTGTTGCAGGAGCCTGTAAAGCATTGCACCAACGATCAGCACATGGCTGGTGCTATGCAGGTCTCCTGCAGGTCTGTCAGTGTATCGGCTTGCTCGTACCTGATACATTTGCACAACACTTTAATAGTCCATCGAAATTTACAAGACGACAGCCGCAGAGCCTTCCGGGCCTTGTAGTTTTCCATTCACAGAGCACTGTGAATGAGTGATGTGGGGGGGCAGACAGAGCCCCACACAACCACGTTTTGTTTTAAAGTTTGACAGCTAGCAGGAGGAGAAAATCTGTTCATAACATGTTACACCCATATTCAGGGTCCTAGCACTCATATTAGTTTAGTTCGAGACTGTTCCTTTTGCTCAGTTACACTCGAGGCCTCTTCAGCATAACATTCTGTTGGCCTGGAACAAACACACTCCCTCTCCTTTAAACTTCTTCCCATGCTTCTCTCCACTCAAGCAAAGAACTCCATAACTTGGTGGATTAACATCCCTAACATTGGATGGTGGCTGAGGGGAGTGTTCCAGTCTCCCGCGAACCAAGTGAAGCCATAACTCCCCATCGATATCCTGGAGCTCAGAGAAATAAAACTAGCTATGCGTCACTGGAACACCCTTCTTCAGGGTGCAACTGTACAAAGCTACAACAGTGGCTTAGATCAACCATTAGGGGGGTTTCAGAAGTCAAGCAGGAAGTAAGCCTGGTTCTCTCCCAAGCTGAGAACAATTGTACAGCAATCTCTGCTGTTCACATTTCGGGAATGGACAATTGACAGGCAGATTTTCTCAGCTGGCACCACCTGGGCCAGGTGAAGTGGCCCCCCATCCTGACATATTAGATCTCTTATGCCAGAAATGGGGAACTCCAGATGTGGACATCCTGGCCTCCAGAGTAAACAATAAGTTACCTCTATTTGTGGCCAAGACCAGAAATTCAGCCCTGTTAATTCCCTGGACTGTATTGTGACTAATATAATATATATGCCTTTCATTCAGTGCAGATTCTTCCCTTAATGTGTTGCAGAATAGAAGAGAAAACAAAAAGGTGATTTTCATTGCACCGAACTGGCCCAGATGGGACTATTATGGACTCTTGTTTTTTATGTGGATTTAATAATTAACTTCTTTACGCTATGGGTTCCATGTGTCTCTAATTCTATGTACATGGAATGCTCATTGAGGTCTGTTTCCAGGAGTCATATAGGAAAAAAAAGCGCTAAGAGTCCTGCATTCTTGTTTGTTTACTGAACAGCTGACTGGAGGAGTTACCGTGTGGATTGAAATTTGAAGAGTGGACACTATATGGGACTTAATTATATCAACCCCTTATTTTGCTGGAAGATTTATGACATCGAAGTGAGACTTGTAGGCCATTCTGACAAAAAAAAGTTACACTAGACACTTTTTAGCCTATTTGCACCTGGTTATGCTGCTTTTTGCAGTATTTTGCACAATTTAAGCTAGAGTTGCACTTTATAGTTGCATTTTTGTACATACAGTCAGGTCCATAAATATTGGGAAATCGACACAATTCTAATCTTTTTGGCTCTATACACCACCACAATGGATTTGAAATGAAACAAACAATATTTGCTTTACCTGCAGACTTTCAGCTTTAATTTGAGGGTATTTACATCCAAATCAGGTGAACGGTGTAGGAATTACAACAGTTTGTATATGTGCCTTCCACTTTTTAAGGGACCAAAAGTAATGGGACAATTGGCTGCTCAGCTGTTCCATGGCCAGGTGTGTGTTATTCCCTCATTATTCCATTTACAAGGAGCAGATAAAAGGTCCAGAGGTCATTTCAAGTGTGCTATTTGCATTTGGAATCCGTTGCTGTCAACTCTCAATATGAGATCCAAAGAGCTGTCACTATCAGTGAAGCAAGCTGAAAAAACAAAACAAACCCATCAGAGAGATAGCAAAAACTTTAGGTGTGGCCCAATCAACTGTTTGGAACATCCTTAAAAAGAAAGAACACACCGGTGAGCTCAGCAACACCAAAAGACCCGGAAGACCACGGAAAACAACTGTGGTGGATGACCGAAGAATTCTTTCCCTGGTGAAGAAAACACCCTTCACAACAGTTGGCCAGATCAAGAACACTCTCCAGGAGGTAGGTGTATGTATCAAAGTCAACAATCAAGAGAAGACTTCACCAGAGTGAATACAGAGGGTTCACCACAAGATGTAAATCATTGGTGAGCCTCAAAAACAGGAAGGCCAGCTTAGAGTTTGCCAAACAACATCTAAAAAAGCCTTCACAATTCTAGAACAACATCTTATGGACAGATGAGACCAAGATCAACTTGTACCAGAGTGATGGGAAGAGAAGAGTATGGAGAAGGAAAGGAACTGCTTATGATCCAAAGCATACCACCTCATCAGTGAAGCATGGTGATGGTAGTGTCATGGCGTGGACATGTATGGCTGCCAATGGAACTGGTTTTCTTGTGTTTATTGATGATGTGACTGCTGACAAAAGCAGCAGGATGAATTCTGAAGTGTTTCGGGCAATATTATCTGCTCATATTCAGCAAAATGCTTCAGAACTCATTGGACGGCGCTTCACAGTGCAGATGGACAATAACCCGAAGAATACTGCAAAAGCAACCAAAGAGTTTTTTAAGGGAAAGAAGTGGAATGTTATGCAATGGCCAAGTCAATCACCTGACCTGAATCCGATTGAGCATGCATTTCACTTGCTGAAGACAGAACTGAAGGGAAAAAGCCCCAAGAACAAGCAGGAACTGAAGACAGTTGCGGTAGAGGCCTGGCAGAGCATCACCAGGGATGAAACCCAGCGTCTGGTGATGTCTATGCGTTCCAGACTTCAGGCTGTAATTGACTGCAAAGGATTTACAACCAATTATTAAAAAGTGAAAGTTTGATGGAGGATTGTTAATCTGTCCCATTACTTTTGGTGCCTTAAAAAGTGGGAGGCACATATACAAACGCATTTCAAATCCATTGTGGTGATGTATAGAGCCAAAAAGATTAGAATTGTGTCGATGTCCCAATATTTATGGGCCTGACTGTATTAGGTTTACATAAGAGTACTATATATGGAAAAAGTTTAGGACACAATATTTATGGACAGGAATTACACAAGCATAAGATATTATATAGCAGGGGTCGGGAACCTATGGCTCGCTAGCCAGATGTGGCTCTTTTGATGGCTGCATCTGGCTCGCAGACAAATCTTTAATAAAAAAAATTATTAACATTAAAAATATAAAACATTCTCATGTATTTCAATCCATTAATTTCCAACCGCTCATGTTCATGGTTGCGGGTAGGGATGGGCTTTATGTTCGGGTGTTTGCGGCAAATTTGAAAGCCGTGAAACACCCTTTAAAAGTCTATGGGAGAGATCAAAAGTGCTAATTTTAAAGGCTTATATGCATGGTATTGTCATAAAAAGTGTTTGGGGACCTGGGTCCTGCCCCAGGGGACATGCATCAATGCAAAAAAAAGTTTTTCTGGAGCAGTGATTTTAATAATGCTTAAAGTGAAACAATAAAAGTGTAATATTCCTTTAAATTTCGTACCTGGGGGGTGTCTATAGTATGCCTGTAAAGGGGCGCATGTTTCCCATGTTTAGAACAGTCTGACAAAATGACATTTCTAAAGGAAAAAAAGTCATGTAAAACTACTATCGCTAGCGCCGGCTATAATGAATTGTCGGTCCAGCAATACACATAACAGTTCATTGATAAAAACGGCATGGAATTTCCCCACAGGGGAACCCCGAACCAAAATTTAAAAAAAAAATGCGTGGGGGTCTACCTAAATTCCATACCAGGCCCTTCAGATCTGGTATGGATATTAAGGGGAACCCCGTGCCAAAATTTAAAAAAATAATGGCGTGGGGGTCCCCCTCAAAATCCATACCAGACCCTTCAGGTCTGGTATGGATTTTAAGGGGAACCCCGTGCCCAATTTAAAAAAAAAGGGTGTGGGGTGCCCCAAAAAACCATACCAGACCCTTTTCCGAACACGCAACCTGGCAGGCCGCAGGAAAAGAAGGGGGGACGAGAGAGTTCCCCCTCCTGAACCGTACCAGGCCACATGCCCCCAACATTGGGAGGGTGCTTTGGGGTAGCTCCCCAAAGCACCTTGTACCCATGTTGATGGGGAGAAAGGCCTCTTTCCCACAATCCTTGCCTGTCCCTCCCCCCCTGTGTGAATTGGTAATGGGGTACAAATGTACCTCTGCCATTTCACAAAAAAAGTGTCAAAAAGGTTAAAAAACACAAGAGACGGTTTTTGACAAGTCCTTTATTTTATTAATTTCTTATTCTTCCATCTTCTTTCTTCTGGTCTTCCTTTGGTGTTCTTCCTCCTCCATCTTCTTCTTCTCCATCTTCTTCTTTTCCATCTTCTTCTTCCGCTCTTCTCGTCCCGCAAAAAAAAAAAGTGTCAAAAAGGTTAAAAAACACGGTTTTTGACAAGTCCTTTATTAACTTCTTCTTCTTCCATCTTCTTTCTTCTGGTCTTCCTTCGGCGTTCTTCTTCCTCCATCTTCTTCTTCCTCCATCTTCTTCTTCTCCATCTTCTTCTTCCTCCGCTCTTCTCGTCCCGCATCTTCTTTCGCCTTCTTATCCGCTCTGTCCGCACGATCCACCTCAGTGGGAGTCTTCCGCTGTCTGACGCTTCGTTTCTTCTGACACTTCTTATATAGTGGAGGGTGGGGCCACCCGATTACGTAAACGGGTGACCCCACCCCCTCTGACAACATGGGGTAAGCCACAGGGAAATCCCCGTGTGTCAGTGGAGGGCGGGGTCACCGGGTGGCCCCACCCTCCGTTGTATAAGAAGTGTCAGAAGAACCGAAGCGTCACACGGCGGAAGACTCCCACTGAGGCTGATCGTGCGGACAGAGCGGAGAAGAAGGCGAAAGAAGATGCGGGAGGAAGAAGAAGATGGAGAAGAAGAAGAACACCGAAGGAAGACCAGAAGATGGAAGAAGAAGAAGTTAATAAAAGACTTGTCAAAAACCGTGTTTTTTTTAACCTTTTTGACACTTTTTTTTTTAAATGGTAGGGGTACCCCATTACCAATTCATACGGGGGGGTTGGGATCTGGGGGTCCCCTTGTTAAAGGGGGCTTCCAGATTCCGATAAGCCCCCCGCCCGCAGACCACCACAACCACCGGGCAAGGGTTGTGGGGATGAGGCCCTTCTCCCCATCAACATGGGGACAAGGTGCTTTGGGGGGGCTACCCTAAAGCACCCTCCTAATGTTGAGGGCATGTGGCCTGGTACGGTTCAGGAGGGGGGCACTCTCTCGCCCCCCCCCCCTCTTTTCCTGCGGCCTGCCAGGTTGTGTGCTCGGATAAGGGCCTGGTATGGATTTTTGGGGGAACCCCACACCATTTTATTTTATTTTTTTTTTCATTTTGGCGTGGGGTTCCCCATTCAGGTCTGGTATGGATTTTTGGGGGGACCCCACACCATTTTATTTTTCTTTTTTCATTTGGGCGCGGGGGTTCTCCTTAACTACTTCAATACCCGCCTATAGCAAAATGACGTCCTCTACTTTGTGGGGTGATATCTGAATGATGCTTGCAGCTAGATGCATCATTCAGATATCATTCTTTTCAGCCGCCGATTCTGTGCACTATAAGAATGATCATAGCGGCAGTGCCGCCGCTTGATCGTTCTTATAGGCGACGGGAGGGGACGCCCCCCCCCTCCCGCCGCCATCCGGTGCTTCTCCGGGCTCTCCCGTGCCATCGGGGGCCCGGAGAATGAATCGGCCGGTGCCGGATGTTGACGCTAGAGATGACTGGTGAACAGATGGTCACCAGTCATCTCTATGACCGTGGGAGGCCCGGGCGCGTCGTTATGAATTTTTTTTCCGATCTCATGCTTTCCAGCCTAGAGGAGAGATGTGGGGTCTTATTGACCCCACATCTCTCCATATAGAGGACCTGCCACATAGATTCCTATTACAAGGGATGTTTACATTCCTTGTAATAGGAATACAAGTAATAAAAAAAAAAAAATTTTTAAAAAGTGTAAAAACAAAAAAAATGAAGTAAAAAAAAAAAAATTTAAACGCCCCTGTCCCCGGTAGCTCGCACTCAGAAGCGAACGCACACGTAAGTCCTGCCCACATATGTAAACGCCGCTCAAACCACACATGTGAGGTATCGCCGCGTGCGTTAGGGCGTGTGCAACAATTCTAGAACTAGACCTCCTCTGTAACTCTAAACTGGTAACCTGTAAAAAATTTTAAAGCGTCCCCTATGGAGATTTTTAAGTAATGAAGTTTGGCGCAATTTTAAAGCGTGACATGTTAGGTATCTATTTACTCGGCGTAACATCGTCTTTCACATTATACAAAAAAATTGGGCTGACTTTACTGTTTTGTTGTCTTTTAATTCATGAAACCATTTTTTTTCCAAAAAAAAGGCGTTTGAAAAATTATTGCGCAAATACCGTGTGAGATAAAAAGTTGCAATGACCGCCATTTTATTCCCTAGGTTGTCTGCTAAAAAAAACATATATAATGTTTGGGGGTTCTGAGTAATTTTCTAGCAAAAAAATGATGATTTTTACATGAAGTAGAGAAGTGCCAGAATAGGCCCGGTATTGAAGCGGTTAATATCCATACCAGATCTGAAGGGTCTGGTATGAAATTTTTGGGGACCCCCACGCCATTTTTTTTATTTTGGCACGGGGTTCCCCTTAATATCCATACCAGACTTGAAGAGCCTGGTATGGAATTTAGGGGGACCCCCACGCATTTTTTTTTTTTTTTTTTTTAAATTTTGATTCGGGGTTCCGCTGTGGGGAAATTCCATGCCGTTTTTATCAATGACCTTTTATGTGTATTGCTGGACCGACAGTTCATTATAGCTGGCGCTAGCGATAGTGGGTTTACATGACTTTTTTTCCTTTAGAAATGTCATTTTGCTGTCAGACTGTTCTAAACACGGGAAACTTGCGCCCCTTTACAGGCATACTACCATTAGCAACAGCATAACAACGTTATTAAAAAGAATTCAGAGGTCATGTCATGTTCGGCAACTTTGCCGTATTTCTTTGTTCTGTGATTTATCCCTTAATAAAGAACACCTAATTGTTAAAAAAAAAGAATTCAGAGACTTATTGTACTTTAAAAGTGTTGGTCTTACATAAAATGCACACATTTACTTGTATTTAGTTTTAAACATATTGTATGGCTCTCACGGAATTACATTTTAAAATATGTGGCGTTCATGGCTCTCTCAGCCAAAAAGGTTCCCGACCCCTGTTATATAGGATCTGTTTACATTTTTGCACATACTAAGTTTATATATGAGTACTTGTACATGGAAGAATTTTAGGATATAAGATTTATGGACAAGTACAGCAGAAAAATTGATTAGGATTTAAGGGTTATCTACATAAGATGTGGGTTTTATTTAGCTCTGTAGATATCATACAGTACATATTATGTTGCTTACATATTATAACAAAAATGTTATTTTGTGTGTGTTCCCCAACACGCAGTAATGTGAATCAAGCCTTAGACTGGGGTGCCTCGAGACTAAAAATACTTTTTAAGGGCGCCCTGACTGAAAAAAAGTTGAAAAACACTGCTCTACTGTACAATTAAGATAAAAGGAATTTTGACTTGCCTGGGAATTCCATACCTTGGTGTACCTCCCTTCTGTATTACTCTGCATTGCTTGCTTGCAAAAAAAAACAAACAAAAAACTGAGGTCTCAGAGGGGGCAGAGTTTTGAGGCATACTGTTCAGTCACTTGAGGGTAGCAGCTTACAATTCTGTCTGCATGAATATCCAGCCTCTGTCCTGTACTGTACTTCAAGATATGGAATTTACAGGTAAGTTGATATTTTTCTATTTATGTTTTTGTGAAAAGAACGCCCATCTCTGCGTTCTTTTACTGACTGACCAAACACAAATTATGGGCGCACAAACCAATGTTCTATAGCGATATACCTATAGGTAAGGTGCATATAAGGAGGTTAATCAATCTCCAATGAATAGTGCATGTAACAAACAAATTGTTTAAAACACTAAAAGTCCATTCACTAAGGGCAGCTGCCTAGTGGAAACAGAAGCAGGTTCCGATAAACAACTGAAGAAAACAAAAAGAAGAGGCACCTCCAAGTGTAAGAGCATGGGACAATTTTGCCATTTGTCTTAAGTCATTAAATTGTCCCATACTCCTACACTTAAAGGCGCCTCTTCTTTTTGTTTTATTTTACTGACTAGCATCAGCCCTTTTTCCAGGAGTACAATTGTCTGCCGGGGTGCTTGTCCCTGCTATAAACTACAAGCCAGCGTGCATACGCATATCTGAGCATCATAACAGCCTAGTAATGCACCATAGTGAAAAGGTGCTGAGGTCACTAGGAAATCTAGTTTCCTTGGATAGATCACTTGTATGTGTACCCCACACTCCAAAATGGTTGCAGAATAATGGAAGGTAGTAAACTAACATGCATGTAGGTAAAGTATTAAAATGTTATATTTGCTCTACTAAATAAGGTTATTAAAAACGTTCATATCCTGTTTCACTAAGGGGGAATTTGAATGAACATTACTGTTTATATCATTGTTTAGTTCTACTTCATAGATGAAAAGCTATTCACTTTTTATGTGTTTTCATTGTGTATATTTTCTAGAATTGCAGTTAATACAGTCCCGAGTAACAGGAGAATATCATTACACTGTTTTCACAGAATCTTGAGTCCAGGCTTAAGGTTATTTTACCAGATGACATTGGAGGGGCACTTATGGATGGTGTTGTGTTGTGCCATCTTGCTAACCATATACGACCCCGTTCAGTTGGCAGCATTCATGTTCCATCACCAGCAGTGGTAAGATCTTCTGTTTATATATGTACGTGAATGGCCCACTTGCACAGAAGTTGGCACGGTTGGCTGTAAATCGCTGTTCCTAAATGTCAGTATCTGTTAAAGACTGCCAGCAGACCATACTATATTTTTACACACTTCTTTGTAGGACCACTAATATAATGCTAAGTAATGCACCGAATATCCTCCTCCTTAACAGTATCTCTCAAAAGTTAGTACACCCCTCACATTTTTGTAACTATTTTATTATATCTTTTCATGTGACAACACTAAAGAAGTTACACTTTGCTACAATGTAAAGTAGTGAGTGTACAGCTTGTATAACTGTGTCAATTTGCTGTTCCCTCAAAATAACTCAACACACAGCCATTAATGTCTAAACCGCTGGCAACAAAAGTGAGTACACCCCTAAGTGAAAATGTCCAAATTGGGCCCAATTAGCCCTTTTCCCTCCCCGGTGTCATGTGACTCGGTAGTGTTACAAGGTCTCAGGTGTGAATGGGGAGCAGCTGTTTTCAATTTGGTGTTATCGCTCTCACTCTCTCATACTGGTCACTGGAAGTTCAACATGGCACCTCATGGCAAAAAACTCTCTGAGAATCTGAAAAAAAGAATTGTTGCTCTACATAAAGATGGCCTAGGCTAGCCCCTGAAAATGTCAAAATTGGGCCCAAATTGTCAATAATTTTTGTGGCCACCGTTATTTTCCAGCACTGCCTTAACCCTCTTGGGCATGGAGTTCACCAGAGCTTTACAGGTTGCCACTGGAGTCTTCTTCCACTCCTCCATGACGACATCACGAAGCTGGTGGATGTTGGAGACCTTGTGCTCCTCCACCTTCCATTTGAGGATGCCCCACAGATGCTCAATAGGGTTTAGGTCTGGAGACATGCTTGGCCAGTCCATCAACTTTACCCTCAGCTTCTTTAGCAAGGCAGTGGTTGTGTTGGAGGTGTTTTTGAGGTTATCATGTTGGAATACTGCCCTGCGGCCCAGTCCCTGAAAGTAGGGGATCATGCTCTGCTTCAGTATGTCAAACTGAAGCTCCCCAGTCCCGGCAGCACTAATGCAGCCCCAGACCATGACACTCCCACCACCATGCTTGACTGTAGGCAAGACACACTTGTCTTTGTACTTTTTAGCTGGTTGCCACCACACACGTTTGACACCATCTGAACCAAATAAGTTTCTTGGTCTCATCAGACCACAGAACATGGTTCCAGTAATCCATGTCCTTAGTCTGCTTGTCTTCAGCAATCTGTTTGCGGGTGTTCTTGTGCATCATCTTTAGAAGAGGCTTCCTTCTGCAGACCAATTTGATGCAGTGTGTGGCGTATGGTCTGAGCACTGACAGGCTGACCCCCCCCCCACCCCTATAACCTCTGCAGAAATGCTGGTAGCACTCATACGTCTATTTCCCAAAGACAACCTCTGGATATGAAGCTAAGCATGTGCATTCAACTTCTTTGGTCGGTCATGGCAAGGCCTGCTCAGAGTGGAACCTGTCCTGTTAAACCGCTGTATGGTCTTGGCTACCTTGCTGCAGCTTAGTTTCAGGATCTTGGAAATCTTCTTATAGCCTAGGCCATCTTTATGTAGAGCAACAATTCTTTTTTACAGACCCTCTGAGAGTTATTTGCCATGAGGTGCCATGTTAAACTTACAGTGACCAGTATGAGAGAGTGAGAGCAATAACACCAAATTTAACACACCTGCTCCCCATTTACAGCTGGGACCTTGTAACACTAATAAGTCACAGGAGGAAAAATAACTAATTGGGCCCAATTTGGACATTTTCACTTAGGGGTGTACTCACTTTTGCTGCCAGCGGTTTAGACATTAATGACTGTGTGTTGCGTTATTTTGAGGGGACAGCAAATTTCCACTGTTATACAAGCTCTACACTCACTACTTTACATTGTAGCAAAGTGACATGTCTTCAGTGTTGTCACATGAAAAGATATAATAAAATATTTACAAAAATGTGAGGGGTGTACTCACTTTTGTGAGATACTGTAAGAGAAGTAGTTCATATACTTTTCTATGAAGTGCTACTGCAGCTTTTGAACCACTCATGACACTGGGAGAGTTTGGGAAAAGGGGGATTGCGCTTTGTATAAGCACAAATCCATGACTCTAAAGCTAAACTGTAGGCGAACTGCTAAGTACAAAGTTGAATTATATAAAGGAGACTAGTTTACCTGCCAGAGTATTTTTACAGTGCCTTGAAAAAATATTCATACCCCTTGAAATTTTCCACATTTTGTCATGTTACAACCAAAAACCTAAATGTATTTTATTGGGATTTTATGTGATGGACTAGCCCAAAGTGGCACACAATTGTAAAGTGTAAGGAAAATGATCAATGGTTTTCAAAAGTTTTTACAAATAAATATCTGAAAATTGTGGCGTGCATTTGTATTCAGCCCCCTTTACCCTGATAACCATAACTAAAATCTAGTGGAGCCAATTGCCTTTAGAAGTCACATAATTAGTAAATAGAGTCCACCTCTGTATAATTTAATCTCAGTATAAATACGGCTGTTCTGTGAAGCCCTCAGAGTTTTGTAAGAGAACCTGAGCATCATGAAGGCCAAGGAACACACCAGACAGGTCAGGGATAAAGTTGTAGAGAAGTTTAAAGCAGGGTTAGGTTATAAAAAAAATATCCCAAGCTTTTGAACATCTCACGGAGCACTGTTCAATCCATCACCTGAAAATGGAAAGAGTATGGCACAACTGCAAACCTACCACATGGCCATCCACCTAAATTGACAGGCCGGGCAAGGAGAGCATTAATCAGAGAAGCAGCCAAAAGGCCCATGGTAACTCTGGAGGAGCTGCCGAAATCCACAGCTCAGGTGGGAGAATCTGTCCACAGGACAACTTTTAGTTGTGTACTCCACAAATCTGGCCTTTATGGAAGAGTGGCAAGAAGAAAGCCATTGTTGAAAGAAAGCCATAAGAAGTTTTGTTTGTAGTTTGCAAGAAGCCATGTGGGGGACACAGCAAACATGCGGGAAAAGGTGCTCTGGTCAGATGAGACCAAAATGTAACTTTTTGGCCTAAAAGCAAAACGCTATGTGTGTGGGGGAAAACTAACACTGCACATCACCCTGAACACACCATCCCCACCGTGAAACGTGGTGGTAACATCATGTATTGGGGATGCTTTTCTTCAGCAGGAACAGGGAAGCTGTTCAGAGTTGATGGGAAGATGGATGGAGCCAAATACAGGGCAATCTTACAAGAAAACCTGTTAGTCTGCCAAAAAAAAATGAGACTGGGGCGGAGGTTCACCTTCCAGCAGGACAACGACCCTAAACATACAGCTACAATTGAATGGTTTAGATCAGGGGTCTCCAAACTATGGCCCTCCAGTTGTTCAAGAACTACAATTCCCATAGTCAGGACTCACATTTGAGATGCAATCCATTTGAATGACACCTAAATCGTATTGCGGGTCTGTCGTGCAATAAATCGTGCTGCAATAGCGGTAACCTGCATCGCGTGAAGCATGTCGCCCAAAATGGGTGCTCCTGAACTTTTTTGGGGCGTCATGCTTCGCGCGATGCGGGCTGCCGCGATTTATCGCACCAAACCCGCACCGCAGTTTTAGGTGTCATTCAGATGAATTGCATCTCAAATGTCCCACAATTTATCATTCACACATCGGCGCTTTCAAATCAAAAGCAGAATCGCGGCAAATCTGCCCGCGCTTCAAAATGCTGAAGTGTGAATGCAGCCTTAGTGCTCTGGATTGAGACAAATACACACTATAGAGCAGAGGTCTCAAATTGACGTCCCTCCAGCTGTTGCGGAACTACAAGTGCCATGAGCCATTGCAAGGCTGACAGTTACAAGCATAACACCCACAGGCAGCGAAATGATGGGACTTGTAGTTCCGCAACAGCTGGAGGGCCGCTAGTTTGAGAGCCCTGGTATAAAGTGATATGCTTTGTTCCTATTTTATATTTCAAGTTTACAACTACTTTAAGTAATACAACTTGGTACCCAGGCTGCCCTTCGGTCTGTGATTGGAGAGAAGCATCAATAGAGCTCTAATTTGTTCAAACTGCTGCTCATCCCTCTTCCAGACTGTGTAGGGGATTGCAGGAGTATCATTATGGAGTCATAGCCTGTGTTTAGCTACACTGCAGAAGTCAGAACCTGCTGTAGACGATCCACTCGCAAGAGTCTATAGGTACAAATGTTTGATGTTTGCACGAAGTAGCAGGGCAGGCCTTTTCTAATTCTTCTGTGTAAACGCAATGTTAAATAAGCAAAATTAAGTTGTCTGTTGGAGCCTGCATAAAATTTAGCCTATTCTAGGGATATCTGTAGTTCAAATTGTTTTGGAAACCATGTGTGCTGCTGCATGATGAATAGAAGTTAAAAAAAAATGAATCGCGACTGGTTGGAGCAGTTGTTTGTTTTTTGTTGTATTTTAAAACTGAATTTAGGTGGTTCAGCAGTTTTTCACATCACCTTCCACTTCATTTTTTGTGAGAGGAGTTGTGAACTACTGTGGCTTGGCATTCACACATCCAAACAGGTTCTGAAACGGGCCATTGACAGAGCAATTTTCTTTACTGCAACCGTGGGAAAATAGCTTGATTCCCTCATCAACACAGGCAATAATCAAATGTAAAGTCTGACAGGCAAGCTGCTGAACTGGGCAAGATTCAAACCGTCGGCCGGCCTAATTCACCTAGTAGATTTGTTGTTGAATTTACCAATGAAAACTAGATTTACTTATCTATTACTGATTGTATAAAACATTGTTCAATATTACACACAGTACCAGTGGATCCAAAGTGTGAGGCATTTAATGCAGACTACCCAGACTAAATTAGCATTTCATGTCCTTTCATAACAGCGCACGTAGTAAAATAAACATACTCGGGTTCCTGACCTACGGTGCACTTACGTTTCTACTTTAAGTAGCTCTGATATTCAGGCATATTGGTTAGTATTCAGGTTGATTCCTGTGCCCTTGAATCCCTTGGACTTCAAGCCAAGTTCTTCATGGATGGGGCCTTGACTACTGTCCTAGTCGGTTCCCTACTGCGCATGCAGGGGTAGGCAACCTTTTGAGCATAGTGTGCCGAAAAATATTTTTTAAAGAAATTGAGAGTGCCTTTTACATAGAAAAAGACCAACTTCCAACACTTAATCATGAAAAGGAATTTTTATAAACTAAATCCTGTAAATGACATAAATAATAGTTCAATATGAACATTGAGGTTTGAGCCTTCACACATCAAATCAGCCCAATTCCTGCACTATAGACTTCAGTTCCAACTCCTGCACCTTCACACCCCAGATCAGCTCCAACTCCTGATCCTTCACACCTCAGATCAGCTCCAACTCCTTCACACCTAATATCAGCTCCAACTCCTGATCCTTCACACCTCAGATCCGCTCCAACTCCTGAACCTTCACACCCCAGATAAGCTCCAACTCCTGAACCTTCACACCTCAGATCAGTGCCAACTCCTGATCCTTCACACCTCAGATCAGTGCCAACTCCTGATCCTTCACACCTCAGATCAGTGCCAACTCCTGCACCTTCACACCTCAGGTCAGCCCTATTCCTGCACCTTCACACCTCAGATCAGCCCTGATGCCTGAACCTTCACATGTTGGATCAGCCCCGATTCCTGTACCTTCACATCTCAGACCACCCCAGTTCCTGCACCTTCACATCTCAGATCAGCGCCGCCAACTCCTGCACCTTTACACCTCAGATCAGTGCCAACTCCTGTGCCTTCACACCTCAGATCAGCCCTATTCCTGCACCTTCACACCTCAGATCAGCCCTATTCCTGCACCTTCATACCTCTGATCAGCCCTGATTCCTGAACCTTCGCATGTTGGATCAGCCCCGATTCCTGCACCTTCACATCTCGGACCACCCCAATTCCTGTACCTTCACACCTCAGACCACCCCAGTTCCTGCACCTTCACACCTCAGACCACCCAAATTCCTGCACCATCACATCTCACATCACCCCAATTCCTGCATCTTTACAGCTTAGATCACCCCAGTTTCTACACCTTCACACCTCAGATCAGTCCAATTCTTGCACCTCTGAATTGGTAGTTCCCAATAGCTGGTTAATTACCAGTCCAAAATAAGAGCAGGCAGCTTGAAGTGTCTGACTCAACACCAGTACCAGATCTAGCCTGTTTGATTTGGGGGTGCAGTAAAAAATGTCAGCAGGGCAGAGGATGGGACTCAGCAGTGCAGGGGACAGGAGTTAGTAGGGCAGAGAACTGGGGTTAGCACGGCATGGCTCAGCAGGGCAGAGGACATGGGTTAGTATGGCATGGCTCAGCAGGGCAGAGGACTTGGGTCATCAGGTCAGAGGACTGGGGTTAGCAGGGAAGGGACAGGAATCAGTAGGGCAGAGGGGGGTGTGTGGTCAGCGGGGCAGGGGGGGGTGTATCAGCATGGCAGAGGACAGGCGTCAGCAGGGTAGAGGATGGTGTCACTGCTGACAGGGCTGCACCTCTTGAAACTGCACACAGCTAAGATCCTGATTCCTTTGCAGATGCAACCTATATGTGCACAGTGTGTAGCTGGCTGTTGCAGGCTGAGGATTTCACAATTAAGAACTGCTACCGCCAGCCACAGGCTGTGCCAATCGCGAATGTGTCTGAAAAAGAAACAGATTAGCTGTGTGCAGGGGAAGAGACACTCAGCTGCATGTCCTGTGACAAGCCTGTTTGTAGTCCAAGGTTGGGGGGAACAGCTTACCTCCCCAAGCACAGCATTCATGCTGGGCGGTGCAGTGCACCACCTGCTAGATCTGGCCATCTGTTGCGTCAATGTCGACTGTATGTAATCCGAGTGAGGTGGGTGGGAATGGAGGCAGACAATGAGGTCATGCCAGCTGTGCTCCCTCTTGTGTAGCCAGCTGCAACTGTGGCTGGCTTTGCTGATGTGTGGGAGGTGTGATGCCTGTGCGGGCATCACAGGGTATCGGCACCTCGTCACTGATAAATTTTAGTCATCTGATTTGTTAAAGACGCTGGGGTGCTGGTATGCCCTCATTGTAAAACTCTCCTCCTGTGTGTCCTAGTTTTACTTTGCAAGTTCAGGCTTGACTTCTATGATGTCAGGAAAATTTTACAGACGTTACTTTCAATAATTCTCGCAATGATATATCTGTGTGCAGTCACTAAAAATATGTCGCACATTCTTTCTCTTTTATGGGTCTCATGTGGCTTATAGCAATGGTGGTCTGTCTTTTTATTATTCCTATGTAGGTGGAAGAAAAAATAGTGTAGACATCCCAGCAAAACATTACATGCATAATGCCTTCACAGCTTTGCCCAGTAAATTAGTTATTTGGAAAACTGATTAGAAAGCAACATTTTGAAAGAAAGCATCAGACCTGTGACTGCAAAGGATCGTTGGTTCGGTTACTGGAAGAAAACAATAAAGCTTCTGTCACAGATCGTTAGATCTGCAACTGATGAATGCAGAATAAATAGTTTAAAGGGCTTTGAATTCCCCCTGAAAGCAGACATTTCTTCATGGAGTTTAGTATGAGCTTTCAATTACATGTTTAACTTTATGAATGTGAAGCTTTAACAAAGTGTTACTGGTATATAGTTTCAGATATTCTGGGGAAACATGATCTTAAAGGAGCAGTAGCCCTAAAATGAAAAGCTTGTCAAAGTGGACACGTTGCTATAGAGGAACCAGTCAGTCCAATCAAAAAGTCAGTTAGGCCCCTTTCACACTGGGGCGGTGGGTGCGTCGGCTATTTTTAGCGGCGCTTTACCGTCAATTTTGCGGTGCTATTCAGCCGCTAGAGGGGTGCTTTTACTCCCGCTAGCGGCCGAGAAAGGGTTAAAACCACCGCAAAGCGCTGCTACAGCAGCACTATGCTGGCGCTATAGCCGCACTGCCCCATTGACTTCAATGGGCAGGAGCGGTGAACCGCTCCTTCACCGCTCCAAAGATACTGCTTGCAGGACTTTTTTTAACGTCTTGCAAGTGCACCGCTCCAGTGTGAACACACTCGGGCTTTCACACTGGAGAGACAGGAGCGGCGCTATGCAGGCGCTATTTTTAGCGCCTGTAAAGTGCCTCAGTGTAAAAGGGGTCTTACTGAAATTATATTATAGTTCCTACTATGTGCCATTTTGCTCCCCTGATCAAAATTGACTGTAGATTTACTTGTAGAAAAGAGCCTTTACTCTCCATTGCAGATGCTGTGGCTGTCTTGAGCCCAACTTAGTACTACTGCGCCTACACAAGCGCATGCTGTAGAAATGTATGGGGCTGTCTGGCTGTTCTTCTGCCTGTAGGCCTAAAATGCCAACGGGGACAAAGAAATACACATAGTAGTCACTGTCTTTTAATTTTGTTTACTCGTTTAACAAATTGGTTATTAAGGAAGAGGCGGGTTTCTAATTCCTGTGTTGCAAGCCATTCTCAGGTTTTACAGACTGCATTCTAGTTTGGAAAGAGGTAATTGTAACTGTAAGCGCAGATACACAAGTGCATACAATACTTGGGGTGTTGGGTAGCTAGGCAATTAATCCATAGCATTACATATAACATTTCAAGAGTTAAGCAGGTATCTGGCAGTTCAGGGGTTAAACAGATAAATATTGTGGCTGGTTAAAGAGACGGCTGCTGTCCTCGGAGAGCTGGCTCTGTAGTAGGCAAAAGAGGGTAGAGAAAGGAAGCGCCACCTAAGTGTAGTATTAGAGGGTGCTTTAATGACTTAATAAACGGTCACATTTACAGGAAACAAAGGGTTAAAAGGGCTCATCTGCATTAAGAGGATGGTCCATGGTGTGGTCCTCAGTTCAGGGATCCGGTGGTACTCGTCCGGTGGTGCTGCAGAGATGTTTCTCGGCCCCAGAGACATCCTGTGGCCGTCAGGAAGCGGCTGGGGCCGGCGTGGATCGCACGTGGAGCGCACGTGTCGTCACGGGTCATGCAGTGACTTCCAGGGGAGGGCTTCAACCGAGGAGAGAAACTTTTGATAGGCTATGCGCTCAGAGTCACTGCTCCTTCAAAGGGCCTGAATTACAGATTGTATATGAAGTTCCAATTATGTATACATGCATATACAGTGTGTGTGTATATACAGTGCATCTGGAAAGTATTCACAGCACTTCACTTTTTCCAGATTTTGTTATGTTACAGCCTTATTCCAAAATGGAATAAATTCATTATTTTCCTCAAACTTCTACAAACAGTACCCCATAATGACAACGTAAAAGAGATTTGCATTCATCTTTCAATCCTGACTAGTCTCCCAGTTCCTGCCGCTGAAAAACATCCCCACAGCATGATGCTGCCACCACTATGCTTCACTGTAGGGATGGTTTTGGCCAGTTGATGAGCGGTGCCTGGTTTCCTCCGGAGATGACGCTTACCATTCAGGTCAAAGAGTTCAATCTTTGTTTCATCAGACCAGACAATTTTGTTTCTCATGGTCTGAGAGTCCTTCAGGTGCCTGTTGGCAAACTCCAGACGGTCTGTCATGTGCCTTTTACTGGGGAGTGGCTTCTGTCTGGCCACTCTACCATACAGGCCTGATTGGTGGAGTGCTGCAGAGATTGTTGTTCTTCTGGAAGGGCCCTTGTCCCCCAATCACTCAATTTGGCAGGGTGGCCCGCTCTAGGAAGAGTCCTGGTGGTTCCAAACTTCATCCATTTATGGATGACGAAGGCCACTGTGCTCATTGGGACCTTCAATGCTGCAGACATTTTTCTGAACCCTTCCCCAGATCTGTGCCTCGATACAATCCTGTCTCGGAGGTCTACAAGCAACTCCTTGGACTTCATGGCTTGGTTTGTGCTCTGACATGCACAGCTAACTGTAGGACCTTATATAGACAGGTGTGTGCCTTTCCAAATCATGTCCAATCAACTGAATTTACCACAGGTGGACTCCAATCAATTTGTAGAAGCATCTCAAGGATGATCAGTGGAAAGAGGATGCATCTGAGCTCAATTTTGAGTGTCATGGCAAAGGCTGTGAATACTTATGTACATGGGATTTTTTCCTTTCAACAAATTTGTAAAGATTTCAAACAAACTTCTTTCACATTGTCATTATGGGGTATTGTTTGTAGAATTTTGAGGAAAATAATGAATTGAATCTATTTTGGAATAAGGCTGTAACATAACAAAATGTGGAAAATACTTGCTGGATGCACTGTATATATCTATGTCTGTGTTGAATGTTTTATCTGAACTGTTCCTTGAGGCAAAAGGAGGCTTACTAGTGGCAGTTGTCCAAGAGTTTACTGGACATTCGTAGTAAATGTCTGCCTTTTGTACTTGAGAACAGGTAGTACTTGTACTGTAATCAGGGAGATTTATGGGGTGTAAAATGGACTAAGTGTTAGATGTTGTGAGACGTATTATAGCAAATTGATAAGACATCCATTTTTCTGCTAAAAATTAACTCTGCCAGTATAAAGCATTTACCTGACCACATCTTAGGTACATCTGTGTTTAAATTATGCAAGCAAAGAGATAAAACTGACGTGGATTACAAGCTGTGCCAGATTGCAGGCCTGAATACCGGTAATAAAAAAAATGAAGAAACACGTCTGGATTTGTACAAGATTGGGACATAATTATGGTGGAAACTTAATAACCCCCCCGCCCCTTTTTTTTGTTAACACCAGATTTTATTTTAAATACAAATTGCAATTGAAAAACAGAAATGCAGTACAAACAAATCCACATCTTTTATACCTGTAATAGGTGCAGCTTGAGGAAATTTCTTAACAAATAAGAAATGAGTAAACAAATAATAAGATGTAATCTACTCCCATGATGCAATGCTTGGGTCTAGCTATTATTTGTTAGGCCTAGACATTGTCAATCGATAACATTGCTCTTTGTAAACTTCAAAGCTGTTTTGCTGTGACTTAAGGGGAAGGGGTGCCAGGGGCTTTTTGCAAAAACACTAGGAAGGTGAGAATTGAGCTGGTTGGTGGATTTGAAAGAAATCCTATCTTTTTGCCCTGAGTGGGCAAGTTGACAGGGTCTCTTTAAAGTCCTGCAGGAATTGGGCTCCGTCAGTGTGGATAGAAATCTATTGATTGTGGATTTCAAAGCTGGCCATATATGGAGCAACTTTCAATCAGTTCCTGATGAACTGACCAAATTAGCTCAGTGGGTGGCCCTGTTGGCCGCTTCCGCTCCAGCATCCCTAGATTGACCATTTTCCACCCAGCTCCTTCGATTTTATTTTTTTTTTAATGAACAATGTCTGCATCCAATCAGATGCAGGCACTGTTCTGGTATTTTGAGAGCTGGCAAGGATTGCTGTGAAAATACAATTACCATGGCAGTAGATTTGTCCATTTACACTGTAGCATGGATCAAGGAATCTAATAGATTTTTGTATGTCCATTTTAGAGATTTTGTGGACAGTTAAGGACCCCCTGTCTCCCCCTTCTTAAGAAGGGTGGTTATTGTTCTGTTATGTTTTCTGTGTGTGTGTTTGTGTGTTTTTTGGAATCAGTATTATGTATTTGCAAATTAACTGTATGTGGTCATTGTATGTGTTTTAGCCTAAACTCAGCATGGCAAAATGCAGGCGCAACGTGGAAAACTTTCTGGAGGCATGTAAAAAACTTGGAGTTCCACAGGTGAGTCTCGTTTTCATACTTGGGTTACAAGTACAGATTATTTATCAGTTTTACTGTCAGTGGAGTGTTATAATCATTTCAGCAGCTCAGCTTTTAGCATTTTTACTAGTTTTTAGTAAATTTCACCCCTCTCTGCCCATCTCTGGCATCCCTTTAAGTGGGTTTATGATTAGCTGTCACGGGGTCACCTGATCAGGAGACCGTCCTGCTGCCTCCCGTATCAAGAGACCAAGTGCGGTCAATGAGGGCTTGGCCACTATACTGGGATTGTGCAGTGCGCACGCTCTTAGTACAGAAACCTCAGCTGTCCTTGGACACATACTGTATATGCATTACATGGGTGGCAAGAGGTTACTTTTTTTTAATGTGTGAGGCTTTTTAGAGTGTTTGTAGAGTTTGGCCAGTTTAGCTGATCTCTATCACTCTGATCTTTATTTTTGTTACCTTTTTGTGTTTTTTTTTTTTTTTTTTTTGGTTTAAATCGGAGCTTGCACAAAAATGCATACCTTTTGCTTATTTCCCAAGGTTTTTCCCTCCCCCGTGCCAAAATGCTGTATTACAATTACAAAAAAAATGACCCCCACTTTCTCCTGCAGCTCCTAGATGAGGGTAATGTCACCATTCTTCCAGTAAGATCCTGTGGAATACTGAATAGCCCAAATCCAGCAAAAAAAGCGCTTTTACACTATACTGGAGTGTCATCACATGTTTTGGGCTATTCAACATGCCTTAGGATCACATCTGAAGGATAGTGGGGTAATTTTCTGCAGTAAAAAAAAAAGCCAGAAGTAAAATAATAATTTTTTTTTATAGCCCCCCACCCTCTTCTCTCCTTTTTATTTTTGTTTTTTTATTTTTTTTAAAGATACGCTTTAAAGAGTTCCTGACTTGCCATAAAACCTATTTGAAGTAACAGCAATATTAGAACAAGTAACAATTAGTCTTCACATTTTTCTGCAGACTGGCCTTGGATCCAAATGGTCTAACGCTAAAGGAATTTCATCAGAAATTTTTTTGTTTTTAGAATGTTCGTTTGATGTTCTGATCATTAGTGGCGTCAAAAACGTTTGTGACAGAATGGAAATTTCTTTTTAAATGAATACATTTCTTACAGTGTGTGAAGTTTTCTTTCGGGAACGTCCTTTCATTACAGAATTAAATGATAAATGCAAACAGAATTTTGAAGTACTTTCAAACTACATTTGTCAAGTCATCGAATTTTGTTACAAAGGTTTATTTGAAAATCCACTAGTGTTTGCTAAGCTTCAGGCCTGGGCTTTATATTGGGCGACAAAGTCTGGCAGAGTTGAGACTTAATTCTTCCCTGTCCCATTGTTAGAGCAGCATTAAACAAAAAAAAAAACAAGAGTTTATTATATTCTATTTTTTGGCTTTTTCTTATTTATTTTCACCTGGTGGTCCAGCATTAAGTCTGTTATTTTTTGACTTCCTTTAACAGACCAATCTGTCCAGACAAAGTAGCGGGTAGAGGGTTGAGACAAACCATTTAACACTGACAGGGGTGCTTGCAATGGTCAGCTTTTATTTCATTATGTAAAAACTTTACTCCAAAAGGAAAAAAAAACTGAGATCCCGGACTGACGATGCTGCTATTCAAACATGCTTTACTACTTCATCCCGAATGCAGACAACCTATGACTGGAATTGTGCTACTGGCTGGATCTAATTAATGCAGCTACTAATACAGCCACCACATTTAAAGCGGAGTTCCACACAAAAATGGAACTTCTGCTTTAAGTGATGGTGACCCCCTGACATGTCACATTTGGCATGTAATTTATTGGGGGGGGGGGGGGGCGGATAACCTCTAGAGGTATCCAGCTCCAACTTCCTCCCAGGGCTCTGCGGCACCAGAAGGAAGTTCACCTCTCCCCCCTCCCTCCCTGCAATCGTTTGGGACACGTGTCAGGTCCCAGAAGATTGCCCAGCCATTCACAGCACGCAGCGCAGCTCTCACATGTGCAGTGCATGCCCGGCTGTGAATCCACAGCCGGGCACCCACAGTAAGAATGCCGGCGCTGTGGAGAGGAGCGGGGCTTTGTATGCATCGCAGGACGTTGGAACGGGTGAGTGTCCGATTTATTAAAAGTCAGCAGCTACACTTTTTGTGTCTGCTGACTTTAATTTTTTTTTTTTTTTTTTTTTTTTTTTTTTTTTTGGCGGAACTCCGCTTTCAGGATTGAACTTTGCACTTTGCCAGATAAATCTGCCATGATGTGCAGTTATGTTGTGCAAACGTATACACTATTCAGAAGGCCCAACATTATAAAGCTCTGCTTTTCTTTGGTTGGCAACTGTGACATTGCATTGTAGCTGTCTAAATGAGGACTTTCTACATTGCAGTTGTCGTGATCAAGGCTATAGGACCTTGTTTATAAAGATGTCCTCTGTACTGTTCTGTAGACTAATTTTAATTTAGGTTATCAAATTTGGGAACCTGACCAGTCAATTTTGTTTTTAACACTATGGTAAACTTTTATTAAAACCCTTTCTGTTTTTTATGCTTTAACCCAAGGATTCTGTCACTTTACTCATTCAGGCAAAGTGACAGATTCTATTAAAAGAACCCTCCACCCACCCTCTGATACACACCTTTTTCATGACACTTTCATGCTCTATTGGAGCCCTTGATAATTGTTGGGTGCTTACAGGTATGTATGAGCTCTAGTATGTGAGCACCTCCCAGGGTGCAGTGCTTAAGTCTGAGTGGTCAGTTTCAATTCTAATTTCAAGCACAAGAACAAACAGGGCACTGGATTTGGATTTTCTAAAGGTCACTGAAATTGTCACTGGGAACACTGGCTCTGGTTGGGCAGCACTCCACAAAACAGAACCCTCCTCAGGAAGAAGGGAAAGGACCCAGAGTTGAGAATCCACATAGTATAATCTAATGAGAGCGCCAAGCTGTGCAAGGGTCCAAGCTCATTTAATGATGCAATTGATTCATAGTAAAACAAAGCCAATGCATTTCGTGGACAGGATACACTCCCTCTGGAACTCTGACTAGGGTCAAATTGACTCAGGTGAGCAGATACGAAATAAAACAGCACTGTTGATTTTACTGCTTGGAAAGTGTCAGGAGGGCAGGTTACGCCAGTGTTAGTGAATTTGCTGCATTCACTAACACTGGCGTAACCTGCCCTCCTGACACTTTCCAAACAGTTAAACACAATGCTGTGTTATCTGCTCACCTGAGTTAATTTGAGCACAAATCAGAATTTAGTAGAACTAAAAGCAAAATGTTTTTTATCTCTATTTTTATTCCATTTTGGATAGAGTAGAGGAGGGTTACAACCCTTGTAAGGTTTTTTTATTTTGCCACCTGTGTCCCATTGGAGAGATTTCCCTTTACTTCCTGGCCCATAGCCAAAACAGTAAATTCGATGAATCCCTCTAAAGTAAAGGAAGTCTGTTTGTCACCAGTTTAACCAGAACTAGTTCTTGGAACAACCCAAAATTTGGGATTTTCTTTTATTTTCACTTTTGGTGATAACAGTTAGGCCTCATGGACACTGGTTTCTTGTAAACGTTGTTTATCCTGACAGGAAATAAATGCGGAAGTGCTAAACCGCAACTAGCATTTATGCACATTTATCAGCGTTTAACAGCATTCAGCGTGAACTCCTAAAAATGGCCATGTGTGTATGGACACATAGGATAACATAGGGGTGTTTAATCACTTCCAAACCAGGCCAATTCTGGCATGCCTCTCCTACATGTAAAAATCTTAATTTTTTTTCCACTAGAAAATTACTCAGAACCCCCAAAAATTATATATGTTTTTTTTATCAGAGACCCTAGAGAATAAAATGACGGTCATTTCAACTTTTTCTGTCACACGGTATTTGTGCAGCAATTTTTCAAACGTGTTTTTAGAAAAAAAAAAAAACTTTCATGTTCATTTTCTATAATGTGAAAGATGATGTTACGCCAAGTAAATAGATACCTAACATGTCATGCTTTAAAATGGTGCACACTCGTGGAATGGCACTAAACTAAAAAATGTTTTCAGGTTACCTCTTTAGAGTTCCAGAGGAGGGCTTGGGATAAATTGGTGCTCCCGCTCTAACGTGGGGATGGGAGAGCTTTAAGTTTTTTTTTTTTTTATTTTCATTTCACTCGTTCCCTATTTTAATTTTTTTTTTATCACTTTTATTCCTATTACAAGGAATGTAAACATCCCTTGTAATATGAATAGGGCACAACAGGTCCTCTTTACAGTGAGATCTGGGTCTATAAAAAAAAAAAAAAAAAAAAAAAAAAAGATCTCAGCCTTTCCAGCCGAATACACGGCGATGTTTACAACTGTCGGGGCCGGACGTGAGTTCATAATGTCGTGCCCGGCCTCCAAAAGTCATAGAGACTGTGGGGGCCCATCTGGTCCTCCTATGGTGAACTTCCACCGCCAGCCGATTCCTTCTCCGGCTTGCCTACGGCACGGGGGAAGCACTTGAGGGGGGGGGCACGTCCCCTCCTTTCACCTGTAAAAACAATTAAGCGGCTGACCAGCTTCTAAGATTGTTTTCACAGTGCAGCAAATCGCCGGCGGAAAAGAATGATATATGAATGATGCCTGTACCTGCAGGCATCGTTCAGATATCCCCACTCAAAGCCCTGACACAGGAAGGAGTTGACCAGCTGATCACATTAGCACACACCCTGCATAATCCACCCTCAGCTGGTCAACTCCTTCCTATGTCATGACCTAAAGTCTGCCCAGGAAGTAAGGCAGAAGTAATAGATAAGTGTTTTTAAACAGCTATGAAGAGAAGTGAGGTAAGCATGTGTAGAATAAATGGAAAGCTGTTTTATTTTTGCAAAATAAGTACATTAATGCTATATCGGTACGTAGGGGGGCTGGAATTTAGAAAAAAAAAGGTGAACTTGGCCTTTAAGCCCTGATAAAGGGGGAGTGTGTTTCTCCCCTGAAATACATTGGCATTATTCTGCTATGAATCAGTTTGACCATTAAACTACCTTGGACTCTTGGAAGTTTGGCGCTCTCATTGGATAGTATGTGTGCCAATTCTAATCCTTGTCCAATCCCTACTCCCAACAGCGCTTGTTGGGTGGTAGTGAAGGGAGGGGGGCAGGGGTTCTTACAATAGAACACAACACTGTACCAATAGGGGGCAAAGTTTTTAAATACTTATTTGAATTACTTTTAGCATTCAGACTTTGTATGCCCACCCTCTGTTTCTGGCATGGTCACTTGAGATTTCATAGTACGTTATTTGTCTTTTGTTTGTTTTCCAGGACAAGCTGTGTTTACCCCACCACATCCTAGAAGAGAGGGGATTAGTAAAAGTTGGAATCACAGTTCAGGCACTGCTAGAACTTCCACTGCTGAGAGCTTCACAACTTTCTTCAGTTTAATCCCAAATCTAATACGGACACTTAGGACTTGATCTCAAGCCTGAAGTCTGGACTGTTCTGAGATTCGCAACTCCGAAGCTATGTTAGCCCTAAAAGGGAATTGTGCACACCTGCTGTATTATCACTATTTCTAGTGAACCGCAGTGGTATATTTTTAGACATTTAACATATTTTAAAATATTTCTGTCTGTGAAATGCATCTGTGAGAGGTGTCTTTTTCTGCATGTTTGTGTGTTTATGAACATGTGACATATTCATAAATACACAGTTTTAACACCATAAAAAGCCACCTTAAAGTGAACCTGTTAGTTCTGGCCATAATATTCCCTTGTATAGAGCATAATGCCCTTTGCAGTCAAGAAAATGCACACCAGTTTTTGGACCAGTGTTCTCATCCAAGGGGACATGTTAGAATTTATCAGCTTTTGAAGCCTTGAAGTTGTATTGTATAAAACATGTCTAGAAACGTGGGTGATAAAGCTAGCCTGTAAAAGAAGCAGCTCCAATACTTACCTTTCTTGGGGCAGTGTGTTAAATTCTGTAGTAACATAGGAGCTGATGAGAGAAATGCAGGCACTTGGTGGAGGACATGCAACCAGAAACTCCAGGACATGTCCAATGCCAACAACACTCAGAGCTCTTCAATAGAGCAAATTTTTCACACACCCCTGCCAGAAAGGTGGGTATAAAGCTTTTTTTTTTTTTTTTTCTTTACAGGTGAAACGGTTTACCCTCCCCCCCCATATGACAACTCCTTTTTTCCGCCCAATCATAAAGTGCAAGTGCACTATGCATAATATAAAGGGCTGCTCTGACTAAAACTGACAGATTCTTTTTTGATTTATTTTACTATAGTGCTGTAGAACAATGTAAATAATCCAATCTAGTCCTTGTAGTTTATTTTTCACCAGTGAAATCAGTTTAACAATGATTCGTTTTGAGGTATTATTTATTGCACTTACGGTAATTTATATATATGTATTATTATTTCTTTTATTATTATTTTTTGGCATCTTGGGTATTTTAATTTTGTGATTTTAGTGAAGGCAAAAAAAGGAAACTGACCTAATTTCTCTGGGTTTTATATATGTATATATTTGTAATTTTTTAAGTATTTTTATAATCTGAGTTGGTGCCAAAATATGATTTTTTTTTTTTCTTCTTCTGTTGTAGACTGTTTACATGTGAAGTGCCTGTGTAACTGACCTTTATAGAGTCCAAATTTCCACAAAGTGAACTGAGACTTCCCAATGTCAGTTTTGTAATGTCAAGAATTTAACAGGGTTTCACATCTTATTTGTTTTTTGTTAATTTTTTAGGTTACTTTGTAATGTGGGATTTACTTTGCGGACTGAGCACTGGATTTCCATTGTAAATATTTTTTTTATTTAGTTTTGAATTTAAGCTAAAACTATGTTTGAAGACTGGATCTTTGATTTGCTCGGGTAAACATTCTTATTGCATTTCATTATTGAAAGTAAAGATCTTTTTATATAAATACTCAACAATCAGTATGCATTGAAGAGTGACGTTCTTACTTATTTGTACGTTCAACACTAGGTGGAATCTACTATGTAAGAGAAAAAAAATGCATTGTCACATTTCTTAAAGTACCCCAAAAAAAAAAAAAAGATTTTAGCTAGGAACCTGCTATCTTTCTCTCCCATTCTTTAGAAAAATTAAAAGAAGAATGTGATCTGATGGTTTTCATCTGCAGCAGTCTCTTCCTTTCTTATCAGAGGCCCAATCAGCCACCATTGCCAAAATGCATTGCAATTGATTTTATCATATCCATGCAGCATAGTCCTTTCTAAAAACTTGTTGGAGTTCTTGTTCTTTCCTTTCACTTCTCCATTCAGTGTCTCGGGCTGTATATGTATGAAGATTATCTCCTGGTTTTGGATTGGACCAGAGAATAAGAACTACAGCAGTAAAGCAATGCTGGGGTTACAGCTGATGCACCTCTGAGCCAAAAGCCTTGAATATAAGTAAACAACTATGCTCTACTTGGAGCAGGATATTGTGTTCAAATAAGGAGCAGATAAAGTCACTAAATATACTGTGAATCGTTATCACTTCCCCTCCAAAGCCAGAGCAGATATTGTGCAGTCCAGTGTCTTAACACCCAGAAACCTTTTGCGTGCCTATCCCCTTCCTTAGTAATATATTTGTAGAAAGAGATTAAAGGCCAAGATCACGTTTCCAGAAAATATCCCATGCTGTCAAGGGGTATTACAAAATGACAGTGGTATTGCAAAACTCTGTTTGTATGTTCATTGATGTAAAACTAAAGGCATTTTTCTTTTTTTCTTTTTTTAAGAGGAGGTTATACTTTACCTAGTCCATGACATGATATTGCACAGAAAGATTTCTTTCCTCCTCTTCTGGCAGTCCCCACCTGTGCTATCAGCTCCTCCCTCCTTCAGGTGCATGCTCCTGTTGGGTGCCGAGTCAGGCTGCGTGTGTCCTTATGCCCTGTACACGGTCGGATTTTCTGACGGAAAATGTGTGATAGGACCTTGTTGTCGGAAATTCCGACTGTGTGTGGGCTCCATCACACATTTTCCATCGGAATTTCCGACACACAAAGTTTGAGAGCTTGCTATAAAATTTTCCGACAACAAAATCCGTTGTCGGAAATTCCGATTGTGTGTTCACAAATCCGACGCACAAAGTGCCACGCATGCTCAGAATAAATTAAGAGACGAAAGCTATTGGCTACTGCCTTGTTTATAGTCCCGACGTACGTGTTTTACGTCGTCTAGAACGATCGGATTTTCCAACAACTTTGTGTGACCGTGTGTATGCAAGACAAGTTTGAGCCAACATCCGTCGGAAAAAATCCATGGATTTTGTTGTTGGAATGTCCGATCAATGTCCGACCGTGTGTACAGGGCATTAGACATATACAGCACTGGTAAGCCACTACCTCAATCCCTCCTCACAGAAGTCTGACTGGCGGCACGCTCCAGATAGCCCCAGATATCCCCAGATAGCCAGAAGTGAGGGGAGCTGGAGGCTGCACTGGAGTCGTGACATAGAGCTAGGTGTTTGGGGACAGGGAGGGAAGGACAGGTAGTGGGCGTATATCTCTTAAAGGAGAAATAAACTTGTTATGAGAGAAGCATACATACTGCTTTTGGTAATCACTGCTGTAAATGCTTTTTGCCTGACTGTCACAACGACCCCCCTGCTTCCCCATTTTAAGTTGGTGTCCAGGGAAGAGTACAAAGAAAAGGACTTTTGACTTTCCTGATGAGTATATTTGTTCTGGGTCAGTGACTCAAGATAATGAAACCAGTATTTCAGCAGAACTACCCAACAAGTAGCATTTTCAGAAGTCGGCATAGGGATCCTCTGTGCTTTTCTTTTGGCAGGTTCTTGATAGAAGATAAAAGTTCTAGTTCCTGTAGCATTCTGGTTTTCTTCGCTGTCTCTGTATCTACTTCAATCGGACATCTTATTGGCCAGGGTAGGATCCTCCTAGGTTTTGGAGGTGTTGTATAACACAAATACTTTGTTACCAACAGTGCTTGTTTTCCTGACATCATAGATCGCATGGCCATCTACTGTGGCCTACTGTATTCTTGGTTTGTACAGCAAGCCCAGTTCATGTCTTCCAGTGTAGGGAAGAGGAGGGCATTAAGGGGTTTTTCGTTTGACTGTTTTTCTGCAGCATTAATCTGAAAATGTTTTAATATGCTGTATAATTTTCATGATCAGATTTGATACACATCTCAGTTTGTCATGGCATGGATTCCATAAATATTCTTTTGAGATTCTGATCAATGTTAACATGATTGCATCGCACATTTTCTATGGATTTATCAGCTGCACATTTATGCTGTGAATCCTCACTTCTGCCACATCCCAAAGGAGTTCTATTGGATTTAGATCCAGTGGCTGGCCAACCATCTGTGCGTCTCAGCAGAAATCAAGATTCATCAGATAAGGCTACATTTTTTTCTGTCAACGCAAACCAGTCTGTCTTTTTAAATCTGACCTCTCATCAACAAGGCATTTCTGTTCACAAAATTGCTACTCAGTGGATGTTTATCTTTTGCACCATTCTGTGTAGACTCTACAAACTGTTGTATGTAAAAATCTCGGAAGATCATCAGTTATAGAAATACTCTAACCAGCCCATCTGACACCAACAATCAAGTCCTGTCAAAAACGTTGGTATCACATATTTTTTCCTGTCCTAATGTTTTGATGTGAACATTACCTGAAGCTCCTTACTTGTATCCGCATGACTTTATGCTGCCACCTGATTGGGTGATTAAATACTTGTAAAAATTAGCAGGTGTTTCTAGTAAATTGCTCTGTGTGTTTATGTCGTTAGATATTTACACACATACTAAGGACTGAGAGAGAGATTCGTATGCTTTTGAGAGTGGTTCAAGCAATCCTCCTGGTGGCCTTGTGGTATTAGGCAAACCAGTCTAGGATCTGTAGCATCCAAAGTGTATGTTTGAAGAAATTTCTCATGTTACAACATTGCAACAAACTTTCATCATTTATCAAATCATGTTTTGTATATCACACACACACTTTTATAATAAGCAGTACTTTTGAAGCCATATTGAAAAACAAGGGGCCCTGTAAAACTGGAGGACAGTGAATGGAGTGTAATGTGATGATCTATCTGTCCTCGTTCTATTGCAGGTCAAATTATGAATGCAGGCAGTTGTTTAAAGTTGGTATCCACTTTTCCTGCAGTGTTTTATACAATGCATACAATGCCCTTCAGCACAGCCAAGGTGAAAGCTGCTTTTACTACCTCTGTATTTTGGCAAACTTAAAAAAAATAACATCTTGTTATAGTGTGATTCCGGGTAAAATGTATTTTCTTTTAATGATACAGCAGGCTATTTTGGTTCTTTTTTTTTTTTTTATTACTTATTTTATTACTTTTTGTTGAAACTTTGTTCGAAGAAAGAAAGGAACAAATGTACACATGTAACTGCAGAATTACCTTTTTTTTGTGCTGCAGTTAAGTGGTTGTGTTTAGTTTCTTCCATAAAATATGCCCATGCAGTTTCTTTAAAGGGGTTAGTTCACCTTTACCAAAAAACTGCCTGTGCAGAGAAGGGACATCTGTAGATGAAAACAAGCTTGTGCAACTTTGACCGAAATTGAATAATACCCTTGCTATAGTTGTAGGTCATTTACATACCTCATGAGATTTAAGCTGAAAATTCCCCAGATGTTGCTAATAGAGGCCTAGCTATTACTGTTCACCTTCCCCATCACAGGAACGAGTGCTTTCAAACCACCTCACGCACACTTTCTCACCCCCCATGCAGTAGTTCTGAGCTCAGAATTTGAGAGCTCACCCCTGTGATGGTGAAGGTAACAGTAATAGCTGGGCCTCACTTAGCAATGTCCTGGAAGTTTTCAGGTCACCAAGTACATAAATGGCCTAAACCTGTAACAAGGGATTATTCCACGTTCGTCAAGCTGTACAGTGTGGTGTTATCTACAGATGCTCCTTATCTGCATAGGCAGTTTTTTGGTAAAGGTGAACTAACCTTTTAAGTGTTTGCTCCATGAAAAGGCGGTCATGGGCCACCTACCTGAGTCCATTAGCAACCTGTGGATGCCATGAGACTTTCCACAGAGGCCAGCAGAAGGGTCAGAGTTTTGAAATGTTAATTTAGGCACAGAAATTGCTACACTTCTGGAACTCCACCACGTCGTTTGGATTTGTATAACTACAGCACTGCTTGCAATCTTTGAAAGCTTTTTCTCATGTATTACAAACCTATGTGTTCTGTTTATGCCTAAGGCTGCTTTTCTTTTGACTTTATTCAGATTAAAAAAAAAAGTGCAAAGGCATTTTATCGGTAGTGAATAGTGTGCTTTTAAATAGTGTTTATAATTTAGTTTATTGAAACACATGACAAATTAGTATTGTTTCATACCCACTTCATACTTTAAAACTGTATTATCAATATAACCATCTTGGCAATTGGAGTGATAAACATATACCAAATGGCCATATTTCGGGGTGCCAATAGAAGCAGTTATATGAAAGTTGCTTACTTTCTTTCATGCAGACCTTGTATGACTACCTTCATCCAAGGTGTTGAGTGTCATAGTGGATAACCTAATCTAACAGAGTTTGAGAGTAACCTATTTATGGACAGAATTTAGGCAGAGAAGATCTAGGACCATAGCCAATACTCTGCACATGTGTGGGCAACTATAAGTGCCCGCTTGCTCTCCATTGACCAACCTGGAGGCCATTCTTTTTTTTTTTTTCCATGGCGCATAACTTCTTAGCAATCTGCTGCAAAAATATTCTATATACATTCATGTCATGCAAGGAGCCTTACTGTCCTGCGCCCTATATAATAGTTGCATGGTCTATTATAGATAGTTTTACACCCTTGATGGTGTACTGCTGTGCAGTATTGTATGTGGGCTTCATTTTTGCAAGATTGAAGTGCACTGACCTGACCACAACATTTGGAAGATAGAGAATGTTCTTTTAGTTGAGATGACTGGAATTTGCCTTATTTAATCTTTTGTGCTCCATTGTCTTAAGCACTTCCTTATTAGTGAAATTCTTTTGAAATGTTTGTCATCTATTTTTAGTAATTGCAAAATTACTAACTGCAAGATTTAGGAACCCGCAACAATGGAAAGTTTCTGTTCAAGGGACATCTGTTTAACAAAGCTTTTGACAATGCCAAGTGCTTGCCTGTGTTCTGTGACTCGACAGATGTGCCAGGTACCTGTAGCAATAAGGTGACTACACACACTGCCCAATATTTTAATTAGGTGTTAATAAATCACACCTCTTGCAGGGCTTGCATCCTGTCAAGTTTCCATAGAAGTTGATGAGAATGTACCACCACTATTCATCTTTTCCATGCAGATTTTCCAACTTGCAAGTGTTATTCTTTACCTTTTCTAAAAAGAGCATCTCATCCTGGGTGCACCCCTATATTTTGTTGGCCACATGCGTGAGAATATCACAGGAAGACCTGAAAACTCATGCCTTTTGAAGTGAAGAAGTTTCACTGCCCATAATTCTCTGCTATCTGCCAGTCTTTGTCCACAATTAGAATTTGGTTGTCCATAAACTGAGAGATCAGGCAATAGGAATGCGATGCCTGCATATGGATGCTCGCATCACAGAACTGCCATGTAGTCTTTATAACTTTAGTGATTATGTACCTGCAGTTCCCACATAAAGACTTATTTTCTTTTTACCATAGAAAGGGAAATAATCAGTTAACAGTTACACAGACATTATTTATTCTTTTGGAACAATTTCTATGAAGGATAAGGACCCACCTCTTTCAGAATTCCCTGCAGTGCCTGATCTTCACAATCAGTGATCATATTAGTCTTCTCCCATTATTATTCCTAAGATAAGGTAAAAAGGAACTCTGCTCTAAATTGACTTCCTCCTTGCTTTCTTCCTTGTTTTTCTTATGACAGAATGGGACTCTTGATCTTCTAAAATAAACTTTTTATAATTTTGTCTCTGTTTCCAAAGCTGTTAGTAAGAAAATTAGCTGCTGTCCTAAACAAGGTACTCAGGATAAATAGGTGTCTGTGCTTAGCCTGGTTATGTATGAAGAGTGGTTGCACCTGCTTTTACTATTGACTACCATGACAGACTGAAGAGGAGTGGTACCCTAGTGGGTTCTTAACCCTGTAATGACTGAATTCAATTTATATATTTTTTTGTATTTATTTTCTCTGCTAGAAAATCTGATTTCTGGTGAGGAGATTCGAAGAGTATGTAGAGGCTGGAAAATTCCTTAAGGGAAGACTGGAGGGTGTGAGTTATATCAATAATTAAGCATGTGCAATTAAATGTTCTGCACTGCATGGTCCTTCCAGGCATACACATCTGAAAGAATCACAAAATATAGCAGTTGTGTGGCCATGCGTCCCCCTGACAAATTACTCTGGATGTGGGTTTACTTGGTATGCAAATTTAGTTGAAAAATTGAGACATATTTGTTACTAGTTTGAGAGATCTAAACATCTTTAAAACTCATAAATTATGAAAGTGATTATGTTTAGAGTTCTTCAAAGTGAGCTTAGTGCCTTATATGGCTTGACAGCAAATCCTTGGCAAACACCGCTGTAGATTTCATGTAGGATGGAGATTGAGAAGCACTTTGTATTCAAAACTGTTACTCAGATTTTGCCTATGTGTGTTTTTCCTTGTAATTCTTCTCTTACACAAGAATCTATGCTTGGAAGACCTGGATACACTTCAAAACCTGTAACTGAGATGAAAGAATCTAAGTATATGTAAAGCAAGGAGCAGGAAACTAGTACTTTGTGGCCAGAAAAAAACATAATATTGCAGAAGACATAACTATTTTTTTCATACCTTAACACTACAGTTGCAGCTTTCAAAGTTGACCTGTAAACTCTTAAAGTGTTACTAAGCCTAGGACCCTGCATTCACTATATCTGGTTTCCCACAGTACACAGGACATGCAATCGTTTCAGTAAATATAAACTGCTAGATACCTTTTGTCATCAGCAGTATATAGCAGTCTTGTGACTTCTATCAGTGTCGTGTTAAAGCTTGTAGGAGGAGTTTTCATGCTACTCTGACTGTCCTATGAAGCTGCAGGACCCCTGACCCTCTGTCTGGACAGTGCTGATTGGCCCTGTGCTGATCACAGGCACCCCCTCCCAAGAAAAAAAAAAACTCTAGCAATACACACCAAATTGAGCATGTGAAGAGTGACTGCAAAGGCTCTGTAGTATCAGGGGATGGATTGGGGACATTGGAAGTAGTAGAGGATCAGAGAGGACAGGATCAAACAGCCTTTTTACACAGGCTTAAAAGATGCGGAGGATTAACCCCTTAGGTTCCACAGCGAGTATAACAAACATGCTTTACTGCATATACTGACTGATTTTACTGTTGAGGGTTTAGTAACACTTTAATAGGTTGTGTATTTTTTAACATGACCAAGAATAACCTGGACTAAACAAAAAAAATAAGTCACTTTTCCCAGCTGCTAAGTAGGTATACAAGAACAGAATCTATATTTGTTCACTGAAGGAGTAAATTACTTTGTGATGGTTGGCAAAAATCACCTTCGTGTACATGAAAGAATTTTGTAGATGTTGCAAGAGAACATGTTGTAGAACATTAGACTTCTGCCAGTGCATTTCAAATCAATAACAGTCTCAAAGAATTGCTATGATTACAGCATATTTGTTGATGGAAATTATTTTCATGAAGTTTTCTTTTTAGATGTCTGATAAGACAAACCTTTTTCTATTTTATATTTATTACTTGAAACTAGAGAGGGAAATTCTGGAATAGCATTCAGTGTGCTGACTTAAAATGGACTTATTAAAATATTTTGTTAGCAGTCTTTCTAGGATGGATTTATTTGAACTAGTAGATGGGCTGAAATGCTTTTCCTAAACAAAATGCTTGTTGCCTTTGGTGTTGGCCACATATCAGAAGGCCTAGGTAGAGTTAGGAATGTGGTGTCCTTTTGAAAGCATCAGAGTTCAAATTGGCTGATCCTCCCCTTCACTAGAGATCATGTGACAAAAATATTAGGACTTCACACATGTCCAACACTAATAGCAGCATGGAACAGCTTCTTTTTAGAAAGGATAACTAGTTAAACAATTCTTTTACTATGTCAGTCTTATCTATTGCTCTTCCATTCCTGCATGACTGTTATTTGAGAATAAGGCTGTGTACACGCAGGGCGACCGGTCACATTTCGGCCTGCGTGTATAGGTCCCTGTCTTGCAGAAGCCGGTCTCACGACCAACTTCTGTTGAACAAGCGTGCTGGAAAACCAGCATCTGATCCGTGCTTACAGCCAATGGCTGTAAACACTGATCAGTGTGTTCTGGTGGGGAGGCTGTCCCCGTCAGAATTCAAAAGGCTAAGTGGGGGGGATTGCCACACTAACATCAATTGTGTTAGTACGGTGATCTGTACTTTTTTTTTGTTCAGCCCGCTGGGTTGAACGAAAAAAAACTTAGTGTGTTACCCTGCTTAAGTTCAGTTTAGGATGGTGTCTGCATTAACTTTCTTTTTAATTTGATCACCGTTGGCAGATTTTTTAAAATTTGTTTATGTAAATATTTGTAATACCGACAACATAATGAACATGTAAATACTTTTAAATCTTGAACTTTTTCATTAAAAAAAAAAAAAAAAATACTCATTTTTTGTGAATGCTTCCAGATTTTCTATGTTAGTCCTCAGAGCTGTTTCTTTTTTTTTCTGCAACTGTAAATAGATTTTTACTGATCTTGCATGGATAACTTGCCTAAAGCTGTATATATTCTATGAATAAAATACAACTTTCATTAACAAAGTTGTAAGGAGTCTTTGTTATGCTGCTACAGCAAGTCGGAGCATCAATTATACAAAAAACCTGATTTAAGGGAAATGCTTTTGCAGACGTCTTTCTAAAAATGCAAATTACCTGGCAATCATGTTGATCATTTAGTTCTGTTTCACTGAGCAATATATTAAATGTGAACCTATTAATTTTAGCATATATTAAAGTGCTCCAGTGCATAAGCAATAAATATCCTGTGTTAACAATAAAGTGAATATAGTACAACAAATGAAATGTCCTCAAATGATTATGGAGAAAACACACAAAAATCTTCTTAGTAGATCCAATCACCACATAATAAAGTGCACATGCTTTCTTATTCGCGCTTCACCAGAAGTGGTATATCAAAGCACTCACCAGACAGTAGTGGCCACAGAGTGACCCTCAGGCATGAAAAACTATATATCATCAAAGGTAACTTTTCCGGATATCCTGGCAGAAGGACTCCAATCACCAGTCAGCAGGAGTGTATTGTATATAACTTCTATATCTGAGCCTCGGTGCATCAATGCATCAACCAAATCTGCAAAGAGTGGCTCCCCATGAAAGCCACAAAGCTTGGATAGTGTAAAAACATCTTTATTCCAAATAAAACTAAACATCGAAACAAATGTGCAGGTATAGGACGAAAACCAGACTGGGCTACAGCTGAGGAGGAGAAGCAGAGACCAAGCGGGACCTTGTATTTTGTGTGTACTTCAATAGCGTCTCGTAAGTGTGTATCGAGCCTCCCTTTCAATATATCTCACGCTGTGCGCGCGTCTTCAGGAAAAAGATTTTTCCTGAAGACACGCGCACAGTGTGAAATACATTGACTCGATACACACAAGTCCTCCTTCCTCAAGGGTGGGTGTAAATTAGAGACAGTTCTATACTAGAAAAAATATATTGAAAAGGCAAAAGTGAGCATTTAAGTACAAATATATGTGAAACATTTCATAATGTACTCTTTATGTCTGCTGCATTAGCTGACTTGGCATTCCATAAAGCTTTAGTTAAAAACAGCGACAATGACACGGTCTGTCTACCAAATATGTTCTTGATTCGGAGGGAAAAACATTAATTTAAGTATTTTGGAAAAATTATTATAATTCCATATATGGGTGGAGATAGAATTTCTTTCACGGAAGTATATGTGTAATTTTCTCTTCTATTTCAAAGAGAGTAGAGGGAGGGGAGAAAAAAACCTCTCCTTTGGCCTTCCAAAAAAGGGGAAGAAAGAAGGCCCGTAGAGGGCGTATAAAAAAGAAACCTGAGGCTCCACTGAGGCCGAAAGGCAAGTCCTGCAAAAGAATATAGTACAAATGTATAATAGAGGGACCTATTGGTTATTAAAGATAGAAACTATTGGGTTAATTTGATATTAAGAGGACTTTTTTACAAGATTTAAATCATACCTGGAGGTAGTTCAACAAATGACGTTACGGATGTGTGGTTGATGGCTAAAATGGTGACAAATGAATAAATAATATATTTAATTGATTGAATGACTGAATCTAAATATTCGTTTTTCAAAACAAAAGGTTGCATGTAAAAATGGTGAGGTTGCTACAGTGCTATGACATTTGGATGGAATAGTTTTGCTTATTATTTTTGTGTGTGAAATGCAAAAAAATGAGAGGTAGTAGTAAAACGCCTTTGCATGTAATACACTCAACTTTGTATTGAGTTTATCTATTAGATTTATTGAAAATAACAAAGAAACCCCAGGCAAAGCCTCGGTATAGGTGTTAGAGAAGTATGATCAGCATATCTAAGCTGGAGTAGCAGCCACTAAAGAGTAGTTGTTTACTTGCATAACAGGAGGGTAGATCAAAACATATGAATGCAATATTAAGGTGGTGCTGCGCTAATCCTAGCATTAAACAGAAAATTATGTTGAAGTGATAGTGCTAATCAAGTGCAGTGCTAAATAAATATACTAAGGCGTAGATCAAAATTAATATCGATAATAAAAGGTTTTAAATAGTATGTGGCCAATCCTACACAAAAACAATCGCTAGATAAAAAAGTGCAGAGTTCAAACACAATATATACAAATACCATCAGTGAATATCCATATCAGGACAATACAATGTGAAAATATCAGAGTGCAAAATGCTGTAGGAATAGACCTTCCTATAAAGTGCAAAAATGTCCAATGTGAACAATATAATCCTGTGTGTAGCATGCACACAACAGGCATATAAAAAATCAAAGTGACTCATGCAATAACAAATCCACGTGACTAATAATGCGCAATCTTCAAATAAATCAAATAATGAACATATGAAAGTCCTCCTTCACAAAGTGAAACAGCTTCCTGGCATGCACATATTGCAGTGAAGTGCTCAGATGAATAAAAAATAGTGTTCCTCTTCGTGTTAAGCACACACTAGTAGATAATGGTCCCTTACCTTAAGGTAATGGGGTAACAGCATAAGACCAGTGTTGGGAATACCGTCCTTTTTCTTCTATCCTCGCGGTCCTAATACTGGAACATTTATCCCTCAGGTGGTACAGGGGGCACGAAATAGAAAGAAGGAAGGTCCCAGATAGCGTAATATTGTCAGGCTAAAACTTGATTTTATTAGCATAAAACATGGGTACTCACATAACAGCAATGAAACAATGGTTTATATCCAACGAGCGGCGATCTCGTAAGCCTCAATCAGCATAAGGTGCCTGTCCTGTCCCTACGCGTGATGTCACACAACACGTGATGTCACACAACACGTGACTTCATAAAGTATATAGAGCAAGAGAAGCATAGACAAAAAATCCTGTAATTCAAATGGGATGGCTGGTTTACATGATATATATATAGGAAAAGATAAGTGTTTATGGCAGGATCAACAAAGATGTATTATCGCTTCTGAATGAAATACATCTTTGTTGATCCTGCCATAAACACTTATCTTTTCCTATATATATCATGTAAACCAGCCATCACATTTGAATTACAGGATTTTTTGTCTATGCTTCTCTTGCTCTGTATACTTTACCCCATAATGTTATGTGAATCTGTGATAACTCATCCCATAATGTTATGCAAACCTGTGAGACAATGTCTGCCACCAATAGTTTCTTGTTTCCGGAAAACTGTAATCAACATCAATGGTAAATATACATATTTTTACTTTTATTTATATAATCCATACAAAAGGAGGTGTTTCTTTAAACATTACTCTGTTATTTTTACATACACTAACTTGGTGCTCGCCCGGAACACTAAGCTGCCCAGGCCATGCAACCCGTGGCGGCATTATGTGAGGTTACAGTCAAGTCCATCTATGACTAACCTCCATCTTGCGACCCCGGCGGACATGCGCAGTCCGCCGGGGAAGTTTACTGTGTCGGCAGGTGGAGTGGGCGCGGCAATGCTCTGACACACGTACTCGCACATGCGCGCCGTGGACGGGGTGGCACACTCCTCCTGGGGGGGCCATACAAGGCTCGTACCTGCCTCCTCTCCCTCCCACATTATCAGCTGTTGTAATCTACATCAACAGCTGATTGGGGGAGAGAGGCTTTATAACAACATCAGACACATATGCCGGACATCCATTGCACTTTGCGGGATGACACCGGCTTGAACAGTCATATGTTTTGATCTACCCTCCTGTTATGTAAGTAAACAACTACTCTTTAGTGGCTGCTACTCCAGCTTAGATAAGCTGATTATACTTCTCTAACACCTATACCAAGGCTTTGCCTGGGGTTTCTTTGTTATTTTCAATAAATCTAATAGATAAACTCAATACAAAGTTGAGTGTATTACATGCAAATGCCTTTTACTACTACCTCTCATTTTTTGCATTTCACACACAAAAATAATAAGCAAAACTATTCCATTCAAATGTCATAGCACTGTAGCAACCTCACCGTTTTTACATGCAACCTTTTGTTTTGAAAAAAAGAATATTTAGATTCAGTCATTCAATCAATTAAATATATTATTTATTAATTTGTCACCATTTTAGCTATCAATCACACATCCGTAACGTCATTTGTTGAACTACCTCCAGGTATGATTTAAATCTTGTAAAAAAGTCCTCTTAATATCAAATTAACCCAATAGTTTCTATCTTTAATCAATAGGACCCTCTATTATACATTTGTACTATTATATTCTTTTGCAGGACTTGCCTTTCGGCCTCAGTGGAGCCTCAGGTTTCTTTTTATACGCCCTCTACGGGCCTTCTTTCTTCCCCTTTTTTGGAAGGCCAAAGGAGAGGTTTTTTTCTCCTCTCCCTCTACTCTCTTTGAAATAGAAGAGAAAATTACACATATACTTTATGGAATGCCAAGTCAGCTAATGCAGTGTAAAAGACATAAGGAGTACATTATGAAATGTTTCACATATATTTGTACTTAAATGCTCACTTTTGCCTTTTCAAGATAAGAACTGTCTCTAATTTACCCCCACCCTTGAGGAAGGAGGCTAATTTACTCCAAAATGCGTCAGGTACAAGAGTACTGTTTCAAACACTGTATATATACTTATGTAAAACTGACTGATTCGCATTCCAAACAATAGATGCTATATTATTGTTATGTTTTTACTGTTTCTACTCAATAAATTATATCTGTACTATATATACTTTTTTATGTTTTTTTGTATGTGCATTAAAAGTCCACCACTAGGTTTATTTTAACAGTGAGAGACAGAATAACAACACAAATATCCAGAAAAACGCATTTCAAAAAAGTTATAAATTGATTTGCATTTTAATGAGTGAAATATTTGGTCCCCTATCAAGCAGGAAGATTTCTGGCTCCCAGGTGTCTTCTATGCAGGTAAAGAGCTGAGATTAGGAGCACTCAGCTTGTTACCTGTATAAAAAACACTTGTCCACAGAAGCAATCAATCAGATTCCAATCAATCCACCATGGCCAAGACCAAAGAGCTGTCCAAGGATGTCAGGGACAAGATTGTAGACCACAAGGCTGGAATGGGCTACAAGACCATCGCCAAGCAGTTTGGTGAGAGGGTGACAGCAGTTGGTGCGATTATTCGCAAATGGAAGAAACGCAAAATAACTCAAGTCTGGGGCTCCATGCAAGATCTAAATATAAATGACACAGTTGTGCTTGTTCAAATTGAGCCTCAGCAAAGCCAAGGAACAATATACAAAATGTGTTGAAACAAGTTAGTATTAAGACACAAATATATGTGACAATATGGTAAGTGTCTCTGTAGAGTAAAAGTGACAGTGAAATCTTGAATCCACAAATAAACTCTTGTAGTGAAAAAGTTCCAACAGGATGAAATTTTCCAAAGTTTTCCACCACCACCAAGGGCAAAAGAAGTTTTCGTGTGAAAAATAACTCTGCGTGGGAACTCTTCCCAGAAGCTTTGGACCTCCTTTTGAGCGAGGTCATATGCGCTTGCAGATATAGCCCTCTGCAGGGTCAGATGGTTTGCCTCGTCCCAGAGCTCCCTGACACTAGCTAGAGATCCTCCTTGATGTCAAGCCTGGATCTCTCATCTAGGGGTCTCCATCAGCTCAGTACCGTAAAGTATGTAGAAAAAATGCTCCAATAGTGTATTACCATAAAAATTGGTGTTTGTTGCTTAACCAGTTACCAACCAGCCCATAGCCAAATGACGGCTGCAGGGCAGTTGGATAACTCTGGGAGCACATACTATGACGTGATCCCAGAAAACCACTCCCGCGCGCCCCCTGGGGCACGCACAAGGGAACATCTGTGACCGCAGGGTCCAGAGGACCCGACGCATCACGGTAAACGGCTGCTGATCGCGGCCGTTTACCATGTGATCGCTCCGTCAAATACCCTGCAATACCCCGAAATACTCTGCAATAATCTGCCATACTCTGCAAAACCCAGCCATACTCTGCCATACTCTGCCATACCCAGCCATACTCTGCCCCTATATCTCGCTGTAAAGAGGACCTGTCATGCCATATTCCTATTACAAGGATGTTTACATTCCTTGTAATAGGAATAAAAGTGATCAAAAAAATTATTTTTTGGACAAAAGCATCAAACTAAAATAAATAAAGTAAAATGAACAATAAAAAAAAAAAAATTTTTCCCCGTGTGCTCGCATGCAGAAGCGAACGAATACGTAAGTCCCGCCCACATATGAAAATGGTGTTCAAACCACACACATGAGGTATCGCTGCGATCGGTAGAGCGAGAGCAATAATTTTGGCCCTAGCCCTCCTCTGTAACTGAAAACATGTAACCAGTAAAAAATTTTAAAGCGTCGCCTATGGGGATTTTTAAGTAGCGAAGTTTGGTGCCATTCCACAAGCATATGCAATTTTTAAGGGTGACATGTTAGGTATCTATTTACTCAGCATAACTTCATCTTTCACATTATGCAAACACATTGGGCTAACTTTACTGTTTTTTTTTTTTTTTTTTAAAGCACAAAACTGTTTTTTTCCCAAAAAAACGCGTTAGAAAAATTGCTGTGCAAATACCGTGCGAGATAAAAAGTTGCAACGACCACCATTGTATTCTCTAGGGTCTTTGCTAGAAAAAAATATATAATGTTTTGGGGTTCTATGTAATTTTCTAGCAAATAAATGATGATTTTTACATGTAGGAGAGAAATGTCAGAATTGGCCTGGGCACTCCAGAACGCCTGAAGGTGCTCCCTGCATGTTGGGCCTCTGTATGTGGCCACGCTGTGTAAAAGTCTCAGACATGTGGTATCGCCGTACTCGGGAGTAATAGCAGAATGTGTTTTGGGGTGTAATTTGTGGTATGCATATGCTGTGTGTGAGAAATAACCTGCTAATATGACAATTTTGTGAAAAAAGAAAAAAAAAATCTTGATTTTGCAAAGAATTGTGGGAAAAAATGACAACTTCAAAAAACTCATCATGCATCTTTCTAAATGCCTTGGAATGACTTCTTTCCAAAAAGGGGTCATTTGGGGGGTATTTGTACTTTTCTGGCATGTTAGGGTCTCAAGAAACTTCAGGTGTGATCAATTTTCATATATTGGCACCATAGCTTTTGGACTCTATACCTTTCACAAAGACCAAATAATTTACACCAATTTGGGTTATTTTTACCAAAGATATGTAGTGGTATAAATTTTGGCCAAAATATATGAAGAAAAATTACTAATTTGCAAAATTTTATAACAGAAATGAAGAAAAATGCATTTTTTTACAGAATTTTTGGTCTTTTTTTCTTTTATAGTGCAAAAAATAAAGAACCCAGCGGTGATTAAATACCACCAAAAGAAAGCTCTATTTGTGTGAAAAAAGGACAAAAATTTCATATAGGTACAGTGTTGCATGACTGAGTAATTGTCATTCAAAATGTGAGAACACCCAAAGCTGAAAATTGGTCTGGTTATTAAGAGGGTTTAAGTGCCCAGTGGTCAAGTGGTTAAAATGCATGTAGTATAAAAAAAAGTACCGTAAAGTATGTAGAAAGTTCCAAGTTAAAATGAACCTTTGCCAGCAAACAAAAATTACAAATCGCCCGCACTTCTGATTCAAGATTTTACTGTCACTTTTGCTCTACAGAGACACTTGCCATATTGTCACACATATTTGTGTCTTAATACTAATGCAGGCCATACACTATACGAAAAATCGGCTGAATTTCAGCCATTTAGTTAGTTTGTTCGCTTTTCGGCCATTTAATGGGCACAAAATCGATAATCGTTGGGACGTTTTTGAGCTGAAAAAAAGGACGAGTTTGAAAATTGAAAGTTTTTAAATTGAAAGGTTAATGCGTTTTCTGTCCGAACTGTTTGTACTAGGTATATGTAAAAAAAACAAACAAACAATGGAATCATTTATGTCCGCTGAATGATTTATCGGTCATTACATGGCACTATCGTTTGCTCTCACAGCCGAATATCCGTTTTTCGAAAATAGGTTCGGTCAATTTTTTGTATAGTGTATGGCTAGCATTACTTATTTCAACACATTTTGTATATTGTTCCTTGGCTTTGCTGAGGCTCACTTTGAACAAGCGCGACTGTGTTATTTATGTTTACTGTGAAGATAAAATTAAAATTCTGTCACTGCTGTTTATATTTATTGATCACATTTTTTTTCTCTTTAGATTTAGCGTGGTATTTGTTTTTTGTATTTGATTTCCATGCAGGATCTCACCTCGTGGAGTTTCAATGATCATGAGAATGGTGAGGAATCAGCCCAGAACTACACGGGAAAATCTTGTCAATGATCTCAAGGCAGCTGGGACCATAGTCACCAAGAAAACAATTGGTAACCCCCTACATTGTGAAGGACTGAAAACCTGCTGTGCCTGCAAGGTCCCCCTGCTCAAGAAAGCACATGTGCAGGCCCGTCTAAAGTTTGCTAATGAACATCTGAATGATTCAGAGGAGAACTGGGTGAAAGTGTTGTGGTCAGATGAGACCAAAATCAAGCTTTTTGGCATCAACTCAACTTGCCGTGTTTGGAGGAGGAGAAGGAATGCTGCCTATGACCCCAAGAATACCATCCCCACTGTAAAACATGGAGGTGGAAATCATTATGCTAAGGGGACAGGACAACTTCACTGCATCAAAGGGACGATGGATGGGGCCATGTTCCGTCAAATCTTGGATGAGAACCTCCTTCCCTTAGCCAGGGCATTGCAAATGGGTTGTGGCTGGGTCTTCCAGGATGACAATGACCCAAAACACATGGCCAAGGCAACAGAAGAGTGGCTCAAGAAGAAGCACATTAAGGTCTTGGGGTGGCCTAGCCAGTCTCCTGACCCTAATCCCATAGAAAATATGTGGAGGGAGCTGAAGGTTCAAGTTACCAAACGTCAGCCTCGAAACCTTAATGACTTGGAGAGGATCTGCAAAGAGGAGTGGGACAAAATCCCTCCTGAGATGTGTGCAAACCTGGAGGCCAACTACAAGAAGTGTCTGACCTCTATGATTGCCAACAAGGGTTTTGCCACCAAGTACTAAGTCATGTTTTCGAAGGGGTCAAATACTTATTTCACTCATTAAAATGCAAATCAACGTATAACTTTTTTGAAATGCGTTTTTCTGGATATTTTTGTTGTTATTCTGTATCTCACTGTTAAAATAAACCTACCATTAAAATATAGACTGATCATTTCTTTGTCAGTGGGCAAACATACAAAATCAGCAGGGGATCAAATACTTTTTCCCTAACTGTATTTACAAATGAAAATGAAATAGTCTCCCACATTTACAGACATTTAAACATCCCTAAACAAATGAAGTAACAAAATAAATGAAATTTGGGAAGAAATGGGAAACAACATAATAAGGGGGAGAAATTGGTAACTTGGGGTTAACTAAGGGTTTACAGTGCATGGTTGTAGGAAGTGATGCCTTATTTGCACAAACAGATCATTTTTCAGAACACGCTAAAAATTTTGACTTGTGTTTGAAGCAAAAGTTAATGTTCTCAAAGTTGATTTTCGTTTTCTAAATCAATATTAGATGCATACTTCTAACAACTTTCAACTCTAGGACTATAACTGTCTCATTCAATCTCATAAGTATTTACAGCTTCTGTGATTATTTTTCGTTATCATTGCTAAAGCATGTGGTCAATATTGCAAATAATTATTTTTCTAGTTTAGTGAATCGAGCATTTTTGCCTTAAGTGTGACAAATAGTTGACTGTTACCAATTTCTGTGCTTGCATAGTTTCTTTTGATCCAGAGTACACAAAGGAGATCACGCAGACATTGAAAAATAATGGACGAGTTCCAAGCTAAATGTTCAGTGGGAAGTCAGAATCTGCAAGATGCAAGGGTTTTTAGTGTTATTGTTTTCTTCCATTTATAGAGGAAATTCATTCTGATATCCTGACAGTTCTGTGGAAGTGTTTTTCTTTTTAATGTGGATTTCCTAAGAGATACTGCCAAAAACTATCATGAAACACAAGTACGTTAACCGCAAAAAAAAAAGTTTTTTTAATGCAGTCTGCATTTAGTGTGAAAATGTATATGTATATACATACACACACATTATACAATCAATCCTAAATCGTATGCATGTTCAAAATTAGTATTGTGTTTTTCTTTAGTTACAGTTTCCCAGAAAATAATTAATGACTGTAGTAGAAAAATATTTTCAGACCTCTGCTTCTGAAAATGCTAGTTGCCTGGCTGTCCTACTAATCTTCTTGCTTTGATGCTTTAAACAGATAAGCCCTGACCTGATTATTATTTTTTTATCTGCATGTACAAAGGTCAATGTAAACTATTGAAAGCAGGGAATCGGTATAACCGTTGGCCACTAGCATTTTTTTAGTATCTTTAACAACCCTAAGCTTACAATTTAAATACTTACCTGTCAGCTGGAATCTGCAGGTCATGTCAGGTTAGGGGGTCATCTGATCTGAAGGCAGAATGTGGAGTTATGTGACCCACGAAAGCTCTGCATTGTGTTTACAGAGTATTCCTTTACTTTCAATAAAGACTTTGTCACCATGCGTTTACAAGTTTTGGAGAGCCAAAACACTTTGTGGTGTTTAATCTGCTTACAGGTAAATATTTAAACTGCAGGACCCTTCCTTCCCCTCATCTCTACCTTCTTTAGGGTTCAGAAGTTTTCCTTTCCAGCACAGTAGTAAAAATATATGGTGCATGTTGCTCCTAAAACATCTGAACCTTTACCTTGTAAAACAACTAATTTTTTGAGTAAAATAGAATTGCAAGGCAAATACTTTCTAAACACCTTTTTCCTTTTTTTTTTTTCTTAAGTGATTAGCTGCATGCATAGGAGTGGGGGTGGAGACTCCTTGTAAAAATGATTGATTGAGGGGCAGAAGCGGCTTCTTGAAGGGAGCAGAGACGCAGTCCAGTGTAAAATGCAAAGACAGAAATACGCAGCGAGGAGCTGCTGCAAGGGTCATGTCAACAGGAGACAGAAAAACTGCAGTACAGTGATCTCCCTAGTGAAGAGCTGTACAAGGGGGTGTGTCAACAAAAGGCAGAGAAACAGCAGTATACTGATCTTCCCAGTGATTAGCTGTGTAGGGGCATGTCAGAATAAGTCTGACCACTGGTGTACAGGGAGGCTGTGCTCCCAAGTAATATGTGAAGAAGCAAACTGACCATGCAAAGATGGATATTTTTCCACCTCCTCATGAGGTCAGAAATAAATATAAAAGATGGGTGGATTAGCGGTCCTACATTCCAAAATGTATTTCCTGGCGTCTCAACTCCAACAACTGGCTGGATGGGTAATTGGGGAAAATTCAGACTCTATAGCTCAATTAATCTCTCTATCGAACCCCACTTTGACAGTCGATTCTCATTTAGAAATGGATCTCCCAGGTATTCCCCCTTCTCCAATGGCGGGTTTGGCGGGCAGTTAGGGAGGCCTTGTCTATCACAGGCCCTATGGACTTCACTCCATTGTGGAAAATTTCTAATTATCCTGATTTGTGTAAATTGCAGGGATTCTCCTCATGGAGACAGCATGGGATCTGGTTCTTTCACCAGCTGTATAATGGTAGTACTCTGAAGGCGTTTGATCAGCTGTGTGCGGAGTTCTCTCTGCAAAATAAACAATTCTATCAATATCTTCAACTCTGACACACAATCCAGACTCAAGCATGAACGCACTCCTTAGTTATATCTAGCTCCTCGCAGGAAATCCTGTACGCTACCACTCGCAAGGGTCTTATATCGAGGGCCTACTCTGTCTTGCTGTCCTCTATTCAGGATCACACATTGTTAAAAAGTAGGGCTTGTTGGGTCACTGATATTGGAGCCATAGATGAGGATCAATGGGATATGGCCCTAGAGGCGCTCCCTGCTGTATTGGTGTTAGCTGCTCATAAACTTTCCCAACTATTTATCTTGAACAGAGCCTATCGCACCCCTGATAGGCTGTATGTTTGGGGGCGAAGAGACTCCCCTTATGCCCAAAGTGCTTGATGGTCATGGGAGACTTTATACACATGATATGGCACTGCCCGAAACTTGCAGAGATTGTGCAGGTTATTTCTGATCTAGCTCAAATACCTATACCTCTTGATCCTCTGGTGTGCTTGTTGGGCGCAATTGATGCTGAAATGTTTCCAAAAGGCATTTCTATTTTGGTGTCCAGGTTATTATACCTAGCTAGAAAGCTGATCGCCCGATTTTGGTTGGTGCCCACTGTGCCTTTATCGCCTATGTTAATTATTTTCTACTTAGAGAGCAGTTGGCTTATCGCCATAGAAAAGTGGTAAATAAATTTAACCTCATTTGGTAAAGTTGGCTTGATAACCCAAGTCTTTCCCCACCACAATTAGTGATGGATAGGTTATTACAACTATAAGACCACTTAGAGTTATGGTTCTAGCCCGAGTTTGGGAATTTCTCCATTGTGCATCCGAGAGTAGACAAAGGAGACTTCTGCTAAACGTCCCACAATAAACGCAGGCAGTTTTGTCTTATTTTGTTTTGCTCTGTTTTTCTTTTTTTTTTACTGTTTAAAAAAAAAAAAAAAGTTTTGGATATGCTTTATATATGATGTGGTGCTCTGTACCTGGTCCTATATTCCATGTTCAATGCAAGTGTTGATGGTTAACTATGTCTTCCAGCTTTGTAATGTACAGGCATTTTTTTTTTCTTCCTTGTCAATAAAAAAAGTTTTGATTAAAAAAATTAAATAAATAAATGGAAAAGCAGAGGGGCTGGTAAAATCACCAAGGCGAGAAAGATGTCACCAGCACACGCAAGGATTTCCAAAATAGGTCCAAAGATTCTTTTTTTTTTTTACAGGTACTTACAAGTAACATGCCTGATGAAAGAATACTGTGAGGCTTTGAAACATTGCCTTTGTACCTATGATGTAATCACTGAATAAAGCCATCTAAAGACTAAGGGTCAGGCAATGGAATAAAGAGGGGGCTGGAATTAGTGGGGAGGAGCAGGACTCAAACTAGATGGCAGAAGAATTGTGCCATCTAAATCAAATACAAAAAGAGCAGTGGCATCAAGTTATTGCTCAAAATGAGTAGTAATAAAATATTACATGCTAATTCAAAATATAAAGGTATGTTTACAAACTCAAGACGCTTGGCAAACAAAATGGATGAACCAGAACTTCTGTTAGTCAAGGAGCACTTTGACTTTGTAGGAATGTCAGAAATCTGGTTGGACAGTTCACATGACTGGGCTGCAAATAATGAGGGGAAATCTCTCTGATGGACAGGATTGGCAGAAGACATGGTGGAGTATGTGTATGTGAAGTATGATCTGAAAGTGAGTTTGAGAGATATCATGAATGAGAACTGTGATGTGCAGAGTCTTTATGGATTAAGAGTGGAACAAATAGTAAATTACTTGTAGGGGTATGTTATAGACCCTCTAACATAAAGGCTGAAGTGGAGTCTCTGCTCCTTTCACAGATTGAATTGGCTGGAAAGTGGGACGATTTTAACTATTCTGATATGGTCTGGACAAATGGAAATGTACATTTTCTTAGAATGTATTGCAGGACAATTTCAAGTTTCATTTTCAAAAATGCTCTCTTGGATCACTTAATTCCAAACAGAGTGGAGCCTATTACAGATGTGCAAGTAAGAGACAACGTGGGTAATAGTAATCATGGAGTAATCACATTTGCCATAAGTTACAGGAAAGACAATCATGTTGGTATGAACTCTAAAATTATAAAAAGTTAACCTGCAATCCTTACTGCATGACACTCAATGGGACCAAATATTTACAACAAGGATCACACAAGGTGAGTGGGAGTGTTTTAATGATTAATTAAACAAATGCATTAGTCATTGTGTTTCACTGGGTAATTAGCATGAAAGAACAATGTTAAAACCTACTGTATGAGAATAAATTGTAGTGTGCAAAACCAAATGAATGAGAAAAAAAACAAACAAAAACAAGCCTTTAAAAAGTATAAAGTAGAAGGGACACCCTCCGCATTCCAGATTTACAATGAATCCAATAAGAAAGGCAAAGGAGCAATCAGTGGCTAAACAGAAGAGAAACACATTGTTACAGCAATAAAACAAATCACAAACAAAAAGGTTATGAAAATCCTGAAAAAGTTTATGAAAGAACAGATAGGCCCCATAACGGATGAACATAGGAAGCTGACCACAAATGAAAAAAAAAAAAGCCGGAGATGTATTAAATCATTTTTTTCCTTCAGATTTTACACATGAAAAGGGTAGGTTTGATAGTCTTAACATCAATATTGCTATCTCACTGAAGTACCTCTCTGGTTGAATGAAAAAAACGGGTAGAAAAGGGACTTGAGAATCTTAATGTGAACAAGTCACCAGGTCCAGATAGCTTACACCTGCTTGTCCTTAGGGAATTTAGCTCAGTTATAGCCAAGCTGCTATTTTCATTTTTAACCCCTTCTCATCCACACTATAGCCGAATGACAGCTACAGTGCGGGCCTGCTTTGCTGGGAGAGTGTCTATTGACGTCCTCCTGTGATTGGCCCGGATGGCCGTTGCTTCAGAGCGTATGCACCGGTTATGTCACTGGCTGCATGTACAGTAAATATCTCCTAAGCGATGCACATACACTAGATTACCAAAAGTATTGGGGCGCCTGCGTTTACACGCACATGAACTTTAATAGCATCCCAGTCTTAGTCCGTAGGGTTCAATATTGAGTTGGCCCACCCTTTGCAGCTATAACAGCTTCAACTCTTCTAGGAAGGCTGTCCACAGGGTTTAGGAGTGTGTCTATGGGAATGTTTGACCATTCTCTCTGAAGCGCATTTCTGCGGTCAGGCACTGATGTGAAGGAGAGGGCCTGGCTCGCAGTCTCTGCTCTAATTCATCCCAAACGTGTTCTATTAGGTTGAGGTCAGGACTCTGTGTAGGCCAGTCAAGTTCTTCCACCCCAAACTCGATCATCCATGTCTTTATGGATCTTGCTGTGTCATCCCCATCTGTTCCCACAAAGCTGGGAGCATGAAATTGTCCAAAATGTCTTGGTATGCTGATGCCTTAAGAGTTCCCTTCACTGGAACAAGTGCCAAGCCCAACCCCTGAAAAACAACTCCACACCATAATCCCCCTCCACCAGAACACCTTTGGGATAAATTCACCAGGACACCTTTAGGATAAATTAGAGCGGAGAATGTGAGCCAAGCCTTCTCTTCCACATCAATGCCTGACCTCACAAATGTGCTTCTGGAAGAATGGCCAAACATTTCCATAGACACACTCCTAAACCTTGTGGACAGCCTTTCCAGAAGAGTTGAAGCTGTTATAGCAGCAAAGAGTGGGCTAACTCAATATTGAACCTCATGGACTAAGACTAGGATGCCAATAAAGTTCATGTGCATGTAAAGGCAGGTGTACATACTTTTGGTAATATAGTGTACACACACACACTGAATTGGATGGACCTATGTCTTTCTTCAGCCTTAAAGCGGTAGTAAACTAGCACATTATGAAATGCTTACCTTAGAACGAAGCCCTCCAGTGGCACGCTGACAGGGCTTCCATCTTCACCCGGTCTTCTGGGTTTGCCCGCTCCAGTATGATTGGCCAAGCCGCGATGATGTCACTTCCAACCATGGGCGCAGGAGTCATGCCCACAGCACAATGCTATGATGTCACCGACTGCATGCAGTGTGAATATCTCCTAAACAGTGCATGTTTAGGAGATATTTACTGTACTTACAGGTAAGCCTTAGTTTAGGGTTACCTGTAGGTACAAGTGAAAAAAAGGCTTTACTACCACTTTAAAAGCTACATATTTTCCACAGTCTGGATGAAAGTCTGCCTTTAGTGAACCCAACTTCAAAGTTAAACTCATGGAAAATCTGCTATTTAATGAAGGCCTATTCCACCCACAGGCACAGGAATGGCCCTTAACCTTAGTGTTGCATACCATTCTCTGTGGTTTGGAGCCCGACCAGCGAGATTAAAGGATTACAGTAGAGAACAATTATATTTTATGGTCACATGACATTGCTGATTGACTAATTTCAGCAGCAGGGTACATATGTAATTTGATCAGAATCCCAAAACTATACCTCTCACACGTGTACAGATAGAGATAGCGGCGCTAATATAAATTGTGTAAAATAATGGGTCAGAGCAGTATAATGCCTATGACCCTCTACTTATGCATAAAAATATTAATAATAATAGTGTCATGAAAAATATTAATTTTATCATGAAAAGAAATTTCTTTAACACCCAGTGAAAAATGTCACTATAAATAATAAAATACAAGACATGAATGATCAAGTTCAACAGTTGTTTTTCAATCTTCTTGTGTGAAAAATCTTCTACTCTTCCACCACACCACCATGATAGTGACACCACTCCCTCTGAAGAGCGCACTCACCAGATTGTATAGCCTCCCACTCTCGTGTTCGGCAAAACAGCAATTGAACCACACCTGGGTTGCATGTGATGAACCGTGACTCCAATCAAGCCAGCTCCATATGTGAAAAAATGAATAAAGTGCTCCACATAGCGTGATACCATTTTGACAGATTTATTAAAATCACTTCAAACACACTTCAATGGTTACACTCACTTTTAAACTGAAACATAAAAGCCTTTAAAAAGAAATCCACAGCAAGAACAGCAAGCAACAGGATCAGTGATCCAACGGTGCACCGCGGTCACAGCGGACCTGAAGTGTAAACTGGTGTATCTCTCACCCAACCTTCTAAGGCCCAGCCATCCGATCGGTGTAGTCCTCCTCAGACAGTGGCATCTAATGTCAGTGCGATGGAATGCCATGTAACCATGCCCAAGACATGTTTCGTCGAATAGACGATCTATACAATCTGGTGAGTGCGCTCTTCAGAGGGAGTGGTGTCACTATCACGGTGGTGTGGTGGAAAAGTAGAAGATTTTTCACACAAGAAGATTGAAAAACAACTGTTGAACTTGATCATTCATGTCTTGTAATTTATTATTTATAGTGACACTTTTCACTGGGTGTTAAAGAAATTTCTTTTCATGATAAAATTAATATTTTTCATGACACTATTATTATTAATATTTTTATGCATAAGTAGAGGGTCATAGGCATTATACTGCTCTGACCCATTATTTTACACAATTTATATTAGCGCCGCTATCTCTATCTGTACACGTGTGAGAGGTATAGTTTTGGGATTCTGATCAGTTTATGTATTTATTTAAGTGGCAGCTTTTTTTCACTGTGTATGTACACATATTTTGTATTCATTTACACATCTTTTATATAGCTTTGCACTTTTCTTTGGCGCAGTGGAGTAAGAGAGATTCAGGGGCGGTTTATTTGTATATCTCTTGCTACAAACCATTACATATGTAATTTCACATCTCTGAAAAAATAAGGGGTTTAGGAAAGGGAAACTGGAGTTAATATACTAAAGCCAAATGGGCTGTTTGCTTTGCAAGGGAATTTTCCTTTAGCCTAGTGACTCTGGTCAGAATTCACTTTGCAAAGAATACCCAATCACATGCATAAAAAAAAAAGCAGACTTTGTTTTTGCACATAATTGGATGATGGAAATCAACTGAGCTTCACTAAGCTAAAGGAAAAAAAATCCCTTGCAACGTAAACAGGCTATGTGCCCTTACTGTATACCAACACAAAGGGGATAATATACTATGTAGAATTAGAGACAGAAAGGGCATACAGATTTTTTTTTTTTTTTTGTCGCACCACTGTTCTTGGATCTGATTTTATATTTCAGAAATGGAAGATTATGCATGTTTTTTTATGGTTGTAGGGGCTCTTAAAGTGTAGTTCCACCCACTTTTACAAATCTTCAGCATCCCTCACTAAACTGTGCACTGTAAACGAATTGGATATTTAAAAAATTTTTTTCTCAGCACCTACTGTATATCTGCTGTATTCATTTTTCACTTCCTCCTCCCTGGCCATGGCCCATCCCATCATTTCCTGTTTGCAATGCCTTCTGGGAAGGGGCGGCAACTTTCTCTGACACTGTCGTTGCTATGGAAATCTGACCTGAAACCTATTACACTGCTTGTGCTACACTGAGCATGTGCGAGATCTGCAAGGATGAGATCCAGGAAGAAATACAGTCTGGCTTCAGATGCCCACACTTAAGATGGCCACGGCCTGCTGTAATTTATAAAATAACAAACTACTGCTATAAACTAACAAAACAGACCTTAGTTTACAGACTAACTTTACTAGAATACATTAAGTTTGTGTATTATAGGGGTATTTTTATTTAAAAAGTATAATTTCGCCTGGAACACCACTTTAAAGTAACCAATGGGCCTGAAGGAGATTCAAATATTATTCATTTTCGAGTTTGCTAGGAGTGTAGTCAGTAATCCAGGCCAAGGTCAGCAGCATAGATAGACAGTGAACAAAACAGAAAAGGATCATTGGAAAGTGAAGTGGACAGAGTAATCATGGAATCAGGATCAAAAACACAGGAGCAAGACTGAAGACCATTCAGCCAAGAGCTTGTGCAGAGTTTAGTTCCGAATAACCCACTTGGTGGCAGTGGACAGAGATGTATTAGCGTGATGGCTGGCACAATGTTCCTGACAGTATGTACTGTATTGCACCTGTGTATTTAGCTGTTGCCTGGAGTTCAATGTTGTACAGTACTATGCATGACTGACTCTAATCACAAAAGGAACTTCTTAGCCTTCATGGTTCCTAATAATTCAGCACAACCCCAGAAAATATTTTTTGTAAAAGATCTTAAAAAAAAACTGAAAGAGTGAGGGTTTTAATAAGCAGCAGCAACAATTAGTGTTTCAGAAGAACCGAATTAAAAGAAACCCTATTTTCCTTTTGTTTTCCTTAAGGGATGTTTTCAGAACTTGATTATCACAGGTCCAAGTTGTTACAGTGCACATGGTACATTTGGCATATATAAATAACTATATAACAGTAACCACTATGGGACTTTTTTAGGCACACCTGATATCAGCAATTGTTTATCTCCAAAATTCCATAATAAAGTCATCTTGTTACTGATGCTTACAACAATAAATGCATTCATGCATATATATATATATATATATATATATATATATATATATATATATAGTATACATTTTCTCTCAACCAGTCATTAAAGTAATATTATCCTGAGTTTTACATATATCTATGGATGCAATCATTACAGCAGGGTGGCAGTGGAAAAATTATGCAATTCATTCTCTATTTTTTCTTCGACCCATAGTCTGGTTCTTCAGGAGAACAGGCCCACCAACATTTTCCCTTATCTGTGGACAGCACTGCAGGAGACTTTTGAAGTTATACACAGTGGTATCTGAATTTATAAGCCCTTCATCTTAGGTTAGCAAGATGTTTAGTAAACCCGTGTTCTGGAATTATATCCTTTAGGGTCCCCTCTGCATATGTGGGTTGATATTGGTGCATGGGAATACTAATGCAAGATTTTAACAAAGCTGTGCTATATATCTGATGCTACATTTATTAGATCCTTCCATTCTTGTTCTCATGAACATGTGGCGTAATGACTGAAAAACGTCTTGAGAAGGAATTGTATCGTCCTTCCACAGCCCTCGTGCTGTATTTATACTGATATATCACTGGGTGGGAGAAATTAGCAGGGAGCATTTTTGTATTGTATATACAGTATACTGTGTCTAAATCTGTATTGTTGTATCACTTCAGTAACAGAATGGTTTTAATATAGATTTTTTTGTAAATATAAAATTGTTGATATCAGATGTGACTTATTGGTACCTAAAAAGACCTGTAGTGATTGCTATACTTTACTATATAAGTACAGTGAAACAGGTGTGCTAATAAAACTTGGTTGGTTTACAACAATCCCAAACCACAATAAAATCTAAGTGCTAACCATCATATCAAGTCACAATGAATTAATTTGTGGCAATAATATAAGTGAAAGCACATAAATAACATGCTTTATGTGCAAATATTGGTGACAATGTCTGTAAAAGACAGTGCTTCATACCAGAGTCGACAACCCATCGATCACCATCAGGGCTGTGACGATGCTTCCCCCAGTCTCCTCCGGCGTTGCGCTCCCTTCACTAGCAGAGCAGAATGAGAGGCAATTCCATGCTGGATGGAGGGCAGGCCTGGGAGCTGCTTTGCTTAACTAGCAGGTCCTAGCAACCAATCATCAGCATGTTTACATAAAAAGTTAACTAAAGCAGCTCCTGGTCCCACCCTCCATTTAGCACAGAGGCCTCTCACTCCTCTGTGTTGTACAAGCACTGTATGGTAGGAGAGAACTACCTACAGCTGCATGTTGTGAAAACTGGGGATGACAGGGGACACTACTGAGGGGGAAGAAGCAGAGGATAGTGCTATGTGGGGGGGGGGGGGGGGTACATTACTAGGGGGATGATGTGAAAGGTGGCAGAGGATACTACCATGGTGGGGGGTGAGTTATTTGAAGCAGGGCAGCAGACACTACTGTGACTCACTATGTGTTTTTATTGGATGCATTTTCTTTTTAAAGGCCCGAAGATTCCCCTGGATCTTTGACTTCCTACATGTTGTCCAGGTAGATCTCAGCCTCTGAAAGGTTACCTACCCCTGGCTTCATAACACTAAATATAAAGAGCCAGGTGCAGTGTCTCAGGTAACACTTCAAAGCACTGAGTATCCATGACCAGTGTCCCCAAGTGCAGAAAATGCTTTTAACGAAACCATAGGATCTCTGAATTAAGATGTCTAAGAACACCTGGCTGACACACAGCCTTGGCAGCCTGTAGTACCCAGCAACACCAGCTTGAGCTCACCAACACATGTAATGGAGCACAAAAAATAAAATAAGGATACATTCCTTGCTAAGTGCATAAATATAAACAATCACCATAAATAAATACATTTCATAAAACTCAAGAAAAACAAATCTATTTATAAAAGGTGAAGAAGAACTCTGCCAAAAGTCGAACAAAACACATGGCCCATTATCAGTGTCCACAAATGTCCTTGTGCATACAGCAAAGAATTAAAGTACTGTGCTCGTAGTAGTATTTCAGGCCTGGAAAAACACCTGACAAATCTGCTTCTCATGATGGTTGGTTAACAGGAAACAACACACAGCAATCAGTCCTCCACACACTATTTACAAAAGACTCTTACCAGATGGATTTAACCACTATTTAGATGGTCAAATAGCACATGAAAGATTAAATGCCCCTGGTCTCAAATACACCAACACATCCTGGGAAATGCTCACACATTCTCCCGTATTTATACCATATGAAAAGGAAAAAAAAGCAGCTCTCAGGGTTCTACAGTTAAAGCAACTCCAATTTATTTTACCCAGAAAATTGCACACTCACTATTATATGATAAGGTATAGGAGTACCACAATATATGCATCCAATCAGCAAAGCATTTGTTTCCGCCTCAGATCCATGTAGTAATTTGGAATAAAGAAGGATTTATTAAAAAAACACATGCATAAAAAAGAAAAGTCAGTAGAAGAAAATCCAACATGGCCTCTGCAGTATTTCCAGCAGATGTGACGTCACCAGGCCCTGCCCAACATGTTTTGTTTTGTGGTCATCATCAGGGAATGCTTTTGAAAAGGTAAACTAAAGTCTACCATATATGGTTCGAACCGTGTATGTGCAGGCTGAATGTACCAAGTTGATAGATTGATCAATTTGGGTACAATCAGCTTTCCAGATTTAACATGAGATTATCATTAACGGCTAGTCTTTAGCAATAATCGCTGTCTTCTCCCAGCAGGGACGACTTCCTGCGCCAAGAGAACACAATGTCTCGGCAGGAGGAATGCCCTTGTCAGCACACTGTCTGTGGCCTGCCTAACACTATACACACTAAACCTGTCATGAGAGCAATACACAAGCTGACATCTGCTTCTGAAAATACTAATTGCCTATACTGATCTTCTTGCTTCATTAATTAGAATCACTGTCAGATTTCGAACTTTTCCAATCTGTATACATATGTACAAGGTTAGTTAATTGAAAACAGTTCCTTGGTATTCCCAGTGATCCCATCTCTATTTGTTAAAGTTGTTGAGCACCAGTAAATGTGTTTGGCATACAGAAATCAAAGTATGTGGACTAACAATAAACTAACTCATTACTGAACACAATCATTCTTGTGTAATGCTAACCAAATTCATGCTGATGCTTGTGCTTGAACGTTGAGCCATTAGCTTGAAAAGAATTGAGATAAGGGTCTAATTCAAAACTTCAGAAGCCAGGCAAACTAACATTTGCTGTAGGAGACGGGCAATGGCAGTTCCTGTACTTAAATAATAAAAACTATAATTTACCAGGACTTATTAAAAGTACAGAGAATTAAACATTAATGATTTTGGGCTGCAGCTCAGTGTCAGGGGCAGCGTGATGGTATGAGTATGTGAGCGCGTGATGTAGTGGTGGGTGGGCTCCGTGTTGCGATGTGTCCGAAAGATGCCGATGCCTGATCCAGCTGAACCCCTGCCACATTCCTCCCCTCCGTGGCGGCTCTTGAGGCTCCAAATGCTCCATATGTCAGCAGGGATCGCCGCTAAAGTCAAGGGGATCGGAGAGGATATCCGAAAGGTAACGTGAGGCAGTGGAGTGGCAGAACAGCAGAGCAGCAGGAGGAGACAGTGGAGGGCTGCTGCAGCTGACGCTCCTTGAATTCCGGCCATACTTGGCATGCAGATTGGCTGGATGAGCAGACGATCATTCTGTGAATGACCCCTAAGACACAACAAGAAGTTAGTAGCCGAGGTGAAGACAGCGCGGTGCTGGCAGTCAAACGGTAGGCTGCATATCTCTTTTTCAACTACCTGCAGAGAAAGGGGGGAGAAGGATTGTAAGGAAGAAGAAGGAGAGGGAAGCTTAGACAAGGGGGAGATGTGGACTTTCTAATTTCTTTGAGTGGTGGAGGATTGGGAAACCATGAAGGTTATCTATATGCTGGAGATGGCTCCCAATAGGCCCCGCACTAATCCACAGACTGTCACCCCTTGTTCCTTCCCCACATCAGTGGTGGCGAAAACAACAGGAAAGTCAGTAATAAAATCTCCACAGGCGAGAATATCAAAAGAGACTCAGACTTTGATGGAAAAATTAGAGGTAGAGACAACACCCTCTGGTAAAGATATTATGGAAGCCATTCAAACAAATAGTGAAGCCCTTACAAAAAAAATTGATGCCTTGGCGGTCAATGTCAGTCTAATAAGACATGAGTTTGATAAAATCCAGCAAAGGTTTTTAGAAATAGAATCTCGTGTTTCAAGGGTGGAAGATAAACTAGAAGCAGAGAATAGAGAATGGCATATATTGGAGAAACAAATTAGTGTATTGCAGAACAGAGCAATTGATATAGAAAGTCGCTTGAGAAGAAAAAACATCCGGATTATAGGTCTACCAGAACGAGTGGAAGGAAACAATACAATTGAATTTTCAGAGAAACTATTGATAGGAACTCTTGCCCTTACAGATATGTCCACAGCCTTTGCAGTGGAGAGAGCGCACAGGATCTCCTTCCACTCCCCCAGACCAGGGGCACCCCCCCTTCCGTTTTTGATACGAATACTGAATTACAGAGATCAAGATCGTATTTTATTAGCAGTCAGGATGGAGGGAAGACTTACAATATGAAAATGCCAAATTATTATTTTTCCTGGATTATCCCCCATAGATTCAGCAGCAAAGAAGAGCCTATACGGAAGTTCGGAAAGGACTGAGAGAAAGGGGGATTAAATTTAGCTTGTTATACCCCCAGTAAACTGAGGGTGATTGATGGGACACACACACATTTTTTTGAAATAGCAAGTGCTGCTGCAGAGTGGCTGGGAACTAGATGTACAGATTTTTTCCCCCCTTTCCCCCCTTCCCTTTGTGGAGTTTTCTTTTTTTGGAGTTGATAAGGAATCACTAAGCAATGAGTAATGCAAATAATATGAATGTTATGATAACACTGAAAACTAACACCCTGTTTTTTTCTTCTTTTTTTTGGAAATATAATGAGTAATGATAGCACTGAAAAATGATGTTTATTTTATTTTGAGAGTTACAAAGAGTACCGGTAATGTAAATGATACAACAGCACTGAATAATATGGAAGGGGGGAATTAGTTCTTTCCTCCCTCCCCTTTTTTTTTCGGAGTTAATAAGGAGTTATTATGCAATGAGTAATGTAAATAATATGAATGATATGATAGCACAGAAAAACACACCTTTATTGGGGTTTTTTTTCTGGAAATATAATGAGTAATAATAGCACTGGAAATAATATTTTATTCTGTTTTGAGAATTACAATGAGAAATGTAAATTATATAATAGCACAGTATAACATGAAAGGGAGAAATTAGTTCCTTTCTCCCCCCCCCCCTTTTTTTGCTTTCCTTTTTCTTCTCGATAAAGTACTATTTATTAATAAATTTAAAGATACTCTATGAGGTGACAATTGGACAGGGTAAATAGGGAGTTATGGATAAGGTGTCTATGAGATAGAGAGTCCATCAGAGAGCCCACTTCACAATTTGAAAGGAAGGTGACTGTGTTCTTTTTTTCTTTTTTTTTTCTTTTTCTGTTGTAATAGGGGTTAGTTGAAGAATGTTGTGCACTGAGTATGGGAGAGATACCATGGTCAGGGAAGAGGGGGATAGGAGAAATTATTTTCCACTCCCATCCATGAATGGATGGGGTTGTAGATTAGGGAGGGGAGTGGGGGGGGGGGGAATAGGGCGGGGCAGGAGGAGGGAGGGAAAGGGGGAGTAAGGATTTTGGGTTTAAAGGTTCAGCAATTGGGTGGTTGCAAAGAATAGAGAGAAGCACACCGCTCCAGGCAAGCTCAGGTGCAGGATGGATCAAAGGTGCAGACCTCGGCTCACCACCGTGGAAGACGAACAAGACAAGGAATTGGTCGCACACTGGAACTCCAAATTATCTCGATGTCATCTTTATTGTTAAAAAAAGATCAGACAGATACAGGCAATGGTAGACGTTTCACAAGCGATAGCTTGCTGGTTCACTATGGACTACTCTATGGACGTCTCTGTGGAAAGCCAGAGGGTACAGGATAAGGCAAAAATATATACTATTCTCATATCCTCTTATAAATGCTGGGTAAAAAATAATTGTTATTCTGTAATATCCTGGAACGTTAGGGGCCTAAATTCTAGGTTTAAAAGAGCATTAATGTTTCAATACATAAGGAAATATAATCCACAATTGATTATACTCCAGGAGACACACTTAATGGGATAGAAATTGGCAACTTTAAAAAAAGTTTGGATGCAAAAAGCATATCATGCTACTTACTCCTCCTATGCTAGAGGGGTATTGGTCCTAGTAAACAGATCTTTTCCTGGGGAAATAGAAAAGGCCTTTATAGATACACAAAGGAAATATGTAATCTTACTATATACTATTAGACAACAAAGATATCTTACAGTGGCGGTATATATTCCACCCCCCTTTTCTGTTTTTTTAGAATGAGATAATTGAGAAAATCATTCAATATCTTCTGGCAAAGTTACTGCTTATTGGAGATTTTAATGCAGTCCTATCTGCAGGGCTGGATAGACCAAGGCCTCCTAAGCAGCACTCTGCCGAATTAAATAACTGGGCACAGGCGACATAGGTAACAGAAATCTGGACATGGAGAAATCCAGAAAAAAGGGCGTATCTTGCTTTTTCTACCTCCTACAAAACAGCATCCCGAATAAACCTAGCCTTTGCAGATCCAACAATGTTGGTTGATATTGCAGAAGTTGCATATCTGCCAAGCGGTCTCTCGGACCACTGCCCCCTATATCTTTCAATACGTACACCTAATCCGAGAAATGCATCACTGTGGAGACTGGCACCACAGTGGGTGTTATATCTGGAAATAGTCGAAAAAATTACATTTATAATAAAAGAATACTAGGAGAATAATGCAGGCTCGTCCTCAGTAGATATTGTCTGGGATGCATTTAAAGCATATCTGCGACGACAATATATTTCAAATATTGCAGCGGTTAACCGGGCGCTCGGGTTCGGCACATCACGGATCTTGTGGACAGATTACTGGGAGGGGCTGGGGAAGACCCGGCTGTCATGGTGCACGTTGGCACCAATGACAAAGTCAGAGGCAGATGGAGTGTCCTAAAGAACGATTTTAGGGACTTAGGAGCTAAATTGAGGAAAAGGACCTCCAAGGTAGTGTGCTCAGGAATACTACCGGTACATCGAGCCACACCAGAGAGGCAGAGGGAGATTAGGGAAGTAAACAAGTGGCTGAAGAACTGGTGTAGTAAAGAGGGGTTTGGGTTCCTGGAGGACTGGGCCGACTTCTCAGTCGGTAACCGGTACTATAGAAGGGACGGACTGCACCTAAATGAGGAGGGTGCAGATCTGCTGGGAATGAAGATGGCCAAAAAGTTAGAGGGGTTTTTAAACTAGGCGATGGGGGGGAGGGTCCAGAGACAGTGATAGCCAGCGCGGAAGATATTCCAGAGGGTAGTATTGGGGGCATTAGTGGTAGATTAACCAAAGCACAAAAACACAAGGTGAGTATAGTAGCAAGTCCAAGTTGCAATCTTGAAACACCCAATACGAGGACAATATGCGACCGGTCTAAACTATGTGGCATGTTCACCAATGCCAGGAGCCTGGCGGACAAGATGGGTGAACTAGAGATACTGTTGTACAAGGAGGATTTGGATTTTGTGGGAATTTCAGAGACCTGGTTTAACAGCTCTCATGATTGGCTGGCAAACATTCAAGGGTATACCCTATACCGCAAGGATAGAGAGGGTAAAAAAGGGGGAGGGGTATGCCTATATATCAAGAATAATGTACAAGTGAATGTGAGAGATGACATCACTGAGGGGGCTAGGGAGGAGGTGGAATCTTTATGGATAGAGCTCCAAAGGGATGAAGCTAAGGGGAAAATAATACTGGGAGTATGCTATAGGCCCCCTAACCTGAGTGAGGAAGTGGAGACGGATCTCCTATCATAAATTGGATTAGCAGCAAGGATGGGAAGTGTTATCATAATGGGGGATTTTAATTATCCATACATAGACTGGGCGGAGGGAACCGCGCATTCATTTAAGGCTCGCCAGTTCCTTAGTGTCTTGCAGGACAATTTTATGGGTCAGATGGTAGACGCACCAACTAGAAATAAAACATTACTAGATCTACTGATTACCAACAATACAGACCTGATAACAGATGTGGAAATACGGGGCAATTTAGGTAACAGCGATCACAGGTCAATTAGTTTCAGTATAAATCACACAAATAGGAGACATGAAGGGAACACAAAGACACTGAATTTCAAAAGAGCCAACTTCCCTAAACTACAAACCTTGCTAAAAGGCATAAATTGGGATAAAATATTAGGAACAAAGAATACGGAGGAGAGATGGGTTTGCTTTAAGAGCATATTAAATAAGGGCATTAGCCAATGTATCCCATTGGGTAATAAATTTAAAAGAGCGAACAAACATCCTGGATGGCTTAACTCCAATGTAAAAATGCATATAAAAGCAAAGGAGAAGGCCTTCAAAAAATACAAGGTTGAGGGATCATCCACAGCATTCAGAATTTATAAAGAATACAATAAGAAATGTAAGGGTGCAATTAGGATGGCTAAGATAGAACATGAAAGACACATAGCGGAGGAGAGCAAAAAAAATCCCAAGAAATTCTTTAAGTATGTAAACAGTAAAAAAGGGAGGACAGACCATATTGGCCCCATAAAGAATGAGGAAGGACATCTGGTTACAAAGGATGGGGAGATGGCAAAGGTATTGAATTTATTCTTCTCCTCAGTCTTCACGAGTGAATCGGGGGGCTTCAGTAACCAAAACTGCAGTGTTTATCCTCATGACACAACACAGGAAGCACCTACATGGTTAACAGAGGACGGAATTAAAATTAGACTTGAGAAACTTAACATTAATAAATCACCGGGACCAGATGGCTTGCATCCGAGGGTACTTAGGGAACTCAGTCAGGTGATTGCCAGACCGTTGTTCCTAATTTTTACAGACAGTCTATTGACTGGAATGGTACCAGCTGATTGGAGAAAAGCCAATGTAGCACCAATATTTAAAAAGGGCCCAAAAAACATCCCTGGGAATTACAGACCAGTTAGCCTAACATCAATAGTATGTAAACTCTTGGAGGGGATGATAAGGGACTATATACAAGATTTTAGTAATAAGAATGATATCATTAGCAGTAATCAGCATGGATTCATGAAGAATCGTTCTTGCCAAACCAATCTATTAACCTTCTATGAGGAGGTGAGTTGCCATCTAGATAAAGGAAGGCCCGTAGACGTGGTGTATCTGGATTTTGCAAAAGCATTTGACACAGTTCCCCATAAACGTTTACTGTACAAAATAAGGTGCGTTGGCATGGACCATAGGGTGAGTACATGGATTGAAAACTGGCTACAAGGGCGTGTTCAGAGGGTGGTGATAAATGGGGAGTACTCAGAATGGTCAGGGGTGGGTAGTGGGGTTCCCCAGGGTTCTGTGCTGGGACCAATCCTATTTAATTTGTTCATAAACGACCTGGAGGATGGGATAAACAGTTCAATCTCTGTATTTGCAGACGATACTAAGCTAAGCAGGGCAATAACTTCTCCGCAGGATGTGGAAATCTTGCAAAAAGACCTGAACAAATTAATGGGGTGGGCGACTACATGGCAAATGAGGTTCAATGTAGAAAAATGTAAAATAATGCATTTGGGTGGCAAAAATATGAATGCAATCTATACACTGGGGGGAGAACCTCTGGGGGAATCTAGGATGGAAAAGGACCTGGGGGTCCTAGTGGATGATAGGCTCAGCAATGGCATGCAATGCCAAGCTGCTGCTAATAAAGCAAACAGAATATTGGCATGCATTAAAAGGGGGATCAACTGCAGAGATAAAACGATAATTCTCCCGCTCTACAAGACTCTGGTCCGCCTGCACCTGGAGTATGCTGTCCAGTTCTGGGCACCAGTCCTCAGGAGGGACGTACTGGAAATGGAGCGAGTACAAAGAAGGGCAACAAAGCTAATAAAGGGTCTGGAGGATCTTAGTTATGAGGAAAGGTTGCGAGCACTGAACTTATTCTCTCTGGAGAAGAGACGCTTGAGAGGGGATATGATTTCAATTTACAAATACTGTACTGGTGACCCCACAATAGGGATAAAACTTTTTTGAAGAAGAGAGTTTAATAAGACTCGTGGCCACTCATTACAATTAGAAGAAAAGAGGTTTAACCTTAAACTACGTAGAGGGTTCTTTACTGTAAGAGCGGCAAGGATGTGGAATTCCCTTCCACAGGCGGTGGTCTCAGCGGGGAGCATTGATAGCTTCAAGAAACTATTAGATAATCACCTGAATGACCGCAATATACAGGGATATGTAATGTAATACTGACACATAATCACACACATAGGTTGGACTTGATGGACTTGTGTCTTTTTTCAACCTCACCTACTATGTAATACTATGTAATAAGCAACAGAAATCTAGGGTAAAAGAGCTACAAATACAGATAGAATTACAGAAGGGAAAATATGGGCAGGACCCCAGTATAATTAATTTTGATTTAATGATGGCTACCCACAGAGATGTCCATCTACTCATGAAGGAAATAACAAGGTTAGAACTTCACAGGAATAGACAAAACATTTTTGAACAGGGGGATAAAAGTCGGAGGTTTTTGGTAAGATTGGTACAACAAGAGTATCAAGCTACAAGTATACCAGAAATAGAGACTATAGGGGGAGAGACAGTAAAAGAACCAGAGGAAATCTTAGAGGCCTTTAGAGAGTATTATAGTTCGCTATATGCCTCCTCTCTCCCCTCCGACTTCCGCCCAGGGATTATGAGTGACCTTTTGGTCCAGGTAGCCCTTGGGTGGTTGTCGGATAGGGAGAGAGAGGCATTGGTCCGCCCGGTTACAAGTGAGGAGATTATGGAAATTTTACACACGTTTCGGGGGGAGAAATCGCCAGGCCCAGATGGAATTCCTGTTGAATTTTATAAAAAATATGGAACTTTATTAGCTCCAAAGCTTGCAGAAGTATATACAGACAGGTTATTAAAAGGGACCTTGCCAGATTCAATGAGACAGGCACATATAACTCTTATATATAAAGAAATGAAGGATCCAAAATTATGCTCATCATATAGGCCGATAGCATTAGTAAACATAGATTTTAAAATATTGACAAAAATATTAACATTGAGATTACAGCCTCTATTAGAAACTATTATAGATTCAGATCAGACAGGATTTATGCCATGGAGAACGACAGATGTCAACCTACGAACATTATACAGAAATATACTTACTCATCATGTTTATAAGGGATCTAGGACGGTGGCCTTCCTAGATATAGAGAAGGCCTTTGACACTATCAAATGGCCTTTCCTATGGGAGCTACTCAGACAGATGGGCTTTCCCTTAGGATTTATTACCTGGGTCCAAACTATATATAATAAACCTATGTCAGCAGCTAAATTGGCAGGAAGACTCTCAGCTTTTTTTCGAATACATAGAGGAACCAGACAAGGCTGTCCTCTGTCTCCGGCTCTCTTTGCGATAGCGATAGAGTCGGTGGCAGAGGCACTTAGGATCTCTTTAAATATCCAAGGATTACGTATAGGGGGGCTGGAGGAGAGGGTAGCCCTCTATGTCGATGATATGTTGTTGTTTTTGAGAGATGCGGGCTGAAGATCTTCGAACGTTGAATTTAGACCCAGTAATACAGGAGTTTAAGAAAAAAATTAAGTGTTTGAGAGGCATGACCCCTATCCTTGCTGGGACGTATAAACCTAATAAAAATGAAGATTCTTCCCAAATTGCTATACTTATTTAGAAACTCCCCACAATGGCTGCCTAAATGTTTTCTTCTACAGCTGCAGAGCATTTTCTCTGAAATTATATGGAAGAACAAACCAGCTAGAATTAAATTAACTACACTGATGAGACCGATGATACAGGGGGGACTGGCTTTCCCGGACCTGTATGGATATTATTTAGCAGAGCAGCTAGTGGTAGTGAGGGGGTGGTTGAACCCGGATAAATATAACCCTGCTACAATGCCGGAAGCCGCAGTGGTGGGATCGGTAGAAGCACTCCAAGCACTGCCATTTCGCGGGTTAAAATCCAGGTATGACCTGACCCCCTTGATGAGAACAACAGTTAAGACATGGAGAGCAGGGGTAGCAAAAGAGGGACATTTGGATTCTAGTTTATCTCCAAATACTCCATTATGGAGGAACCCAGGGCTTGCACACTTGGATTCCATTCAGGACCCCGGGGCTTGGACTAAATTTGGGGTTAAAAAGCTGTCCCAGGTAATACATGAAGATAAAATCATTTCATTTGCAGAAATTAAGCAATTCCGGGCAATTTTATTCATATATTTTGGACATGTCCGAAGATTGTGATATTCTGGAGGGATTGCTATAACAACAACAATTCCATTAGATCAAAAGGCGGAGATCTGCCTACTAGGATTGATAGGGAAGGATATTGTCTCTATAGCAAAAAGAACACAGGTGGCCTTATTGCTTTACTATGCAAGAAAGACGATAGTGCTAAACTGGAAGAAGGCTGAGGCTCCCTCATTAGTTCATTGGAAAAACTTAGTAAACAGTAGCATACCATTACATAGGGAGACATACTGTAATAGAGGATATGAGGAGAAATATGAAAAAGTATAGGCAAGTTGGATAGGGAATCCTATAATGGCTTAAGGACAGAGAGGGGGTAAACCACACCAATAGAATAAGGGAGTAAGGGGTAGAATAAAGTATACCTGTTTATCTGTTTACAATATGAAAATTATTAATGAAATTTATGGAGGCTCCTGTGAGAGCAGATGATGAAAGTTGTGAATGTATACTGTATATTGGAAACAAATAAAGAGATAAAAAAAAAAAACAAAACAAAAATATTATTGATTTTGGAATCATCCAGCTAGTAAGTCTGTTATTTTTTAACAAAACAAGCTGTCCTGCAGCTGTAGTAGCTAGAGGGTTGAAATTAATACTGACAAGGGAAGTTACAATGATCAGCTTTTATTTATTTGTGTACAGTAAACCATTTATCTCAAAAGAAACAAAACTGTTGCTATCAGTGCCGGGACAAGGTCATCTAGAGCCCAGGGCGAGCATGCTAAATTGTGCCCTCCCTCCAAGATGTATGAGCATTAGGTGTCAGTGAAAAATCCTCTCCCCCGCCCCCCCCCCCAAAAATCAAGCTCTAATCTGCATGCTCACCCCCTAAGCATAAATTCCCCTCCTTCGAGTACAAACTTGCCCCCTGCTGAAACCTTCACTCCCGGCACAAATCTTTACCCCCCCATCTCCCTCCTCCCAGCTCGAATCCTCTTTCACCCCCATATGCCACCCCCCAAAAGAAAAAATTCCACTTCAAGCACAAATCCCCCCACTCCAAATCCCTCCTTCCAGCACACATTCCAATCCTCCATCATAGTACAAATTTCCCCCAATCTATCCCTACTTGCACAATCCCCCCCCCCCCCACTTAAAACAGAACAAAATATTTCTCCTCTACCATATAACTTTTAGAGCACAAATCACCCATCCTAGAATACATTCTCTTCCCTCATCCCTCCTCCCAACACAAATCCCCCCCAAATTTGCCCTCCTAGAACAATTCTTACCCCCTGCCACTCCGCAAATTCCCATTCTCAACACAAATCCTCTCTCCCCCCCAATCTCCTTGTGGTGCCCCCCACCCCTCACATGATACCACAGTGCCCAGGGCAGCCACCTGTCTTGCCCGGCCCTGGTTGCTGTAACTGTAAAGTGTTAGCTGCAGTTTTGTTTCAATTTGTAATTGTAATTGGTAAGCTGCAATAAATTTACATATTTGGTTTTGGGCTTAATACAGTGTTAAACTATGTATAAACCCAGCAGGCCAAAGACAGGATGATAAGCATCTCTACCTCAAGACCATGTTTGATCTACTTGTGTTTACAATTGGATGTGTTACCACCTGATGCAGAAAATATGAAATATCCTATTTTTTTTTTTTATTAGGAAATATATTTTAAAGTGGAGCTGAACTCAAAGTAAAGATTTGGTATGTTATAGAGAACATTTAAAAATGCAAATTTTGCCTAAGTAGTACCCCGAAAAATCTCAATTTAGTTTGGAATGCTTCCTAAAAATAGTAGTACATTTTCTGGTATATAAGGGGAAAAAAAAGAAAAAAGTGCAGAAACTATTTACAGAAAAGAGAATTCAAACTAGACATCATTAGACATCCATCTAATTAAAGATTTCAAGGGATGTGCTGGAGAGTATGACAAAGTTTCACAATTTGACAAGCAGCATATTATTTAGCTGAACTGAACTTTAATTTTTTACATAAAAATGATAGAGATCACATGTATATTTCTCTTAGGAGGTCCAATGTGTCTTATTAGCCTTCTGCACCTTGCAATGTAGATATGTTTGATTGTTATCTTCTTATACATTAGTGGAATCATGTTTTATGAAGGTAACTCCATACAGCCAGAATGATCACAGATGTGTATCGGTGAACTGCATACCAGAGTGTTTACAACCAGGCTTCATCAGAAGTTCTTTGCAGACCCTGACAGTGGAGATTAAATATCTTGCAAATTCTGGGAAAAATGGGAGTGGCACAGTGTTGATCACTACTTCCCAAATCTTACCAAATAGTTTATGATTCAACAGACCCTGCTATCATTGTGTTTAGAACAAAGGAATTTGAAACAAATTATTTTATTTAATGTGTAGCACCCATCTAGATAGGTGCTAGGTTTAAATAGAATTAGTATGTGTTTTGATAGGTGAATTTAGTTGCCACCCTGTAGCCAGTGTGGCTGTGATTGTTAGGTAAAAGCATAGTGTTCTCACTGTACTCAATGTAGCTGTGTTCTGGTCAGCCCTGGCCAATCCCAGAGAGGCAGGCTCTGAAGGCATGCTGGGAGACTGTATATATTCTGTGAGTACACTGGGCTTGAGGTCTTTTCCTGGAGAGGATTAGTCCAGCCTGAAGGGCTGTTTTTGCCCTCCAGGGCAGTAATGCTATGTGCTTGCTGTTCTTGAGGCCTCAGGTGGGAGACCTGAGGGCCTAGATGTTAAAGCTACTGAGAACTGGCTGAGGGGCTGTCTGCTGAAGATCTGGTCTGGTATCATTAGACAAAGGTGTCGCTTGGAAGTTGGAAGGAGGCAACCAGTTTTCCCTGGACATTTTGTGAGTACAGACTGCTGAGAGATCTTGGAGACTTTTGGGCTGCTGCCACCCTTCATGTGCTAGAGCAGGGGTCTCAAACTGGTGGCCCTCCAGCTGTTGCAAAACTACAATTCCTATGAGGCATTGCAAAGGCTGACAGTAACAAGCATGACTCCCACAGGCAGAGGCATGATGGGACTTGTAGTTCCACAACAGCTGGAGGGCCACCAGTTTGAGACCCCTGTGCTAGAGAGTCAGCTGTATGTATGTCTAAAGGGAACATCGGCTGGTGTTCTGAAGAGCTTAGTTTATCTAATATCTTGTGAAGGTACTATGCTGTTATTGCTCTAAAAGAAAGAAGTTGGCCGTTATTTGCTTCTGTTACAAGCAAAGTACACAGTTTGCTGAATGCAAGGACTTTTGCTTCCACTTAGTAGAAAGGAGTTCACTGTCCTCAACCTGTACATACAGTAGTTTGTTTTTGGAGAACGCCACTCAATTTCCTCAACCCTATCCAAGTTCTCCAAAAATAAAAACACCAATAGACTGGTTATTAAAGAAAAGTGTGGCTGAGATTGTGTACCTGGCTGCGGGGCGAAGCTTGTGGGGAAGACCTGGACAGTATTCCAATGGCTCCTGCAGGAGTAGTGCTGCAAATGTTAAAGGAGATCTAATGTTACAATGAATGTTTATACTAAAACATTAAACATTTTTATATTTTTGAAAATAAGCAAAAATCTGTGATTAAGGAGATTTCCACTTGTTTCCACAAATCGACAATTAACTCAAATGAATTCTCCACGCTAATTTGAAGACTAAAATTCAGTGCAAAATAATATCAAAATATAACTGGTGAAAAACAGAATATTAATTAAAATATCAAAAATATGGGTATTACAGATGCTAAAAAGATAACCACAAGCTTTTGTTACAAAATACGAATGTCTCAACACTTTTAACCACTTTGTAAACAGCTTCTTAGTGGCTCAACAGACTATGAAAATAACAAGGTGTCGATTTAAACACGTGACCTCTCTCTCTGACAAACAGATCTAGCAAGCTCAAATTACTCTCTGGAAACACATGGACAAAATGTTATCCCATGTATTATACTTTAACCAACAGTTTTGTTTTAAGATAAAGATAAATCTCTGATGAATTTTTGTTTAACCACTTCAGCCCCGAAGATTTGACTGTTCAATGACCAGGCCATTTTTTGAGATACGGCACTGCGTACTCAACTGACAATTGCGCGGTCATGCGACGCTGTACCCAAACAAAATTGGTGTCCTTTTTTTCCCCACAAATAGAGCTTTCTTTTGGTGGCATTTGATCATCTCAAATACAATATTTTGTACTTTTTGCTGTATCCCCAATTTTTTTTAAAAAAAGCGAATTTTTTCCTCAGTTTAGGCCGATATGTATTCTTCTACATATTTTTGGTAATAAAAATTGCAATAAGCATATATTGATTGGTTTGCGCAAATGTTTTAGCGTGATCTAGTAATGGCGGTGATCTGCGATTTTTATTGGGACTGCAACATCGGACACTTTTGATACACTTTTGGGACCATTGACAATTATACAGCGATCAGTGCTATAAAAAATGCACTGATTACTGTGTAAATGTCACTGGCAGGGAAGGGGTTAACACTAGGGGGTGATCAAGGGGTTAACTGTGTTCCCTAGTGTGTGTTCTAACTGTAGGGGGATGGGACTGACTAGAGGAGATGACAGATCCTAGCAAGTAGGAACTCAGGATCTGCCTCTCCTCACAGAACAGGGATGTGTGTGTGTGTTTACACACACACACATCCCTGTTCTGACTCTTGTGCCCGCGATCGCGACCGCCAGCCACGTGCATAGACACCCCCACAGTGCAGCGGGCGTGCGCCTGCTATCCCGCTTAAAGGAGCCGACGTACAGCTACGACGGTTCGTGGCATATTGACGACCTGCAGCAGTATAATGACGGCGGCTGGTCGGCAATCGGTTAAACATACATCATAACTAAACCATTTACTTCAAGTTGATTAGCTTCATGAGATGATACAAATGTGTATTATTCTCTTTGTTTGAGAGAGAAGCAAACTCATACTGCAGTTAGAATTCACTTCAATTTCAAAACTTGAACTGCCAAAATCGAATGATTCAGGGGCCGTGGTCAAGATGGCGACCTGAGAGGACGTGGGTGACTGGAGCTCCACACTTGGAAGGCTTAGTTATCCAATTTTATGGGATCTAATATTACCCTGATCTGAATTTTTGTGCTGGCAGGTACCGGGCATGAGAAGGGGGAAATCCGGAACTAACCGAAAGCGGAACATGGCTCCCAAAACCCCTCCGCCATATAAGGACCCGCGAGCAGGTATCAACCCCAGCATGGTGTCCCAGACTGAGCAGGCCAATTCACCCCTCATGGGAACTGAACAATTCAATGCCCTCATGCAAGCCATCAGGGGCTGCCAGACCACTCTAACGGCAAAAATTGAACTCATGCAGATGTAGATGGGGTTGATCAGGCGAGATATGGATAATTATCGGAATAGACTCTCGGAAGCAGAGCGGAGGGTTGGAGAAACTAAAGACACGGTCAGTGAGCATGATGCCTCCCTCCGTGCGCTAAAAGTTATGATGAAGGCAATGGAATCCCGTGCTGAGGACCAGAAAAATAAGAACCATAGAAACAACCTACGTCTGGTGGGCCTCCCTGAAGGGTTTGAGGGCCGCGACCCAGCGGCCTACATGAAACATCTACTGCGCACACTCCTCCCTCAAAGCACCATTTTCTCCCCACTTCACGGTAGAAAAAGCCCATAGGATGCCGTCTGTCAGGGGACCGCCTGGTACCTCGCCGCGTACTTTCATATTCCGGCTATTGAACTTTAGAGACCGGGATCTGGTCCTGCGGGAGGCGAGAAAACTGGAAGAGCTGCGCCATGAAAATGCAAAGATCATGATCTTTACAGATTACTCTGTGGAAACGCAGTGACTCCTCAGAACCTTCGACCAAGTTAAGGCCCAGCTACCCACCAAAGGGTTAAAGTACAACATGATGTTCCCAGCCCGACTGCGTGTAGTGGATGGTGCGTCTACCCATCTCAATTGCTGGAATCCCTCCCCCGGGTCCGTTAATCCTGCTTGCAGTAGAGTTTGGGTTGCCTTGCTCCATCCCTCCCACTCACTTCCCCTGTGATGTACCCTGTTGACTTCTCCCAATAATCCTTCTGACTCACATCCTCTGCTGTGGGACACTTACCTGGAACACTGCAGACTTTCGATCTGTGAAACGTTGGAGATAGGTCTGGGTTCCCTGGGCCTGAACAAAACCTGAAGGTAACGGCCGGTAACAGGTTGCTTTGGGGGATCCCCCTACTGACTGTCCTACAATGGTAACTCACCCCCTTGGGCTCTGACAGTGTTAGCACAGCAGAGGAGCAGGAAGCAAGCAATATCAGAATGGTGGCTGCTGTCCTGCCCAATTTGCTGCATTCTCAGCGGATAGCTGCCTTGGCTCCCTGAACTATGGAATTGGAGCGCTCAGTTCAGCTGCTTAAAAGCCTCAGGGGGGTGTCACTGGTCCCCCTCTCTGGATGGACATGGGGGAATGGTAGTGCTGGCGGGATGCGGCTCTCCTTGCCCTACTTAGCCTCATGGAACTCTGACGTGCTCGCTGAGTCCCCTATATTGTGCTAAGTTTGACCACCCTGATGCCACTGGGAGATGCAGGATATGTGAGGGGATGGGTGGAGGGGAGTTCCTAACTAGTTAGTATATCTCGTTGTATAGATATATCTCTATATTTTATGTTTTTGTTTTTAATTTTTCTCCATTTATGTTTTTTTTAATCATTAGATGTAACTAAGTTTGCGCCCTTAGCTTGGTCTAAGTGTACGAAAGTAGAAAACATACAAAGACAACTGAATGTTGCCTCCAGGAAATACAAACTGCGGCGCGGTATGCTCCCACTACTAGTAACTGTGTCCTTGGTGTGCTACCTGTTACGCACTGCCCCCATAGGAGGCTTTCCTACGGTTCAGATACTTGTGGTTCTTCGGTTATCGGGGTGTGGGGTGGGTTGGGATGGGAGTTATTTTTGCTTTTCTGTTTTTTTTTTTCTTTTTCCTTCATACAGACATATGACAGTGGATGTATCGCTCAGATGTTGCTTATTTATGCTTTGCTGATTAACTTCTTTTTTTCAGGATGGGTTTGTGCTGTTCCCGTTTTGGCTGGTGTATCATTCCCTCTGGGTCTAAGACATAGGAACTTCCCCGAAACTTATTCTCGCCTTTTCGTGTTACGGCTCCGATAAAGGTCCTCTCGTGGAATGTCAGGGGGCTTAATAATAAGATCAAATGCTTGTTGGTTTTCGACTACTTAAAGAAATATGTCCCCCATGTTTGTATTCTCCAGGAGACTCATCTGATAGGGGGTAGGATTATGGGTCTCAAAAAACCCTGGGTGGGCCACCATTATCATGCTACCCACTTGGGCTATGCCCGAGGGGTAATGCTTCTTAGAGTAGCCAAGGCACAGAAAAGTCAGCTGGCTCAAACACAGTGAATCTTTGAACAGGGGGAGAAGACGGGTAGGCTCTTGGCCTAGATTTCTAGGGAACAGTCCCCTCTGTCTACTATAGCTCGTCTTAGGGGGGATGATGGTGCCCTGGTGGTGGACCCTGTGGACATTAATGCCTGCTTTGCTTCTTACTACTCCAAATGATATTCCTCCAGAACACAACACTCCTGAGAGGAGCTCTACAAGTTCCTGGACAGGCTGTCGATTCCTGTTCTTACCCTTCAGCAAGGGAACGATTGGATGGCCCGATCACATTAGAGGAGGTTCAGCAGGCATTGGGTTCCTTGCAATCGGGTAAGACCCCGGTAATGGATTCCCGTCCAAATTCTATAAACAATATATGGAGGAGGTGGCACCTAGGATGCACAACATGCTTATGAAAACTTTACAGGAGGGCATTCTCCCCCCCTCCATGCCATGGCCCAGGCAATCATAGTTGTCCCCAAGCCTGGTAAAGACCCCCAATTCTGTTCATCATACCAACCTATCTCTCTGCTCAACTCTGATGCCAAAGTATTGACTAATATTCTCGCCAGGCGTCTAAATGAGGTGATACTTACCTTAGTTCACGAAGACCAGACGGGATTCATGCCGATTAAGGGGACAGACATTAACCTTCAGAGACTGTATACGGTCTTGGCCTCTGGGGATTAGGATGACAGGACCGTGGCGAAGGCCTCCATGGACGTGGAAAAAGCTTTTGATTCGGTGGAATGGGATTACCTATGGGAGGTCCTTCACAGATCTCCGACGGCCAGGGTGCGTACCGGTACTATTCTCTCCCCTTCCTTTTCTCTGTATAGGGGGACTAGACAGGGGTGCCCCCTCTCCCGGGGCTTTTTGCTCTGGCAATTAAATCCATGGCTATCCTACTACCTCTACACCTGAGGTCCAAGGTCTAACCATAGGTCCCCTTCAAGAAAAGGTGTCGTCGTACACTGACGACACCTTATTATATCTCAGAGACGATGGGGTCTCCCTACAGGCTGCCCTGTCAGTCATCTACGGGTTTGGAGAGATTCTCGGGAATCTGCATTAACTGGGGAAGTCCATTGTTTTTCTGCTACATTTGGGGGCTGATCCTCTGCCACCGGTTATGCAGCTCCAGAGGGTCTCACAGTTCAGATACCTGGGGGTGGAAATCCACCGGGACCTAAAGCAATTCATCGCCCTTAACTTAAACCCAGTAGTTTCCCAGTTGTTTCAGCGCTGTGGTGCCTGGAAGTCTCTCCCCCTCACTCCTGTGGGCCGAGTCAATATTGTTAAGATGTCCGTCTTGCCTAAGCTTACCTACCTCTTTAGACAGACCCCTGTACCCATACCTAATATATTCTTTAGGAGATTGGATAGTATCATTACTTCATATCATTACTTCATACAATACCTGTCACGTTGGGTGGCCTGGCCCTAACTTGTTTCATCAAATACTACTGGACAGCGGTTCTGGTTACTGTTAAATGGTGACTGTCTGAGTTGCCTGCTAACCCCACTTCTACTCTTAAAGCAGCGCTGCTCGGTTCCTACTCTGAATTGAGAAATTTAATCCACTGAGGTCCCTGGTTTAACCCACATGTGACCCCCTCCATGTGTGCGACCCTTAAGGTATGGGATGCTGTTTTCCTGAAAGTTGAAAAACCGAATACCTGGTCTCCCAAAACCCCGCTATGGATAAATCCCTGTCTACCTCACTTCCACTCTATTCCAGCTCCGGTCCTATGGGCCAGACATTGGATTACGACTTTGGAAGACATAGTGGTTCAGGGACAGTTGACTACCTTTGATGCTCTTAAGAGGGGATGTGGCCTTCAGAATCACATAAATGGAAAAATTAAAAAATTGCGCCAAACTCCTGAAAGGATAAAGTGAAGCAGCCAACACAACAACCTGACTGTTGTAAATATATGAAAGTGAAAAAAGTGTGGCGCTAAAGAATAGTATTGTAGGATAAGTGACAGTGGTTCCTAAAAGTGAAGGTACATAACCCTGAGGTGCGTACCCAAATAATGATGATACTATATTATGTGTAGAAAGACGATCAAGTCACTTCGTGTAACAATATAAAACTACAAAATATGAGAAAATGAATATATCTTAAATAAACATGTGTGTGGACACCTATAAACAGTGAAAAAAAACGTGTATATATTAAGTGTATCGGTTTTTGGGGCAGAGTAACCTAACCCAAAAGGACGATTCAAAATTGAATCACAATAAGTAGTGGAGGATAACAACAATGTAGTGTGCTACAACTCATGAATGGCCTGCTCCTCTAAACAAGGCCTACATGCAAAAAACGTGAAATCAAAAAAATGAGTCCATAAAAAGTGTAAATATTAAATGTCCATCATTATGCAATGGGGTGATTAAATGTCCATCATTATACAATGGGGTGATCCCCGATGGTTCCCCGACAGCTTGGGTATACGCAGTCCTCATACACAATCGATGGAGACCATTAGGAGAGTTCTTGCATGTAAATAAATTCTTGTCTTGATATGGAAACTTTTACCAAGAAAATATGAGTATAAAATGCCCTTACCAGATAAGGTGGACTCACAGGCCCTTGGCGGTGAGTCAAACAAGCATGTACCGTCAAGCGGTGTAGTGTGGTAGACCGTATGTGGATCCTGGACGGAGTCTCCTCAGAAGTCACCGGATGGCGTGTCTCTGGAAGCAGATGTCTTCAGAGTTTGGCCTCAGTCATCAGTTTGGGGGATAGCTTCCGCAGCGACCACCCATGTGAATAGGCAAAGATAAAAAGAAGAAACTTCCACATGGTGTAAATCCTTATTAAAAACGTAATAACGTTTATTGGTAACAAAAGAGGTGTAAACCAAACGAGTGTACAGATATGGGCAGTAAAAACTCGGCTCACACAGGTACAAAAAGTAGAGAAAATTGTAAAAATTAGAGCAGTAGGTGATGGGGGTAAAAAACACAGAGACCCGACGCGTTTTGTCCTCAAAGACTTCTGCTGGGGTATGAATTTGCCCCCCATCCACTGCGCTTTATATACTACAAATGGCAATCATGAGTAATTCAAGCGCTGCAATGTGTGGCGCGACTTCCGGGTCTGACGGCGTCACTGCTGACCAAAACAGTCATGTGATGTACTCGAGGCCAATCCTGTTCCCCCATGGCTGGTTGGGAGCCAGACCTCACTTCCGTCCTCCAATCAACAATCACAGCGTCACCCCTGCTAGCACAATGATCACGTGATGGTCGCGTGATCCCTTACGTGCCGAATGACGCAAAGCCGCTCACAAGCCTGCGTATCACGGGAGGGAGGAAGTAGAAGCTCTTACGTCAACGACCTGGAACCCAAACATTGCGATGGTCACGGGGGAAGAATCATTTGGAATCCAAATCTGTATAGCCCGGTCAGAGTAACAGAAGTCGGATCACCAAATATTAGCATACTAATTTAAAAAATATGTGATAGAGACAATCCCCAATCGGTATGCCCATGAGGATGGTATATGTAAGTAGATTTCAAAGTATACCTTTATGTGCAGCACCATAAAATCATGAAAAACGAATAAAAGAAATAAAAGAAACGAGAACAAAGTTATATTAAAAATGACAATAAACGGCTCGTATACCAAACCAAATTTGGCAGCATAACCAATCTTGGTTAAACATATGTAAATTCAAAGCCAATCATTGGGAGGTTTGTATACCCAACGTTGGAAGGTCTGCATACCAAATCATAATTGACAGCATAAATAGGATCATATTTCTTACACATACAAAGATCCAAAACCCTTCATACATAAATAAAGGGAGTTACATGTATGTGCTACTCAGTGTTCATAAATAAATATCACTTAGCGTAGCCATGAATAGAGAAAAATAAAATAAAATAAAATAAAATAGAAGGGGGAGGGGGGAAAAAAGGGGGAGACGAGAGGTATATGTGTAACCAAATCTCGGCTCAAAAAGAAAAGAAAGCCCCCAGAAAAAACATAGAAAGTTGATTCAATGTTCAAATCTAAAAAGTTTGGGAACCCAAAAAAATAGGGATGTTAATAATATCGTGAGGGAAGAAAATGGATTATTAAGGTACAAAAACTAACAGTAAAAAATACAAAAAATATATAGCCATGTCAGTGACTAGTATCTATACTATATAAAAAATGTCATTATAAGGAGGGTTTATTTCTCAAATGATTAAGGTTGCCAGAAAGGCCCCACCAGAAGCTCATCACAGAGTCCCCGTATTATGATCATCAAGTGCCCTCACCCAAGGCTCCTCACAAGACCTCCAAGGGCCCAAAGTACAAATAGAAAAAAATAGGAAAAATATAAGAGAAATAGCGCTCAAACTGGAAATGGTATGTATATATGCAATACAAGATAGTATGGAGTCGCCAAATGGCCTCACCGGAGGCTTAACACAGGGTCTCCACATTGTAGTTATACTATAACCTCACCAGGGGTTACTCACAAGGCCTCTAAGGTGGGGTCAAAACACAGCACTTATAGATGGAAATGAAATCTATAAGAGCTGTGTTTTGACCCCACCTTAGAGGCCTTGTGATATTATTAACATCCCTATTTTTTTGGTTCCCAAACTTTTTAGATTTGAACATTGAATCAACTTTCTATGTTTTTTCTGGGGGGCTTTCTTTTCTTTTTGAGCCGAGATTTGGTTACACATACCTCTCGCCTCCCCCTTTTTTCCCCCCTCCCTCTTCTATTTTATTTTATTTTATTTTATTTTTCTCTATTCATGGCTAAGCTAAGTGGCATTTATTTATGAACACTGAGTAGCACATACATGTAACTCCCTTTATTTATGTATGAAGGGTTTTGGATCTTTGTATGTGTAAGAAATATGATCCTATTTATGCTGTCAATTATGATTTGGTATGCAGACCTTCCAACGTTGGGTATACAAACCTCCCAATGATTGGCTTTGAATTTACATATGTTTAACTAAGATTGGTTATGCTGCCAAATTTGGTTTGGTATACGAGCCGTTTATTGTCATTTTTAATATAACTTTGTTCTCGTTTCTTTTATTTCTTTTATTCGTTTTTCATGATTTTATGGTGCTGCACATAAAGGTATACTTTGAAATCTACTTACATATACCATCCTCATGGGCATACCGATTGGGGATTGTCTCTGTCACATATTTTTTAAATTAGTATGCTAATATTTGGTGATCCGACTTCTGTTACTCTGACCAGGCTATACAGATTTGGATTCCAAATGATTCTTCCCCCCGTGACCATCGCAATGTTTGCGTTCCAGGTCGTTGACGTAAGAGCTTCTACTTCCTCCCTCCCGTGATACGCAGGCTGTGAGCGGCTTTGCGTCATTCCGCACATAAGGGATCACGCGACCATCACGTGATCATTGTGCTAGCAGGGGTGACGCTGTGATTGTTGATTAGAGGACGGAGGTGAGGTCTGGCTCCCGACCAGCCATGGGGGAACAGGATTGGCCTCGAGTACATCACATGACTGTTTTGGTCAGCAGTGACGCCGTCAGACCCGGAAGTCGCGCCACACATTGCAGCGCTTGAATTATTCATGATTGCCATTTGTAGTATATAAAGCGCAGTGGATGGGGGGCAAATTCATACCCCAGCAGAAGTCTTTGAGGACGAAATGCGTCGGATCTCTGTGTTTTTTACCCTCATCACCTACTGCGCTAATTTTTACAATTTTCTCTACTGTTTGTACCTGTGTGAGCCGAGTTTTTACTGCCCATATCTGTACACTCATTTGGTTTACACCTCTTTTGTTACCAATAAACGTTATTACGTTTTTAATAAGGATTTACACCATGTGGAAGTTTCTTCTTTTTATCTTTGCCTATTCACATGGGTGGTCGCTGAGGAAGCTATCCCCCAAACTGATGACTGAGGCCAAACTCTGAAGACATCTGCTTCCAGAGACACGCCATCCAGTGACTTCTGAGGAGACTCCGTCCAGGATCCACATACGGTCTACCACACTACACCGCTTGACGGTACATGCTTGTTTGACTCACCGCCAAGGGCCTGTGAGTCCACCTTATCTGGTAAGGGCATTTTATACTCATATTTTCTTGGTAAAAGTTTCCATATCAAGACAAGAATTTATTTACATGCAAGAACTCTCCTAATGGTCTCCATCGATTGTGTATGAGGACTGCGTATACCCCAGCTGTCGGGGAACCATCAGGGATCACCCCATTGTATAATGATGGACATTTAATCACCCCATTGCATAATGATGGACATTTAATATTTACACTTTTTATGGACTCATTTTTTTGATTTCACGTTTTTTGCATGTAGGCCTTGTTTAGAGGAGCAGGCCATTCATGAGTTGTAGCACACTACATTGTTGTTATCCTCCACTACTTATTGTGATTCAATTTTGAATCGTCCTTTTGGGTTAGGTTACTCTGCTCCAAAAACTGATACACTTAATATATACACTTTTTTTTCACTGTTTATAGGTGTCCACACACGTGTTTATTTAAGATATATTCATTTTCTCATATTTTGTAGTTTTATATTGTTACACGAAGTGACTTGATCGTCTTTCTACACATCGTATAGTATCATCATTATTTGGGTACGCACCTCAGGGTTATGTACCTTCACTTTTAGGAACCACTGTCACTTATCCTACAATACTATTCTTTAGCGCCACACTTTTTTCACCTTCAGAATCACATGTTCTTTAGATATCTCCAACTTCGCCATGCTTTTTGCTGTTTTCTTCCTTTGTACTATTAGAGATGTCTGACTTGGATGTGCTCCGATCTTCAGAAGGCGGGAGAACACTCTAATCTCTATAATATACTAACCACCCTCAACACATCTAAGGCCTCTCAACTGTTTGCACTTTGGCAGCGGATATCCCAGAATTAGCAGACGATGACTGGGAGGAGGGAATCCAACAGTATCTTCCCCTCATGATTTCGGCACGAGATAGATTTACCCAACTCAAATTTCTGCACCGCGCCTATTACTCCCCAGCACGCCTGGCGAGAATCTACCCTAACCTTATGGCGATATGCCCTAAATGTGGCTCAAATGATGCTGATTTCTTCCATGTAGTTTGGTTCTGCCCCAGACTGGAAGAATTTTGGGAGAAGGTACTGGACGATATTAATCTTATTGGGGAAATTAAAGTTCCACATAGCCCCATTCCCCTCCATCTACGCAAATGCGATTCCCTTGAGGCCCCTCAGAGAAAATTTTTTTTTGTCTTCTACACAACATTCTACGCTAGGAAGGCAGTTCTCCACCAGTGGAACCAGACCCAACCATCTACCAGACAGCTCTGGAAATCTTTAGTGAATGCAGCCCTACCGCTCTACAAACTGACATATCTAGGAAGGAACTGTCCAAAGAAATTCAATAAAATATAGGCCGCATGGGTGGAGATGAGGCAGCTGACCCTTGAGTAGAGTTTGGGGGTTCCCTTACCACTAGTTGGTTCTATACAAGACTTGGTCAAGTTCATTATTTACATATTGGCTACTCTCCCCTAACAAGGGAGGTAGGATTCTCCTGTTTCCCCACCCCTTTTTTTCTTTAATGCACTCTATTACGCCCGCTATGATGTATACCTCCTTTGATAAGACATACTAGTCAGAGGCTGAAATTTAGCTAACTGATACGTTTGCTGTATTTTTATATATCTGCAATGATTGTAACCCTGATATCCAAAATCTGTCTGTATTATTTTTTTTCTTTGTCCGTCTTTTAAAATCTAAATAAACTTTATGTTAAAAAAAATTGAGTGGTTCAGCTAGGTATATGCTCAAACAAATTCAAGAAGGCAAATAGAAAATCTATACTTTACCAAAAATCTAGAACTCTTTTGTTTGAGAGGTGACTGCCATGTGTTCCAATGAACACCTTTCCCTTCATATCCCTCAATGCCATGTGTATGCCACTTTTATCCCCACCTAAAGTGGGTGTGTATGTCTGTTTCACGTAATTAATGCGGTCAAATGACGTGTTATTTACTATGTTACCATAGTACTGCTGTCTAGGGGGCCATTTTGGACTTTTAACATAATTATCAACAGGGGGCAGTGTTGTAATAAAAATGATTTTGGAATATTACTTGAAATGTCAAAATATTCCTCTAAATAACCTTTGACGTAAACTTAAAAGAAAACTATAAACTGATGATAAGATATCATTTATATGTCAGATTTTGCTAGACGTTTGTCTCTTCATGAGCTATATGGCTTTAAAAAAGTTTAAACAAGGCCATTAACTTAACTTCTCACATACCTTGAGAGTTAAGTCATGGTTTCTCAGAATATAATGATTATTATATTCATGCAAATTCACTTTTATTCATAGTATTTTAAACCTGTTATGCTCATAATAATAAATAGTTATACAAATATGTATCAAATAGTAATATCAACCACTCTATCATGAACATATGTATGCATTTTTTAAAAATACCTAAACAATATATATGTATAATTATTCAAATAAGTGGCTATATAATTGCTCTAATATAATGTAATAATAATATAACAAATGTTTTTACTGATATAATTGCCTATAGTGAATAATACTTGTTTTATAAGGCAACTTTGTAAATAAGCCCTATTTTCTTTTTCTCAGTAATGAAAAGAAAAAAAATGTGTCTCTCTTCTCTGTTCAGTTTGAGAAATGACTCCTCAGTCTCCTTATAATATAAACACTGGCCTCATGGCTAGTTCCTTATCTGTCTAGAATTCTACAATTTATGACTTGGGAAAATGTGAGATAGAGCTCTACAAGTTTCTTAAAAAAAAATAATCTTTCCCTACAAGCGTGAACTTACATTCACCTTTTAAAATTTTTCTTTTTAACAAGATGGCTCCCAATATGCTCATGAAACATATGAAAAATAATATGATTAGGCCTATATATTAATTCTTTTAACCTCAATAGTTCTGACAATATACACTTTAATTTTAACATCAGAATTGTAATAACAATACCATAGCTGCCAACTGTCCCAATTTTGTCTGGGACATGCTCAGATTTTTAAAATTGGTCCCGACCCGACCTTGCCCTGATCTCCGTCCCAGAAATCAAGGTCGGTCACAGATAGAGAATGACAGTCTGATGTTCAAAGCTCCCTCAGATGCTCAGTGCTGTTGCTGGGTGGAGTCATCACATTCAACAGCACCATGCTGCTGGGCACAGATCCCCCCCCCCCCACCTCCTCCCCCCAGCAGTGATCACTTGGGCTGTGAGGACTCACATGGCTTCATAAGACTGCAGAGAGTTTAATGGTAACATCCGTGTGGGCAGCAAAGATTATCTCTGCTAGCAATCATGTCTCCAGCCACAAGGATCCTACTAGCCTGCATAGTTGCCAATGATGTACAGCCAGCAAGGATTTGTTAGCAATAAAATGGCTAATGATTTTTTGGCAAAGTTGCCAAGAATGATACATTCTTGGCAACCTTGCAATAGGCTAGTAAGATCCCTGGTGCAGGTGGCTAGAGACATGATGGATCCTTTTATTGCTAGAAGATGCTAGCTGTACATTCTTGGCAACTACAGTGCCTTGAAAAAGTATTCATACCCCAAGACATTTTCCACATATTGTCATGTTACAACCAAAAACGTAAATTTATTTTTTGGGGATTTTATGTGATAGACCAACACAGAGGGAGCTCATCATTGTGAAGTGGAAGAAAGATAAATGGTTTTCAATTTTTTTTTACAAATAAATATCTGAAAAGTGTGGCGTGCATTTGTATTCAGCGCCCCTGGGTCAATACTTGATAGAACCACGTTTTGCTTCAATTACAGCTGCAAGTCTTTTTGGGTATGTCCCTACCAGCTTTGCACATCTAAAGTGATATTTTTGCCCATTATTCTTTGCAAAATAACTCAAGCTCTGTCAGACTGGATGGAGAGCATCTGTGAACAGCAATTTACAAGTCTTGTAACAGATTGTCAATTGAATTTAGGTCTGGACGTTGACTGAGCCCTTTTAACACATGATTATGTGTTGATCTAAACCATTCCATTGTAGTTCTGGCTGTATGTTTAGGGTCGTTGTCCTGTTGAAAGGTAAACCTCTGCCCCAGTCTCAAGTGTTTTGCAGACTCTAACAGGTTTTCTTCTAGGATTGCCCTGTATTTGGCCATCCATCTTCCCATCAACTCTGACCAGCTTCCCTTTCCCTGCTGAAGAAAAGCATCCCCACAACATGATGCTGCCACCACCATGTTTCACAGTGGGGATGGTGTGTTCAGGGTGATGTACAATGTTAGTTTTCCTCCACACATAGCCTTGTGCTTTTAGGCTGAAAAGTTCAATCTGACAGGAGCAACTTCTTCCACTGGTTTGCTGTGTCCACCACATGGCTTCTTGCAAACTGAAAATTGAACTTCTTATGGCTTTCTTTCAACAGCTTTCTTCTTGACACTCTTTCATAAATGCCAGATTTGTGGAGTGCATGACTAATAGTTGTCCTGTGGACAGATTCTCCTACCTGAGCTGAGGATCTCTTCAGCTCCTCCAGAGTTACTATGGGCCTCCTAGCTGCTTCTCTGATGAATGTCTGTCATGCCTGTCAGTTTAGTTGGACGGCCATGTCTTGGTAGGTTTGTAGCTGTGCCATACTCTTTCCATTTTCGGATGATGGATTGAACAGTGCTCCCGTGAGATGTTCAAAGTGTGGGCTTTTTTTTTTTAACCTAACCCTGCTTTAAATGTCTCCACAACTTTTATCCCTGACCTGTCTGGTGTGTTCCTTGGCCTTCATTATGCTGTTTGTTCACTAAGGTTCTCTTAAAAAACTCTGAGGGCTTCAGAGAACAGCTGTATTTATACTGAGATTAAATTACACACAAGTGTACTCTATTTACTAATCAGGTGACTTCTAAGGGCAATTGGTTCCACCGGATTTTAGTTAGGGATATCAGAGTAAAGGGGGCTGAATATAAATGCACGCCACACTTTTCAGATATTTATTTGTAAAAAAAAATGAAAACCATTTATCATTTTCCTTCCACTTCACAATTATGTGCCACTTTGTGTTGGTCTATCACATAAAATCCCAATAAAATACATTTACGTTTTTGGTTGTAACATGACAAAATGTGGAAAATTTCAAGGGGTATGAATACTTTTTCAAGGCACTGTATGCAGTAAGCAAGTAATATCCCTGTGGTGGCTAGATACATGATGTCTCTAGCCACCACAGGGATCTTACTAGCCTATTGCATAGTTGTGAAGAATGTACAGCAGCCAGCAATGATTAATTATTTTATTGCTAGCAGATCTTGCTGGCTGTACATAATTAACCCTTTTATTGCTAGCAGATCCCTGGTGGGTGGACATGATTAACTATTTCATTGATGCCAGATCCCTGGATGTACTCGAGCAGCTCATATCCCGGATGAATAAAAATGATTTTAATCTTACATTTACTATGTCTTTTGACAATACCCATATAACATTCCTAGATATTGAGATTTTTAAGGATGGACAGGGGAAACTCTCCACCAAATTGTTTAGAAAAAGTACTGCCGGCAATACCATATTACATGCTGCTAGTTTTCACCCCAAACCCCTAATTGACTCTATTCCTTACTCCCAATACATTAGGATTAAGCGCAACTGTACAGACAACAGTAACTTCCTTACAGAGGCTGCTGCTCTCCGAGACAGACTGCTACTGCGCGGTTACTCTTAAAAGAGCTTTTCGCAAAGCCAATAGCAAATCCAGGCAAACACTTCTTCATTCTACCAAAAAACAAAAAGATTCCCACCCACTTAGTATCATTACAACATACCATCAACAACATCGCCAAACCAAAAAAATACTCGAAAAATATTGGCATCTATTGGCTCTAGACCCCAGTCTAGGCCATCTAGTTCCAGAAAAGCCCTATTTCACCTTTAGAAGAGCTACCTCCATTGGTGACTAGATCACCAAAAGTGAGTTCAAACCATCGACAACCCACTGTAAATACAGGGGCACTTTTGCCTGCGGTTCATGCCACTACTGTGGTTACATGCTTACCCAAAAAAACCCAACTCTCCCAAATGGTAAATCTTTCTTCCCTAGACACTTTGCAAACTGCAGAACCACTGGAGTGGTTTATCTACTCCAGTGTAGCTGCGGCTGCTATTATATAGGAAAGACTAAGCTTGAGTTTTGGCGACGAGCCTACAGGCATATCGTGGCTATGAAAACAGCAGACCCTGATCTACCCCTCGGCCGACATGTAACATTGGTACATGGAGGCAAATTTCCCTCCATCAAATTTTTAATTCTGGACCGCATACACCCTAATCCCAGAGGGGGTGATTGGAATAAAATCTTACTCCAGAGAGAACTTAAATGGATCCACTTACTTAGGGCCACTACACCCCCAGGCCTTAATGAAGCGGTTTGTTTTAAACCCTTCCTGCAAGGCTTTAATTCTGGAGGTATGGAAAAGTAGGGTTACCTCTCATGGTTATTATCATTTACGTTATCTCTACAATTTATTGATTTGCTGTAATTGTCTGTTTTTGACTATATTGTACACCAAGCTGTACGTCTGCCATATACATGCTCCCCCCTTCCCTCTCCCCTTTCCCCCCCCCCCCCTCCCCTCCCTTTTCCCTCACTCCTTCCCCTTACCCCCATCCACAACACACCCCCCCTCCCTCCCCCTTCTCTTTTTTTTTTTTCCCCCCTCCCCCTCCCCTTCCCCTACCCCTGTCTATCCATCCAGTATTTATTGGCCCATGGTCTATATATGTTTCCCTATATAGTTTTTCAGTTGGTACCACAGGGGACCATGTATTTTGACGCACAATCAGCTTGGTCTTTCTCCCCTGTAATACTGATCCAATCAACAAAACCCCCCCCTTCTTGTTTTGTTCCCTTCCTTGGTCCTTATACTGGTTATGTATATGATGTATCCATGTCTGCCATTTCTTTTAACCATCATGTATCTATATCTGCTATACATGCTTTACTGTCATTTGTGCTTGTTTGCTCCCTAAAGTATAGAATGCTCTTTTAATGTTCTATGGGTGTCATACTGTGTAATGTAATGCTCATTGTCCCTTATATCAATCTATAATTCCAATTCTCTAACAATACTAAAGCCCCCTTCTCATTCTACCAGTATTTATTTTGATTTGGTGCAGGTGGTTCTTGCACGTTGGGAGACATACAAATATTTATGTTCGAATATTAGCCACTCCATCCCTTTGGTATGTGACTCTTTTTATATATTTTTTTTTTTTTTTTTTCCCCTGTACCACCCTCTGTGACATAACCTCCCTTTCCCCGCCCCCCCCCGAGGCGCTGGTGGCCATAGCGGCTGCCCGGCACGGAAAGCCGCCACAAGACATTCTTGGGCGGCGCTTAGGGAGGTACCTGGGCGTTCTTCCATCCCACGCCCATCGCCTCCATGTTGCCACTCCGGCGGGCAAGCGCAGTCCGCCGGAGTGGTACTTCCGTGCCGGTGGGGCGGGTGTGCGCGACGCTGCTCCAAACGCCGTGACGTTCGTGCACGCGCGGTTGGGGCGGCGCCGCGCACCCCCGCCTCGGGGGGTCGACACAGCACGTCTCCGCCTACGTTTGTTTACAGAACAGCTGTGCCTCATCCTGACGCCAGCTGATTGAACACTTTATTAACCAGCCTCTCTCACTTCCTAGCAAGGCGTTGCACTTGCTGGATGTTTGGTTGTGAGGTCGTGGTTTTACACTCCTGTTTCTACCCAAGGTATGACTTTTCAATTACTTTTAGCACCTTTAGTCTCATATATATCCATTACTCTTCCACTCTGTTGTACTAGCCACACATTCCTTATCCTAAAGCCTGCTCTGACTATGGGCTCTGCGGGTTATTAAGAACACACTAAATACAGGCTCTGCAACATCACAGTTGTATTACTTTCAATGTATATACTATGGTTTTGCTCTTAATTGCATTATCCCATTGACTATTTAATATGCTTTCAGTAGGCATACATATTACATTTACTCTGGGGACTATAACTGTGTATCTACTTTCAGTATATACTATGTTGGACCGTATCCCATATATATACACAGTTGTACTCTGCCACTACAATATAGGGCGAACTGTATATTCCTTTTTTATTAACCCTTATTTGATGCATTGTAACTATACACATACTATACCCTATATTTTCAGCATTATTAACCTTATTCTGATTAATTTGTTTACCTATGCAATTATCCACTCCTCCCCACCTATACAATTTGGACCCTCTCCTAAGGTCCTCTCTATATTTTCTTATTTTCCAGAGACGTTTTCCTGTGACCTCAGCACGCCGCTCTGGCTTGCACGCGCCCGGGTCGGGCGGGACGGGAGTATTGTCACATCTCCCCACGGTGACTGCAGCCTACCTTCCTGCACATCTCACCATCTAAACATTTAGATCTACATTGGCTACGATACCAATATTTATTGCCATATCCTGTCCTCCTCCGGTGGCCCTTTTTGTTTTGTTTTTATAAATTTTCACAAGCAATTAATCGTATTTTCAGGTAGGTGATCAATTGATCATCCCAATCTCTCATATATTATTATTCAAGGTTTGACCAATTACCTGACCCTCTCCTTCCCATTTCCCTTTCCAATTAGCATAGATGAAACCTTCTCTCTCAATTTTGCCCCTGAAGAAGGATCGTACAGATATGTAGTACCCCGAAACGCGTTGGGCCTGAGAAGAGCTTTTTCATCATATATTGTTTTCTGTTCATCTTAGCTACTATGTAGTTTCCATTGTGTTACTTTATACATTTATTGTTTGTTGTTTTTATCCTATGTATTTTTCTACACTAATAAAATTATACCGTTTATTAATATACAAATGCCCTTTACTTTATATATACCCCACCTGTTTGTCTTTGCAAGTGCCGGAAAAGTCCACCTAGGGGAACCCTTTTGTCTTGTATTCATAGATTATTGGACGTGGCACGGCCCCCTCTCCTAAATTAGTTGGTCATCCCCCTTTTTTCTGTTCAGTGTTTCTTCGGTAGCAAATACCACTCCCCACTTGACCAACGTATTTTAGGCTTTTATATAATATTGATACTAATTCAACAACACACCCCCCAGGGGATTAGATCTCCTCCCTCCCAGGCCTCCCTTTCCCCCTCCCCCTCCCCCTGGGGAAGAAATTTCTTACCCCTTTCTATTTCTTACCTTCCCAATATTTCTACACATTAAATCTCTCCCTTCCAAAATGACATCTGAAACGGAGATTCCCCACTTTGAAAATATATTTCTGGTTCAGGATTGGGAAACCTTGATGCAACAATACTTAGACAAATTCGGTGATACTGACCGAACTGAAGCGGAGATTTCCTCCCTGTTCTTTAAACTTGCCAAAAACTTAGAAAAAAAGTCGTTATTTTTTTGGCACATTAGGTCATTTCAAGATTATATGAAGAGCAATATTAACCCGTTGGGTCTTCGCATCCAGATCTTCCCTACCCTGGAGGATCTGGATGCGACTTTTAGATCCACATGGGAGAACGCCCTACAGACATGCTCACATAATCTTATGCAGATACTTATCGACGAATATACAAAAAGATCTTCAGTATTGGACATTGAAATTACTAGGATTTGTGAACTTCTAAAAACATTTCAGGCACACCCTTCAGTTCCCACCAAAGAGAACAAACTCAAAATTCACCTTGAATCCTTTAACAAAAATATTTTGATTAAGAAAAATTCTAAATTCCACAGGGTCAAAAATGCATTCGAGGCCGGTAAAGCCTATAAATGGAACCAGAACAATAGGACAACCAGGAGTCATTACACACCTCAAAATCCCCCTCTTAATAAATCTTCGTCACATATTCCCCCACTCATTATCCCCAAAGCCAAACCCTCCGTTGGCACTAAACGCCAACTTTCTGGCGACCCCACTCCAGACCAAAAGCCTAAAAAATCTAGTACAGAAAAGAAGTCTAACCTTCCTCCTACTGTACACTCTGACAATACCATGAAAGGACCTCTGTCCAATCACTCTGCACAGGCACATCCACCTCCCCCCTCTCAAAACACTAGCAATGTACAGGAGTCCAGCCGCAATGACTCTTCTTTTTTAGATCTAGTGTTGGCTGGCCTAAAACCACCCCCACCAAACCTCAACACGTACACACAATTAACACTATAAACTCTCCTCCCAACACTTGCACACATTCGGATAATGATTTGAGCATTATCATTCTATCCTCCCATTCCCTCACTATTCACGAAATTTCCATCCTGAAGAAAGGACTGAATTTTTGCCCAGACCATAGACTAGACAAATTCGAATTTTATAAGGACCTCCAACTCTTTATCCGGAAATTAATCCTTAGGAAACTTTATCAGAAACAGGATGCCACAACTACTGTCACCCCTCAGGAAAATCGAGCTCTGGACCAGCTTGTTGCGCTATTGGAGGAGAGCGATACATCAGATCTGATAGATCAGATTGACCTCTCACGCATCCTTCAATAAATAGACGACCCAGACGTTTACCCGCACCCGGGTAACTCCAAACTAAAGAAAAAATCGGACCTGTGCCCACCACCTAGCACATGTCCGAACGCAGCAACTTTTCTCAAATTGGTCAACAATGATCTGGAGAAATTGAGAACAAAACAACAGAAACCCCTTAACCTGAACCCAAAAGAACTAGAGGCACTCCACTCTCTAAAGGCCAATGAGACTATTACCATAAAACCCTCTGATAAGGGTGGTAACGTTGTGGTACTGGACAACAACCACTATATCAAGATGTGTAGCAAAATTCTCAACAATGCAGACTGGTATCGTCGTATGCCGGCCTCCATTGTTGAGAAGTATAACAAAGAATTTTACGCATTGGTTGACTTTGCTTTCCTTAATCACACTATCAGTAAGGCTACTTGGACTTTTGTAAGAAATAATTTTCCCAAAACTCCTACGTTTTATGCACTCCCCAAAGTGCACAAGAATCTCAAAGACCCACCGGGTAGGCCGATTATCTCCGGTGTGGGTTCAATAAGCGAAAATGCCAGCAAACTCATTGACGAACACCTCAGACCCCTCGTGGTATCTCTACCATCCTATGTAAAAGACACTAGTCATTTGTTACAAATCTTGGACCATCTCTCTATTTCGGATCGAGCTCTACTTGTCACTATTGACGTGGAGACTCTTTATAGCTCCATCCCTCATGTATTGGGTTTGGCAGCAATTAGACATGTACTTCAGAGACAAGCGCATTCTGTTCCTAGTTACAATGAATTCATCATTGAGCTGCTCGAGTACATCCTCACTAATAACGTTTTTACCTTCCTTGGCTCCCACTACCTCCAGGTGCAGGGAGTGGCGATGGGGACCTGTTGTGCCCCATCGTATGCTAACCTGTACCTGGGGGAGTGGGAGAAAGCCCTCTTTTCAGATGAGAACCTCACTCAATATACCAACTACATTCAAACATGGTATCGATACATAGACGACATTTTTGTCGTGTGGGAGGGTCCCTCGGATGTACTCGAGCAGCTCATATCCCGGATGAATAAAAATGATTTTAATCTTACATTTACTATGTCTTTTGACAATACCCATATAACATTCCTAGATATTGAGATTTTTAAGGATGGACAGGGGAAACTCTCCACCAAATTGTTTAGAAAAAGTACTGCCGGCAATACCATATTACATGCTGCTAGTTTTCACCCCAAACCCCTAATTGACTCTATTCCTTACTCCCAATACATTAGGATTAAGCGCAACTGTACAGACAACAGTAACTTCCTTACAGAGGCTGCTGCTCTCCGAGACAGACTGCTACTGCGCGGTTACTCTCATAAATCCCTTAAAAGAGCTTTTCGCAAAGCCAATAGCAAATCCAGGCAAACACTTCTTGATTCTACCAAAAAACAAAAAGATTCCCACCCACTTAGTATCATTACAACATACCATCAACAACATCGCCAAACCAAAAAAATACTCGAAAAATATTGGCATCTATTGGCTCTAGACCCCAGTCTAGGCCATATAGTTCCAGAAAAGCCCTATTTCACCTTTAGAAGAGCTACCTCCATTGGTGACCAGATCACCAAAAGTGAGTTCAAACCATCGACAACCCACTGTAAATACAGGGGCACTTTTGCCTGCGGTTCATGCCACTATTGTGGTTACATGCTTACCCAAAAAAACCCAACTCTCCCAAATGGTAAATCTTTCTTCCCTAGACACTTTGCAAACTGCAGAACCACTGGAGTGGTTTATCTACTAAGCTTGAGTTTTGGCGACGAGCCTACAGGCATATCGTGGCTATGAAAACAGCAGACCCTGATCTACCCCTCGGCCGACATGTAACATTGGTACATGGAGGCAAATTTCCCTCCATCAAATTTTTAATTCTGGACCGCATACACCCTAATCCCAGAGGGGGTGATTGGAATAAAATCTTACTCCAGAGAGAACTTAAATGGATCCACTTACTTAGGGCCACTACACCCCCAGGCCTTAATGAAGCGGTTTGTTTTAAACCCTTCCTGCAAGGCTTTAATTCTGGAGGTATGGAAAAGTAGGGTTACCTCTCATGGTTATTATCATTTACGTTATCTCTACAATTTATTGATTTGCTGTAATTGTCTGTTTTTGACTATATTGTACACCAAGCTGTACGTCTGCCATATACATGCTCCCCCCTTCCCTCTCCCCTTTTCCCCTCCCCCCCTCCCCTCCCTTTTCCCTCACTCCTTCCCCTTACCCCCATCCACAACACCCCCCCCCCCCTCCCTCCCCCTTCTCTTTTTTTTTTTTTTTTTTTTCCCCCTCCCCCTCCCCTTCCCCTACCCCTGTCTATCCATCCAGTATTTATTGGCCCATGGTCTATATATGTTTCCCTATATAGTTTTTCAGTTGGTACCACAGGGGACCATGTATTTTGACGCACAATCAGCTTGGTCTTTCTCCCCTGTAATACTGATCCAATCAACAACAAACCCCCCCCCCTTCTTGTTTTGTTCCCTTCCTTGGTCCTTATACTGGTTATGTATATGATGTATCCATGTCTGCCATTTCTTTTAACCATCATGTATCTATATCTGCTATACATGCTTTACTGTCATTTGTGCTTGTTTGCTCCCTAAAGTATAGAATGCTCTTTTAATGTTCTATGGGTGTCATACTGTGTAATGTAATGCTCATTGTCCCTTATATCAATCTATAATTCCAATTCTCTAACAATACTAAAGCCCCCTTCTCATTCTACCAGTATTTATTTTGATTTGGTGCAGGTGGTTCTTGCACGTTGGGAGACATACAAATATTTATGTTCGAATATTAGCCACTCCATCCCTTTGGTATGTGACTCTTTTTATATATATATATTTTTTTTTTTCCTTGTACCACCCTCTGTGACATAACCTCCCTTTCCCCGCCCCCCCTGAGGCGCTGGTGGCCATAGCGGCTGCCCGGCACGGAAAGCCGCCACAAGACATTCTTGGGCGGCGCTTAGGGAGGTACCTGGGCGTTCTTCCATCCCACGCCCATCGCCTCCATGTTGCCACTCCGGCGGGCATGCGCAGTCCGCCGGAGTGGTACTTCCGTGCCGGTGGGGCGGGTGTGCGCGACGCTGCTCCAAACGCCGTGACGTTCGCGCACGCGCGGTTGGGGCGGCGCCGCGCACCCCCGCCTCGGGGGGTCGACACAGCACGTCTCCGCCTACGTTTGTTTACAGAACAGCTGTGCCTCATCCTGACGCCAGCTGATTGAACACTTTATTAACCAGCCTCTCTCACTTCCTAGCAAGGCGTTGCACTTGCTGGATGTTTGGTTGTGAGGTCGTGGTTTTACACTCCTGTTTCTACCCAAGGTATGACTTTTCAATTACTTTTAGCACCTTTAGTCTCATATATATCCATTACTCTTCCACTCTGTTGTACTAGCCACACATTCCTTATCCTAAAGCCTGCTCTGACTATGGGCTCTGCGGGTTATTAAGAACACACTAAATACAGGCTCTGCAACATCACAGTTGTATTACTTTCAATGTATATACTATGGTTTTGCTCATTATCCCATTGACTATTTAATATGCTTTCAGTAGGCATACATATTACATTTACTCTGGGGACTATAACTGTGTATCTACTTTCAGTATATACTATGTTGGACCGTATCCCATATATATACACAGTTGTACTCTGCCACTACAATATAGGGCGAACTGTATATTCCTTTTTTATTAACCCTTATTTGATGCATTGTAACTATACACATACTATACCCTATATTTTCAGCATTATTAACCTTATTCTGATTAATTTGTATACCTATGCAATTATCCACTCTTCCCCACCTATACAATTTGGACCCTCTCCTAAGGTCCTCTCTATATTTTCCTATTTTCCAGAGACGTTTTCCTGTGACCTCAGCACGCCGCTCTGGCTTGCACGCGCCCGGGTCGGGCGGGACGGGAGTATTGTCACATCTCCCCACGGTGACTGCAGCCTACCTTCCTGCACATCTCACCATCTAAACATTTAGATCTACATTGGCTACGATACCAATATTTATTGCCATATCCTGTCCTCCTCTGGTGGCCCTTTTTGTTTTGTTTTTATAAATTTTCACAAGCAATTAATCGTATTTTCAGGTAGGTGATCAATTGATCATCCCAATCTCTCATATATTATTATTCAAGGTTTGACCAATTACCTGACCCTCTCCTTCCCATTTCCCTTTCCAATTAGCATAGATGAAACCTTCTCTCTCAATTTTTCCCCTGAAGAAGGATCGTACAGATATGTAGTACCCCGAAACGCATTGGGCCTGAGAAGAGCTTTTTCATCATATATTGTTTTCTGTTCATCTTAGCTACTATGTAGTTTCCATTGTGTTACTTTATACATTTATTGTTTGTTGTTTTTATCCTATGTATTTTTCTACACTAATAAAATTATACCGTTTATTAATATACAAATGCCCTTTACTTTATATATACCCCACCTGTTTGTCTTTGCAAGTGCCGGAAAAGTCCACCTAGGGGAACCCTTTTGTCTTGTATTCATAGATTATTGGACGTGGCACGGCCCCCTCTCCTAAATTAGTTGGTCATCCCCCTTTTTTCTGATCCCTGATGGAAGCACATGAATAACCTTCTTGTAGAGCAAAGCCCACATTAAATGAATGCCCTACCCTTAATTCAAGTACATGCTCAGCTCACATGAATTGAAATGTTGGCAATTATGCAATACATACAGTTATTTTTGACAATCCAAAATAAACTTACTCAAAAAATCTTCTTTCATGTTCTGATTGCTGCTGTTTTGCTGCCAATATATTTCAGCAACTTCTTGCATTCCCTGCATGCTTTTTGGTCTCTCTGCTCATTCCTCTGGTTCGCTTTCAGTTTACAAGGAAGCTGTGATTACTGTACTGACTGTGCCTCAGGAATCTCCTCCGGTCAGCATCTATAGCTCAGACAGCAGGCTCTGTGAAATGTGTGGCATGTCAGTGCATATACAGAGGGAAATAACTGAAATTTAGGGTGGAAATTAATATATATATATGATTTTTAATGTTGACCACAGAGACACTGTGGTCAAAAAAACATGTTTTGGAAAAAAAAAACCTGTTAAAATAATTTTGGACAACTGATTAGCTTGTAACATAGTATACATAGATACATAGTAGGTGGGGACATAAGTCCATCAAGTCCAACCTATGTGTGTGATTTTATGTCAGTATTACATTGTATATCCCTGTAAGTTGCAGTTGTTCAGGTTCTTATGTAATAGTTTTTTAAACTATCGATGCTCCCCACTGAAACCACCACCTGTGGAAGGGAATTCCACATCCTTGACGCTCTTACAGTAAAGAACCCTCCATGCAGTTTAAGGTTAAACCTCTTTTCTTCTAATTTTAATGAGTGGCCACGTGTCTTATTAAACTCCCTTCCACGGAAACGTTTTATCCCTATTGTGGGGTCACCAGTATGGTATTTGTAAATTGAAATCATATCCCCTCTCAAGCGTCTCTTCTCCAGAGAGAATAAGTTCAATGCTCGTAACCTTTCTTCATAACTAATGTCCTCCAATCCCTTTATTAGTTTTGTTGCCCTTCTCTGTACTCGCACCATTTCCAGAACATCCTTCCTGAGGACTGGTGCCCAGAACTGGACAGCATACTCCAGATGTGGCCGGACCAGAGTCATGTAGAGTGTGAGAATTATCGCTTTATCCCTGGAGTTAATCCCTTTTTTAATGCATGCCAATATTCTGTTTGCTTTGTTAGCAGCAGCTTGGCATTGCATGCCATTGCTGAGCCTATCATCTACTAGGACCCCCAGGTCCTTTCTTATCCTTGATTCCCCCAGAGGTTCTCCCCCCTGTGTATAGATTGCAATCATATTTTTGACACCCAAATGCATTATTTTACATTTTTCCACATTAAATTTCATTTGCCATGTAGTTGCCCACCCCATTAATTTGTTCAGATCTACTTGCAAGGTTTCCACATCCTGCAGAGAAGTTATTGCCCTGCTTAGCTTAGTATTGTCCGCAAATACAGATATTGAACTATTTACCCAATCCTCCAGGTCATTTATGAACAAATTAAATAGGATTGGGCCCAGCACAGAACCCTGGGGGACCCCACTACCCACCCCTGACCATTGCGAGTACTCCCGATTTATCACCACCCTCTGAACTCGCCCTTGTTTTCAATCCATGTACTCGCCCTATGGTTCATGCCAACTGACCTTATTTTGTACAGTAAACGTTTATGGGGAACTGTGTCAAACGCTTTTGCAAAATCCAGATACACCACATCTACGGGCCTTCCTTTATCTAGATGGCAGCTCACCTCCTCATAGAAGGTTAATAGATACTATACTTACCTCTGCTTTATATGCTTTAGTAAACCTACCATTAATGCCCCCAATACTACCCTCTGGAATTTGTTCCATGCTGACTATATCTACCTTTGCACCCCCCCCCCCATCGCCTAGTTTAACTGCCCCTCTATCTTTTCGGCCATCTTCACTCACAGCAGATCTGCACCCTCCTCATTTAGGTGCAGTCTGTCCCTTCTATTGAACCAGTGACCGACTGAGAAGTCGGCCCAGTTCTCCAGGAACCCAAACCCCTCATTTCTACACCAGCTCCTCAGCCACTTGTTTACTTCCCTAATCTCCCTCTGCCTTTCTGGTGTGGCTCGAGGTACTGGTAGTATTTCTGAGAATACTACCTTGGAGGTCCTTTTCCTCAATTTAGCTCCTAAAATCGTTCTTTAGGACACTCCATCTTCCTTTGACTTTGTCTTTGGTGCCAACGTGCACCATGACAGCTAGGCCTTCCTCAGCCCCTCCCAGTAATCTGTCCACCAGATCCGTGATGTCCCGAACCCAAGTGCCCAGTAGACAGCATACAGTTCGGTGCTTCAGGTCTTTGTCACAGATTGCCCTCTCTGTCCTTCTAAGAATTGAGTCCCCTACCACCAGAATCTGTCTTTCCTTTTCCTTCGCTCCCCCCTCCTCTCACTGGAGGAGTTCTTCCCCTGGCAGCTAGGGGAGTCCCTCAGCTCCAGCAGTGCTGGTCCCTGACTGGTTTCACCAATGTCACTCAACGGCGCGTACTTATTGGGATGTTCCAGCCCAGGATCGGCCCCCCTGGCACTTTTCCCTCTACCCTTCCTGTCACCCATCTACTCTTTTCTAGTGCCTGCACCTCTTTGTCTCCACCATCCTCTGTGCTGGCCCCTGCCGGGTACGTTCCCAGCTCTCTTTTAGTATGGAGGGTCTTCTCAGTTGTTTCCCTAGATTCAGAACCTGGGCTTCCAGGGAAACAATGTGCTTACATTTTGCACAGCAGCCCTCATTCGGATGATCAAGGAACGCATACATGCCGCAAGATGTACACAGAGTCGCATCTCCACACCCGCTGGGCATCGTACTTACTAATTTAATGAGGATTGGGGATTATACCCTGTCCAAATTAACAACTAGCTTCCTGACACTAATACTCAATACACAGGTACTCACAGTCCACGTGCACTTGCAGCCCACGTGTACATACAGTTCACATGCACTTGCAGCCCATGTGAACTCGCAGCCCACCTGCACACTTAAGAGTATTTATTTAAATAAGCCTTAACATTAACCATGTAATGTAAATATGGCTGCATTCTAGTTGGTGGAAGCACAGCTTGAACTTATACACTGTTATATATAATGTGGACAGGACATTCACTGTCAGAACTCACCTAAAGTGGAACTAAACTTACCTTTTCTTCAATGATCCCCTTCCCTTGCTGGTGCCGGCATCTTCTTCTTGGTGCTGGCATCTTCTTCTTGGTGCCGGTCTTCGGCCGTCTTGATTGGCCGGTACGGGATGATGTCACTTTTGTGCATGCGTGGGAGGCAGTCATCCCACAGGGACTGTGCCAGTGATGTAAGCTGAGCTACACATGCACAGCTCAGTTTATATGCTGGAGAATGCTCAAAGCAGGAAAGTAGATGTTTTTTATTGCAGAAGAGATAAAGCATGTCTCTTCTACAATAAAGGGCCTGCCTGCAGCTTGTGACAGGGGAACTTTAATTCCACTTCAATTATTGCATAGGTTCTTTTATAGCAGCCAGTGGGGCTACAAACCTCTGTATGAAGCATCCTTCCATAATATCCTGAGTTCTCCAACTCCACACAATGAATTCCTGATACCTCTACCATTGTACCATCTAAAATTAAGGCTAATATCATGCATTAACTGGCATTATTACTAAGTGAAGATAGAAGGTCCTAATTTAAACAATGGTGATCTTGCGAGCTACCATACACAAATTGTCAGTTTTAATATATTCAGCTGCTAGCACTGATCACATCCCATAAGGCTATGCATTCAGCAAAAAAATATAATAAAAAAAGTGCTGCACTAAAAAGTGCCTGTGTGTTTAATACACATGTATACACACGCTATACTATGTCTGTAGTAAACCACATAAAAAATATTATAATGACGCCACTAACTCAAATTGGTGTAACTCTATGCTCAGTTATATTGCAGCATGTGAACTACTAATTGATTAGTATCTCTGCTTATCCTTATAGCCACACTCTACTACTGCCTATAGAAAATCACATGCATATAGTGCTAATGAGTGCCACAACTAATTATTAATTAAAGTGACTCTGTACAACAAAATAAAATATATACATTAATAATCAAATATCAACATCTGTCATAAAATAAATCCAATATATATATGCTCAAAATATTCACAAACGTGTTCCCATGCACTAAGAAGTGCTATGTGCAAAATGCTATTGTGCTTGATTCAGAAGCTGACATGCATTATATATACCAGTGCTTCTCAACTCCTGTCCTCAGGACCCACTAACAGGCCAGGTTTGCCAGATAACTGAAATACATCACAGTTGATATCATTTGTTGCTCAGTGATTGCAGTATTCTAGTCGGCATCTCCCCAAGGTAATACTTAAAATCTGGCCTGTTGGTGGGTCATGAGGACAGGAGTTGAGAACCACTGATATATACAGTCCATTCACAGTTCAAAACATCCAAAGCAACTGGTGATGGCAAAACGTGTCCTTGTGTCCACTTTGGGGCTCCCTCTTCAGTATAGGCGCTCACCTTAGAGCGTGTGACCCTGCAATTAAGCCTGGTCAATGCACGCATATGAACTACCGCTGGATTCAGTGAAATCCTGGGCTGATTGCTGGTAACGTGTTCCACATGTGTATGATGAAAAAAACTTGATAGTGTGATATCGTTTAAACTATTTATTGTATAAGTAAAACTTAGCCCCTACTGTGGGGTACTCACATTTCATGGGTGCTGCAGTGCACCACTCTTTACAAGCTCAGGGATACTGCTGAAGTAATGTGTCCTTTCCTTTAGCTGAGAACGCTTCACTGCCTACTGCACCGTCCTGTCCCCTCCCCCACGCTTGTCGATACCTGGATTAACTTGTATCTGAAGATTAAGTTAATCCCGGTATCGACACACGTAGGGGAGGGAACAGGACGGTGCAGTAGGCACCTACCTTTTGCGGGTGGATGCCCCCATGCTTCGGCATATATATATTTTAGGCACAGGTTGCGTTAAAAAATGTTTTATTTTTTACTATGTTTTTTTTTTGTATTTCCTTTGCAAGCATGGTAAGTCTTACTGTTATACTGTAATGTTACTTTGTTTTATTGTTAACCATCATTTACTTAGCAGGTACGCCATTCAGTTGCAGCGCGGATTTATTTATCTTGACAGCAACAGCGTTTGCTCCCACGACACATAAAGCCATGACTCTAGCTCTGTAGGAGGTGATTTCACCACCAGTTAAAAAAAGAGCATATATATGTCGAAGCATGGGGGCAGCAGGGGCGGAGGAGCGATTTGCTCCTACCTTTTGGGGCGGATGCCCCCATACTTCGGCATATATAAACGGTGCATGTATGCCCATCATTAGAAGTGGGTGGATGAAGGGAGGTATTCTAGTGGTGGGCATACCCACCGATCAATCTCTTTTTTTCGTTCAGCCCACAGGCTGCATGAAAAAAAAGTTTACAATATATGCCCAACAAGGACCAGCAACGTACTGGTATGTTGCTGGACTTTGAGTGGTTATACGAGAATGATGCCTGCAGGTTTAGGTATGATCTTGGTATCATTCTTTTCAGCCAGCGGTCGGCTTTCATGTAAAAGCAATCCTAGTGGCTAATTAGCCTCTAGACTGCTTTTACAAGCAGTGGGAGGGAATGCCCCCCCCACCGTCTTCCATGTTTTACTCTGGCTCTCCTGTCCAAACAGGGAACCTGAGAATGCAGCTGGTGATCAGCCAGCTGACCATAGAGCTGATCAGAGACCAGAATGGCTCCAAACATCTCTATGGCCTAAGAAACCGGAAGCTACGAGCATTTCATGACTTAGATTTCGCCGGATGTAAACAGCGCCATTGGGAAATTGGGAAAGCTTTTTATCACACCGATCTTGGTGTGGTCAGATGCTTTGAGGGCAGAGGAGAGATCTAGGGTCTAAAAGACCCCAATTTTTTCAAAAAAGAGTACCTGTCACTACCTATTGCTATCATAGGGGATATTTACATTCCCTGAGATAACAATAAAAATGATTAAAAAAAATGAAAGGAACAGTTTAAAAATAAGATAAAAAAGCAAAAAAGTAATAAAAAAAAAAAAAAAAGCACCCCTGTCCCCCCCTGCTCTCGCACAAAGGTGAACGCAAGCGTCGGTCTGGCGTCAAATGCAAACAGCAATTGCACCATGCATGTGAGGTATCACCACGAAGGTCAGATCGAGGGCAGTAATTTTAGCAGTAGACCTCCTCTGCAAACCTAAAGTGGTAACCTATAAAGGCTTTTAAAAATGTATTCAGTTTGTCGTCACTGCATGTTTGTGCGCAATTTTAAAGCATGACGTGTTTGGTATCCATGTACTCGGCCTAAGATCATCTTTTTTATTTCATCAAACATTTGGCCAATATAGTGTGTTTTAGTGCATTAAAATTTAAAAAAGTGCGTTTTTTCCCAAAAAAATGCGTTTGAAAAATCGCTGCGCAAATACTGTGTGAAAAAAAAATGAAACACCCACCATTTTAATCTGTAGGGCAATTGCTTTAAAAAAATATATAATGTTTGGGGGTTCAAAGTAATTTTCTTGCAAAAAAAAAATGTTTTCATGTAAACAAAAAGTGTCAGAAAGGGCTTTGTCTTCAAGTGGTTAGAAGAGTGGGTGATGTGTGACATAAGCTTCTAGATGTTGTGCATAAAATGCCAGGACAGTTCAAACCCCCCCCCCAAATGACCCCATTTTGGAAAGTAGACACCCCAAGCTATTTGCTGAGAGGCATGTCGAGTCCATGGAATATTTTATATTGTGACACAAGTTGCGGGAAACAGACACATTTTTTTTTTTTTTTTGCACAAAGTTGTCACTTAATGATATATTGCTCAAACATGCCATGGGAATATGTGAAATTACACCCCAAAATACATTCTGTTGCTTCTCCTGAGTATGGGGATACCACATGTGTGAGACTTTTTGGGAGCCTAGCCGCGTACGGGACCCCGAAAACCAAGCACCACCTTCAGGCTTTCTAAGGGCGTAAATTTTTGATTTCACTCTTCACTGCCTATCACAGTTTCGGAGGCCATAGAATGCCCAGGTGGCACAACCCCCCCCCCCAAATGACCCCATTTTGGAAAGTAGACACCCCAAGCTATTTGCTGAGAGGTATAGTGAGTATTTTGCAGACCTCATTTTTTGTCACATAGTTTTGAAATTTGAAAAAAGAAAAAAAAAAAACATTTTTCTTGTCTTTCTTCATTTTCAAAAACAAATGAGAGCTGCAAAATACTTACCATGCCTCTCAGCAAATAGCTTGGGGTGTCTACTTTTCAAAATGGGGTCATTTGGGGGGGTTTGTGCTATCTTGGCATTTTATGGCCTTCGAAACTGTTATAGGTAGTGAGGAGTGAATCAAAAATTTACGCCCTTAGAAATACTGAAGGCGGTGATTGGTTTTTGGGGCCCCGTATGCAGCTAGGCTCCCAAAAAGTCCCACACATGTGGTATCTCCGTACTCAGGAGAATCAGCAGAATGTATTTTGGGGTGCAATTCCACATATGCCCATGGCCTGTGTGAGCAATATATCATTTAGTGACAACTTTGTGCAAAAAAAAAAAAAAAGTTTGTAATTTTCCCGCAACTTGTGTCAAAATATAAAATATTTCATGGACTCAACATGACTCTCAACAAATAGCTTGGGGTGTCTACTTTCCAAAATGGGGTCATTTGGGGGGGGGGGGGGGGGTTGTGCCGTCTTGGCATTTTATGGTCTTCAAAACTGTGATAGGTAGTGAGGAGTGAAATCAAAAATTTACGCCCTTAGAAAGCTTGGTTTTCGGGGCCCCGTACGCGGCTAGGCTCCCAAAAAGTCCCACACATGTGGTATCCCCATACTCAGTAGAAGCAGCTAAATGTATTTTGGGGTGCAATTTCACATATAACCATGGCATGTGTGAGCAATATATCATTTAGTGACAACTTTTATTTATTTTTTTTTAATCATTATTCAATCACTTGGGACAAAAAAATTTAATATTTAATGGGCTCAACATGCCTCTCAGCAATTTCCTTGGGGTGTCTACTTTCCAAAATGGGGTAATTTGGGGAGGTTTTGTACTGCCCTGCCATTTTAGCACCTCAAGTCATAAACTAAAAGCTGTGTAAATTCCAGAAAATGCACCCTAGTTTGTAGACGATATAACTTTTGCGCAAACCAACAAATATATATACGCTTATTGACATTTTTTTTACCAAAGACATGTGGCCGAATACATTTTGGCCTAAATATATGACTAAAATTGAGTTTATTGGATTTTTTTTATAACAAAAAGTAGAAAATTTAATTTTTTTTTCAAAATTTTCAGTCTTTTTCCATTTATAGCACAAAAAATAAAAAACGCAGAGGTGATCAAATACCATCAAAAGAAAGCTCTATTTGTGGGAAAAAGACGCAAATTTCGTTTGGGTACAGCATTGCATGACCGCGCAATTAGCAGTTAAAGCGACGCAGTGCCAAATTGTAAAAAGTGCTCTGGTCAGGAAGGGGGTAAATCCTTCCGGGGCTGAAGTGGTTAATAACAGATGCATCCACTGGGAGCAACACTGCTCAGCCATCCATATGAAACCTTTTATGTTACACATAATACAAGACTTCCTCTGATTGACTGGGGCAGAGAGGGAAGTGGATGACATCATGCTCTCCGCCTCCACCAGCATCAGCTACATACAGAGCTGTGTTGCAACAGGGTCTTCCCATGCTGTTCCTGGAACAAAATGGTGTCAGGCTGAGAGCTGCTTTGCCATTCATAGGAAGCCTTGTAATTTATGATTGTAGCACCCTCCTAGGTAGGTGCTAGAAGAGAGTATAGTTTTTGATCTTTCTGCTTAGAAAGATGGTCAGTTAAAACTTAGTTAGTGATCTCTGCCTACCAGGGAGCAAAATCTATTCCTTAGGTCTGCTCATTGTGTCCAGGTGCAGCTCAGCTTGTCAGACTGTCCCACACTGTTCCAATAGGGAGGCATATTGGACAGTGGGAGGGGACCTGGCAAGTGAGTGCACAGGCTTAGTTACAGTCCTGGCAATTGGCAGAGGAAAAGGGCCGCATTGCATGCTGGGATGCTGTATTAAAGGCCCAGGCACATGTGCTCAGACTTAGTTAAGCCGGGGAACAGAGTCCAGGAGGGAGGGGGTGGCTGCCCTCTCCTCCGTGTAGGTGGTTGTGTGGCCCTGGGTGGTCGACTCAGGGGCCAGGAGAGAGAGAAGCTGAACTCGGAGGTCCTGCAGAGCTGATTGGAAGGGCGACACCTGGAAGGATCTGATTCTGCCTATAGTGAGTACAGATCTGTGTCCTTGGCGCCTGTCGAGTAAGGGCTTAAGACTTTATTTCTCCATACATGTGGCTGTATGGTTAAAGCAGTGTGACTGCTTCCACAGATAATCCGGTAAGGCCAAGTGAGAGTTGCCCTTATCCATTGTGAATAGTTCCAGTTGGAGTATGCCACTCATTCCTTTTCCCATCCAAGTTCCAAATAACATACAAAAAAAACAAATATCCTGGACTGGTCTTTGAGTAACGAGCAAGCGGGAGTAAGGGTGGCACTAAAGTGGAGATCTCTAGTAACCAAGTGGAAACTCCTAGCACCAAAGTGGAAACCTTAAGCAACCAACTGCAGGTAGCCAGAGAGAGGCAGTGCTACATTTGGGGGCGTCATCTGGGATGTCTTTCGGAGTTACAGCAGTGGTTGCCACTGGCAACGGCCGGACATGTACCCAAGAAATGCTATGTCTTCTCAAGTATAGTGCTAGAGTGTCAGTGAAAGAAGGATGTGTTGCACTGTGGAGGAAAGTGATGTCTGCATCACAGTAATCAGTGCAAGTATTCTTTCAAGTTGTGTTCAAGAAAGCAGTAACCCGGGGATGCAGGAATCGGCACCTTAGGGGTTGTGTCTGTACATGTGCTGGGAATTAAATGCAGCTAGCAACAACGGGACAGTTTCCAGCAGCAGTGAGAGAGTAGGACTGGCATGTGAACAAGAGCATGCAGCCAGGGCTCAAGTGTCGGCAGATGAATGTGTGTCCGTGGCAGGGAAAACAGTCTGCATTACAGTACCCTTTGTGAAAGCTGAGCAGCGTGAAGGGGTTACTGTACTGCGCGGGAGAGAGCATGCCAAAAAGATCTGCCTAGCAGGAGGAGCCACCACCAGAGAGTCAGCTAGTCTGGGGCTGTGGGCGGAGTCACCACTCGCAGGCCGCCAATCAGAGAAGGGGAAAGGAGCTACAATATCACTTCTGCCTTTGGGTGTAGCTGCAGAGGAGAAACGTGCGAGGAGTAGCAAGATGGTGGGTACCAGAGTGAGCCAGAGCGTGGATGTCATCGCATATGTTGGCGGAGCGGACTGAATCACAGAATCCAACCCTGTGGAAGACAGGGGTCAGATTAATGCCCAAAGGAGGACTGGTGCGGTGCAGTGAAGGGGATATGCAGCATCTCAGACTGGTACTGTATGTAGCAAGTGCCTGAATGTATCTGAGAGGCTGCAAGTGTGCAGCCAGTGTGGGCACTGCGGTGACATGTTGCTGCGGCTAGAGCGGAGTGATTTCCAGCCCAGAAGATTGTATGTAAACTGGGAAGTAGGAACCATTTCAGAGGTACTGACACCCATAGTGGATATTCCATTTGGGAGAGGATGGGGAGTGCCGACAACACCGGACCAGTGGTGCACACCCGCACCACCACCTCCCAGACCAGGGAGACCCATGTATCAGAAATGCAATGCCTGCACATTGTCATTGTAATAGTTATGAAGGCAGAGTCACAGCCACAGGGTGCATCAGTGACAGTCGCAGCAACCAAATGTCCAGCTCTTAAAGTGGCAGAGGGGCTTCAATGGATCTGGAAGCTGAGGGCCTACAATAAGGAGGTGGCAGGGATCACTGATGCGGGGTCACCACGGTTCGAGCACTGATTTGGTTCCCTGGAAGAGGGAACTGGTGATTGGGGATCAGAGGCAGAGACTGAGTGGGATTGGGGACTGAGGGAAGAAGAAGCTCCCTGAGTCCCAGTTCACTCAGTGAAGAAACCGAGGTGGCAGTTATTCGCATGTGGTGTACAAGGAATCTGGGGTTCTGCAAGGCTTACGCCACAAGGGTCCCAGACCTATCCTCAACCTGCATTTTGTGCTCGGGCCCGAGCAAAGAATGACGCCTATGGGAGACTCCATATGCCCCACCTGGGAGAGGTGATAGGCAGAAACTCCCCAGGTTCTCCCATTTCCAACTGCTTATTCAGAGGAAAGTGGCCATGGAATATGGATATGACTATCCATATGCCCCGAGGAAGACCATGGAAGAGATTGGGAGCAAGAGGGATGCCTGGTGTGATGAAGCCATCTGGGACTTTCTATACATCCCTAACCCACACCGGAACTCATCCAGGTTGCTATTATGGGACACTTTCCTCTCCATCAAGGAGAATTGGAATCTGGGGCGGTTGATACGCATTGACCGAGTGGAGATCGTAAGTCCTGAAGGCAAGATAGTGCAGATCCCTCATCCAGATCACTACTATTGAGGTATGCCAAGTTTAAGCTAGATTCAAGAACTGTCATTGTGAAGGGGCTGTTGAGCCCGAAGAATTGCCACAGTTGGCCTGTTGTTCACAGGGTTAAAGGCCCCATTTCTCCAAGTTTCCCCTTCTCTTCTATCCTTGCAAATGAAGGAGGGAACTAATGAAACTGCCAATGTTTCATCTGGGAGGGAAAACCTTTTGCCACACAGGGTTCCTCCTGTCAAAACCAGGGGCTGCTACCTGGAGGGCGTAAACCCCTAGTTCACAAAGACACTTTGCGAAGACACTTTGCCAGAGACACTTTGCAAAAATACTTTGCTAAGGACACTTTGTGAAGATCGTTTGGCCAAATGCCATTGTGTTTGCTCAAATGCTGTTCCGGAAAAAGAAGGAGAAAGGACACTGTCCACTAACAATAACAGGCAAAGCCATTTCTTTGCCTATGTCTGGTGACATTGGCTAGTTCCACAAAAAACGGCCAACATTTAGTCCAACAGAAGCCGGCTTTTGTCGGACGTGCATGTTGGAAAACCAGCAGCCGACTGGCTCCCAATCGGCCAATGGCTGAGAGATGAGGCCAATGGCTGAGAGCACTGATCAGAGTGTTCTGGCGGGGGGCTGCCCCCCTGTCAGAGCGCAATAGCATAGCAGGGGGGATCGCTGTACTAACATCGGATTGTTAGTACATCGACTCCAACTGGGGCTGTCAGTTTTTTTTCGTTCAACCCAAAACACATGGTGTGTACTAGGCTTTAGACAAGCATACAGTGGGGAAAATGATTTGATCCCCTGCAGATTTTGTAAGTTTGCCCACTTACAAAGAAATGAAGGGTCTATATTTGTTATCATAGGTGTATTTTAAATTATAGAGACAGAATATCAACCAAAAATCCAGAAAAAACACAATACAAATGTTATAAATTGAGTTGCTGTTAAGTGAGTAAAATAAGTATTTGATCCCCTACCAACCAACAATAATTCTGGCTCCCACAGACTGGCTAGCATATGTGCTCATGTGGTACACAGATTAATCCTGTCAATTTAAGAAGGTGCTCCTAACAACAACTTGTTATGTGTATGAAAGACACCTGTCCACAGAATCTCTTTCTTCATTCAAACCTCACCATCATGGGCAAGACCAAAGAATGTCAGGGACAAGACTGTAGACCTGCACAAGGCTGGAATGGGCTACAAGACCATCAGCAAGAAGCTTGGTGAGAATGAGACAACTGTTGGAGAGATTATTCACAAATGGAAGAAATACAAAATAACCATCAATTGCCCTTGGTCTGGAGCTCCATGCAAGATTTTGCCTCATGTGGTAAGTATGATCATGATAAAAGTGAGGGATCAGCCCAGAACTACACGGGAGGAGCTTGTGAATGATCTCAAGGCAGTTGGGACCACAGTCACCAATTAAACCATTGGTAGCACACCATGGATTGAAATCCTGCATCCCCTGCAAAGTCCCCCTCCGGAAGAAGGCACATGTATAGGCTCATCTGAAGTCTACCAATGAACATTCAAATGATTCAGAGAAGGATTGAGAGAAAGTGCTGTGGTCTGATGAGACCAAAATTTAGCTCTTTGGCATTAACTCTACTCGCCGTGTTTGGAGGAAGAAAAATACTGACTATGACCCTACACCATCCCTACAGTCAAGTGGAAACATTATGCTTTGGTGCTGTTTCTCTGCTAAAAGGTACAGGCCGACTTTGCCGCATTGAGGAGCCAATAGTCGGGACCATGTATTGTAAAAATCTTGGATGAGAACCTTCTTTCTTCAGCCAGAACACTGAAGATGGGTTGTGGATGGGTCTTCCAGCATGGCAATGACCCAAAACATACTGCCAAGGCAACAAAGGAGTGGCTCAAAAAGAAGCACATTAAGGTCATGGAGTGGCCTAGCCAGTTTCAGACCTTAACCCTATATATATGTATGCAAACTTGGTAACCAACTACAAGAAATGTCTTACCCCTGTGCTTGCCAACATGGGTTTCTCCGCCAAGTACTAAGTCATGTTTTGCTTGGGGATCAAATACTTATCTTACTCGCTGAACTGCAACTCAATTTATAACATTTGTATCACGTGTTTTTTTCTGGATTTTTGGTTGATATTCTGTCTCTATCATTTAAAATACACCTATGATAAAAAATTATTCCAGTGTGAATTGGCATTAGATGCTCACTGGATTTCTAGCAGATAAACAGGATTTTTCTGTACTTGCAATGTTTTAAAGAGACGCCACAAGGAAAATAGTCATGTATTGGAAATATGCACTGCCAATGTTTAATTGTTTCCAAGAAACTGCAATGCAAATGCTATAAGTCTAACCACAGTACTTCCCTTAATTCTTTTTAAACTGGTTCATATGTATTTCAATTAACCACAAATGGCAGACATATTTTAAAGTGATTGTAATAATATAGAATGAGCTCATACAATTACATAGATTTCTCAGACAGTACAAAGAACATAAAATTATCCCATCAATGCATTTCCTGATAGAATACAGAAATACTGGAGAAAGAAAGAAACTTTTCCTGAAACCCACAAAGTCACGCAGAGTTTACAGGGTGACATGGAAGTCAAGTCACATAGGAGGCATAGCTGTCACAGCTATATTGTGTGATTTGTATGTTAACGTGATGTTCAGAGACTTTCCTAAGTATTCATTTTGGGTATTATCTGGATTATTATGAGACTTACTTGGAGCAAACTGGAGTATTAAAACCCCAACTAATGTGCGCTTAAAGCGTTTGTAAAGGGAAAAAAAAGTTATACTTACCTGCTCTGAGCAATAGTTTTTGCACAGAGCAGTCCCGATCCTCCTCTTCTCAGGTCCCCCTTGCTGCTGTGATCTGACTTCCTATTAGCGGGTGGCTATGTTTGTTCTCCATGGTCCCACTGTAAGTAAGAGCATAGCCATTCTCTCTTTCTCAACCTCTAGATGAACTAAGGAGTGTGGACTATGGAATGTGTAGTTTGCATAGAGCAGTGCACATGATCACAACTAATGTGCACTGCTTGTTTAAAAAAAACTTTTTTCCCTACCTTTCCAAAACATAAGTGGCCATGGCCACTTTTGGTCAATGATACCACCACTATCCATCTCTTCTCATATAGCTGATGACAGGATTGCTTTCATTCATCCAAGGGGATCAGTTGTCTGTTTTTTCCTGCAAGTTGGTTGTCATTGGGCATTGTGATTGATGTGGATCTCTTTTACTAGACTTGATTGATGATAGAAAAATTGGTGACTCGCGCTAAAAAAATTAGTGAATGTGTGGCTAAGAAATGCCGCACCAGAAAAAAACTAGATACAGCAGGTATTAGTGGATACATAAACCATCAGTGCAGTAATATATCACAATTAGTGCAAACAAAATTCAAATTGAGTCCATGTGTAATAAATGTAATAGGAAATAAATGTGAATGGTTGGAGGAATAGTCCTATGGAAAGAACCCAAAACAGTGACTGGCAATCCCAGGTCTTTCAACCGCATGAAACCATGGATGTGTGGGTCCACCACCAATAGTAAGAGCCTGGCCGCTTACCAGAACCCCATGACCCCCCGTTACAGAGGGTCTAGATGGGCTTTGAGATCCTGCTAGTCCGGAACTCCCAGGGGCGAGGATGGAAACTGGAAAGGACGTCAGGTGCTAAGATGGAAATGGATGGGTCCACAGAAAAGGGCTCAGCCCTCAGCATATTGTTGTCATCATAGAAAGAAAGAAAGAAAGGGAGGGCTCCCATAGTGTAATATCAAACGGCAATTTATTAAAATAAAAAACGTAAACACTCACATGTAGGCAAGAAAATCAGCATCATCAGTAGAAGAACAGTCTGTGGCACCGGCCGGATGACCACAGATAGCCAGTCCTGCTGGATGTACAGCGACATTGGGAGGTGGCGCGATGATACCGCTCAGCCCGCTCAGGCTGGGGTTCTGGTAAGCGGCAAGGCTCTTACTATTGGTGGTGGACCCACACATCCATGGTTTCATGCGGTTGAAAGACCCGGGATTGCCAGTCACTGTTTTGGGTTCTTTCTATAGGACTATTCCTCCAACCATTCACATTTATTTCCTATTACATTTATTACACATGGACTCAATTTGAATTTTGTTTGCACTAATTGTGATATATTACTGCACTGATGGTTTATGTATCCACTAATACCTGCTGTATCTAGTTTTTTCTGGTGCGGCATTTCTTAGCCACACATTCACTAATTTTTTTAGCGCGAGTCACCAATTTTTCTTGCTTATGTTGTGTGTTTGTGTCACATTTAGGACATCGCAGCTTTTTTACCATATTTTATATACCTTTGAAGCGCAATTATTTTTCCCCCTTTTTTTGATTGATGATAGATTTACAATGAGGGACATTTATGATGGGAGGGGTTATTGTTTTAAATAAAGGACTCATTGGGTGTGTTTATTTCTATTTTTTTTTGTAAATAAGTAGGGGTACTATGTTCCCATACTCATTCACGTGGGGAAGGGGGGTCCCCCTATTATGTGGCCTGGTATGGTTCCCCTCCCCTTCTTGGCCAACCAGGCTGCATGTGCGGATTAAGGGGGAGGACTCTATACAATTTTTCTTTTCACTCTTGCTGTAGGATGTAGTACAGCAAAATTGACATTTACAAGGAAAACAATGACCAGTTTAAATTACAATCAAATAAAACGTAAAAAAAAAACACACACACAGACCCTACCAAAGGTCCCTCACAATATTTATTGTGAGGGGACCTTTGGGGTCTGTTTGCCATTTTTTCTTTTAAAAATTACCTGGAGGATGTAATTTGCTGACAATTCAAGGCCGCTTGCACACGGACGTAATAATTCACTGATGTTTATACTCAGGATCTTGTCAACAAGATCCTGAGTACAAACATCAGTAAATTATTACGTCCGCACGCACAAGGCCTTGAATTGTCAGCAAATGACATCCCCTAGGTTAATTTTTAAAAGAAAAAATTACAAACAGACCCCAAAGGTCCCCCACAATAAATATTGTGAGAGACCTTTGGAGGGGTCTGTGTATGTTTTTCTTTTTTCATAAAGACCTTGGGTATACACATGTACAGTGGGGCAAAAAAAGTATTTAGTCAGCCACCAATTGTGCAAGTTCTCCCACTTAAAAAGATGAGAGAGGCCTGTAATTGTCATCATAGGTATACCTCAACTATGAGAGACAAAATGTGGAACAAATCCAGACAATCACATTGTCTCATTTTTGAAAGAATTTATTTGCAAATTATGGTGGAAAATAAGTATTTTGTCAATATCAAAAGTTCATATCCTTTGTTGGCAATGACAGAGGTCAAACGTTTTCTGCAAGTCTTCACAAGGTTGTCACACACTGTTGCTGGTATGTTGGCCCATTCCTCCATGCAGATCTCCTCTGGAGCAGTGATATTTTGGGGCTGTCGCTGGGCAACACGGACTTTCAACACCCTCCAAAGGTTTTCTATGGGGGTGAGATCTGGAGACTGGCTAGGCCACTCCAGGCAGGACCTTGAAATGCTTCTTACGAAGCCACTCCTTCATTGCCCAGGCGGTGTGTTTGGGATCATTGTCATGCTGAAAGACCCAGCCACGTTTCATCTTCAATGCCCTTGCTGATGGCAGGGGGTTTGAACTCAAAATCTCACGATACATGGCCCCATTCATTCTTTCATGTACACAGATCAGTTGTCCTGTTCCCTTTGCAGAGAAACAGCCTCAAAGCATGATGTTGCCACCCCCATGTTTCACAGTAGGTATGGTGTTCTTTGGTCGCAACTCAGCATTCTCTCTCCTCCAAACACGATGAGTTGTGTTTCTACCAAACAGTTCTACTTTGGTTTCATCTGACCATATGACATTCTCCCCATCCTCTTCTGGATCCTCCAAATGCTCTCTAGCAAACCTCAGATGGGCCCGGACATGTACTGTCTTAAGCAGGGGGACACGTCTGGCACTGCAGGATCTGAGTCCCTGGTGGCGTAGTGTGTTACTGATGGTAGCCTTTGTTACGTTGGTCACAGCTCTCTGCAGGTCATTCACTAGGTCCCCCCGTGTGGTTCTGGGATTTTTGCTCACTGTCCTTGTGATAATTTTTACCCCACGGGGTGAGATCTTGCGTGGAGCCCTAGATCGAGGGAGATTATCAGTGGTCTTGTATGTCTTCCATTTTCTACCCTGTTTCCCCGAAAATAAGACCTAGCGTGATTGTCAGTGATGGCTGCAATATAAGCCCTACCCCCCAAATTACCCCTACCCTGTTTCCCCGAAAATAAGCCCTACCCTGAAAATAAGACCTACAAGGACTTTAACTAGGGCTTATTTGGGGGGTAAGGCTTATATTGCAGCCATCACCGACAATCACGCTAGGTCTTATTTTTGGGGAAACAGGGTAATTATTGCTCCCACAGTTGATTTCTTCACACCAAGCTACTTGCCTATTGCAGATTCAGTCTTCCCAGCCTGGTGCAGGTCTACAATTTTGTTTTGTCTCAAAACTCAATTTTGTGGTGTCCTTCGACAGCTCTTTGGTCTTCACCATAGTGGAGTTTGGAGTGTAACTGTTTCAGGTTGTGAACAGGTGTCTTTTATACTGATAACAAGTTCAAACAGGTGCCATTAATACAGGTAATGAGTGGAGTACAGAGGAGCCTCTTAAAGAAGAAGATACAGGTCTGTGAGAGCCAGAAATCTTGCTTGTTTATACCGTAGGTGACCAAATACTTATTTTCCACCATAATTTGCAAATAAATTCTTTCAAAAATCAGACAATGTGATTGTCTGGATTTGTTTCCACATTTTGTCTCTTATAGATGAGGTATACCTATGATGACAATTACAGGCCTCTCTCATCTTTTTAAGTGGGAGAACTTGCACAATTGGTGGCTGACTAAATACTTTTTTGCCCCACTGTATAGGTGTGTAAACATGCATATGTGTATACATGCATAAATGTCTTCACATTGCCAGTGTTGCAGTACATGCACATAGTTTATTTGCACGTAAATTACTGCACTCAAAAGTAAAATTCTCTGTTTTTATTTTATGGCTCTGCACTCATCGCTGTATTACTAATCTTTATGCAGCTTTGTGCATTGTTCCATAGATAACAATACACTTGTGTGCAGGTAAAAAATGTTGTATTTTACTCCTGTGTGCAAGAGGCCTAAAATTATTTTTTTCCTTTGTAAATATCACTTCTAAAAACAAAAAAAAACAGCTCCCAGGGGGATGGAATTTAAACAAATATCCCAAGATAGTGACCACTTGCTCCCATGCTTTTTGACATCCCCTTTAGCCCATTAACTCAGAAAATGGGCATTTTTAATTTGATAGATTTATTCTTCATTGAATTCAATAAGGTTTGGGTTCGGCACCTGAACTTTTTCACCGAACCCTGCTCTAAATTAGGGGAATTTGGCTCATTACTAATTACAACCATTTCAAACAAGTGACAGAGCTATAAAATAGGAAACTTGTCATGTAATATACTACAGGAATGTGTATACCATTGCTGGCTGATCTGATTTTCAAATTTCTGAATTAGTGACCCGGTCTGAATGCCTAATCTGCATAATTGTTTTGGGCTAGGCAATTAGTAATTAAAAACAGGTCATCAGCAGCCATGGTCCTCTCCATGTTCTTTTATGATCTATTTCCTTTGGGGAAAATGATTACGCTTTCTGACATATTCCCTTAGGCTGGGTTCACATATATGCAAATTGGATGTATTTTAAATTGCATCCAATTTGTATGACATGTGACTGTGATCAGCTCTCAATGGAGCCGGTTCACACATGTCTGGGGCGGGCGCGGTGCGGTTTCAAAAAGGTTCCTGTCCTTTTTGGGTCTGGTTCAGGTGCGAATACAGGCAAAAACTTTGTACCTGAACCAGTGAACAGAATCGCCTCGGACGCCAGACTGCACATCGCAGCCGCACATATGTGAACCCAACCTTAAGGTGGGAAAAAAAATGTTGACAGGTAGGATTTGTTTCGACTGTTGTAACTTCTTTTCTCTGCCTGTCAGCATTAAAGGAAGCTGAGCTGCACATGCACATGTAGCCTTGGTCCACAGCACTGACATAAAAGGAGTGGCTGCATGGACCTAGCTGTCAGTGTTCACTGTCTCTGCTGTCATTCCTGTTTGATCTGACAGAAGGGCAGGAACAGCTGTGAAGAAGAGACTGTTATTACAGAGCTTTGTGTAGCCTGTTTACGTTTGCCCACCACACAGAGGAAGGGGGTGTGGATTGCTTGAATTGCTGTGATTGCTGTGAGGAACTGAGGATTGTGGGAGAGGTAATTCTATACAGACTAAGCCTGCTTTATGGACTGGGGCAAAGGAACTATATTTCCCAGGTTCACTGGAGCTCTGTGTGGAGGAAAAAGGAAAGGCTTGTTCCCGGGCTCAGGGAGATGTGAGGACATTATGAGAGGCAGACTTTGCATCTGTTGGCTTGCAGGCTGCTTACCAGAGATGGGCTGAACACCCCCCCCCCCTCCGGTTTGGTGCATGCCAGAACTCTCAAACATCGCAAAAGTTCAAGCCCGAGCGATGAACCCCATTGAAGTCTGTGATGCCTGAACTGGAAAAATCAAAAGTTCCTATTTTGAAGGCTTATATGCAAGGTATTGGCCATAAAAAGGGTATGGGGGGCCCGGCTACTGCCCTGGGGGACATGTACCAATGCAAAAAAAGTTTAAGATAGATTGTTTTTAGAGGATTAACAATTTTTTTTGTTAGTCTGGTGTCTCTTTCGCAGACTTTGGATAGAAGTAATAGGTATGGAAAAATTGGGCTTTGGGTGTTGGTGGTGCCTTTACCCTGTAACCTTCTAGAGGTACTCTTGATGAAAGCAAAAATTGGCCTTGCTTTTTATCTGTCACAAAACCTGCGGCAGCACTGAATGCCTGGTCAGAAACAATGCTGGATGCAGGGCAGCCCAGCCGCTCAATTGCATATTGGGCAAGTTCTGGCCAGTGGTCTATTCTCATGACCCAGAAACCCAGTGGATCGTCTACTGGAAAGATCTCCATGTCTGTTTTTGCCCCTAGATAATCTTCCACCATATGATGCAAAAGCTGCAGATGGGATGTTAAAGATGACAGCCCTGGGTGCAGAGGACTGAAATTTTTTTGAAATCCATCATTGAGGTGGCCACCTTCTCCACCTTCTACTCGTTTGACCAACAGAAGCCTCAAAACTAGCTTTTGCATGAGACTGTATCCTACCAGTTTCTGGAAAGTTGTTACATAAAATCCTCTAAGGTGTCCTCAAGATATTTTATCCTGTGCTCCCTCTGTGAGGGCAGGATGAGTTCCGAGACTTTCCCCTTGTATTGGTGGTCAAGGGGGGGTTGCCAACCAGTATTGATCCTTATACTTGATTACACAAATGTTCTGGTCCTTTCTCAGGCTTTGAAGAAGGGTTTGAAGAATAAGGGAGCCCATGCACCATAAGTTTACAGAGGCATGAGAAACAGAGTCCTCGGGGTCACTGAGGATTACAGTATCTGGAACTGCCTCCTCCAGGCCACGTACTACTTCCAAGGGTTCTGGGGGAAGGAAAACCATCTCTAAGGTTTGACGTATGTCTTCCTCTGCTTCTATGCCTCCAAAACTGCCAGAATCCTCCTCCCTCTCCTCTTGTGTGTTCCGTGGCATCACATGAATGGTGTCTGTATGAAGCGGGCCTTGTAAGGAAAAGAAGTCCTCCTCTTCCTCCCACTGCTCTGTGTCGAGTGCCCTGTCCAAATGCCATAAAGCAGAGTATGCACGCATTGTCATGGCTCACAATCCTTGCCGCCTCCTCAAATGGTGACAGTACAGTGCATGCATCCTTTATCAGCAGCCAGTGACATGAGGGAAAAAAAAGCTGAGATGCCTTGAGCCTGTCCTTGTGCCATACTGACACCGATACTCGTTGGCAGCCCTCTGCTGCATGTGCAGCTGCTGCAGCATTGCCAAAGTTGAGTTCCACCTGGTGGGCATGTCACAAATCAGGAATTCCCGCTGAATTTTAGCCAGCCGAACACTGGCTGTGTGTGCCTGAAATGGCTACAGACTCTTCTGGCCTGCTTTAGAAGATCTAGCAAACCTTGGTACCTGTTTAAGAAGCGCTGCACCACCAAATTGAGGACATGTGCCAGGCATGGCACATGTGTCAACTTTCCATGTTGAAGGGCAGACAGAAGGTTAGTGCTAATATTACACACCACCATCCCTGGCTCAAGCGTCTGTGGTGTGAACTACCTCTGGGCCTGCCTCTGCAGAGCTGAAAAAATCTCTGCTCTGTTGTGGCTCCTGTCCCCTAGACAGACCAACTGAAGCACTGCATGGCATCTTTTATCCTGACTTGAATAGCCCCTTGAATGCTTAGGGGGTACTTGTGGTTCATAGGACAATCCAGCAGAGGAGGGCATAGAGGAGGAGAAGGAGGGGGGGGTGGAGTTTACAGATATTGCATCATCACCACCAGCTGTATGGTGCACAACCAGCGCCAGCACTGAGCCCTGTCCTACATCCTTCCTAGTTTCAAGCAGAGTTACCCAGTGTGCTATGAACGAAATATATTGTCCCTGACAATGCTTGCTGGACCACGTGTCAGCAGTAATGTGGACCTTGCAGCTGACTGCCTTGCCCAACGATGCTAAAACATTGCCTTCCACATGATGGTACAGAGCTGGAATGACCTTGTCGCCTCCTGCACTTCTGATCAGGAACAGCGATCTCTGTGTTGTCCCACACAGTTAGAACACACCCAGGGAACACAGTTAACCCCTTGATTGCCCCCTAGTGTTAACCCCTTTCTAGCCAGTGTCATTTATACATTGATCAGTGCATTTTTTTAGCACTGATCACTGTAATAATGTTACTGGTCCCCAAAAAGTGTCACTTGGGGTCAGATATGTCCGCTTCAATGTCGCAGCCTCGCAAAAAATTTCAGATCGCCGCAATTACCAGTAAAAACATAAAAAAAAATGTAAGTCCATAAATCTATCCCCTATTTTGTAGACGCTATAGCTTTTGCGCAAACCTATCAATATACGCTTATTGTGATTTTTTTTTTTTTTTTTTTTACAAAAAATATGTAGCACAATACATATTGGCCTAAACTGGGAATTTGTTTATATTTTTTGGGGATATGTAATATAGCAGAAAGTAAAAAATATTGTGTTTTTTTTCAAAATTGTCTGTTTTTTTTGTTTATAGCGCAAAAAATAAAAGGTGATCAAATACCACCAAAAGAAAAAGCTCTATTTGTGGGGAAAAAAATACATCAATTTTGTCTGTTAAAGCAATGCAGTGCCATATCGCAAAGAATGACATGGTCATTAAGGGGGTAAATCCTTCTGGGGCTAAAGTGGTTAAGCTGGATCAGCACCCAGGATCAGTGCCGTCTCATCTACAGAGTTCTGTGATTGTCCTGTTACCTGCATCTGCTCTTGAAATACTGACTCGGCTTGTTCCTGACTGCTCCAGTTATCCACCTGCATCGTCCCCGGCTGGTTCTTTGACCATTCTTCTGCCTCTGCATCTGTACTTGATCTGATCATTCTGTGTATGACCTGGCTTGTCTGACTCTGTTTATGTTTCAGTTTCTTTGGAACTACCAAGTTGCTAGCACCTGCCCATCTGCCACTGGAACCTGTTCTATGGCTAAAGTACCAGCCTGTTTATGCCCTCAGGAGATCCGCTGCGCCACCTGTATACTCTACCAGGGGCCCCGAGTCAGAGGTGTAAGAGAGGCCTTCCCCTGCATAGACCAGGCTCTACCAACCAGGTACGTGACAGTACGAGACAGCCATGTCTGAGCCTGAGCAAGGAACCTCCCCCCTGGATGAACTGCCAACATCTAGCCGGCCTCACACAAGCCATCAAAAACCTGCATGTTCAGCTCGAGGAATGTGTACAGACTTTGTCATCACCTTCTGCTGCTTCCAGTGCTGCTTCCTCATCCTCCGCTGGAAGCTCTGCTGCACCCACAGTCGTGATGTTACCCCCAGAACCCAGAGTGCCTACTCCTGAAAGGTTCTCCGTTGACCGCAGCAAATTCAAGGCTTTCTGCACAGCCTGTGAATTATATTCTACCTTACACCCCCACACTTTCTCCCTGGAAACCACTGAAGTTAGATTTGTCATTTCTTTACTGCAGGTTGAGCCCCAGTCATGGGCTCATTGTCTACTGGAACAGAAGGCCGCTTCCCTAGATACCTTGACAACCTTCTTCAATGACATGGCTCAGATTATTGCCGATCCCGAGTGAACCGCCACTGCAGTAGCAGTACTCCACAAACTCCAGCAAGGCCGCCTAGGATTGTGTTTCCGATTTCAGGTGCTGGTGTATCGATGCCAATTGGAACGATGCTGCTCTCCACTACCAGTGCCGCATGGGTCTTTCAGAGGCCTTGAATGATGAGCTAGCCCGAGTTGAAAACTCTCTGGACGATCTCATAAGACTATCCATACAGATTGACCAGAGATCGAGAAAGCGCAGATCTGAACGATCTGCCGGACCCTTTCACCTATATGGATGTTACCACGGGTTGCCACGGGTTGCCAGTTCACCAGGTCCAACTCCTTTTGAACGGTCTGCACCTACTCCTGACACTTTTTAACCCATGCAGCTTGGCTTAATTCGCCCTTCACTTACCAACGAGGAACGTCAACGCTGTCACCAGAATAATCTGTGCCTATACTGCGGGGGAACCAGACCACTATGTGAGAACCTGCCCAGCCAAACTCCATAAGTGCCTGTCTATTTCTTCTTCCAAGTCTCCAACTATGCCAAGCGACTCTTCTCATCTAGCTATCTCTATTCTGTTACAGCTTCCAGGAGGAACTGTTTGAGTACCAGCTATAATTGATTCCGGTGCCTGCAGTTGCTTCATTGACCTATACTTCCTGCTGAACACCAGATACCTCTGCGACCCAAGGCACAGCGTCTGTCAGTTCATCTTGCAGATGGGTCCACCATCGAGTCTGGATTAGTCTCTCAGGAGACCACCCTATTACCTGCCACTATTGCTACCAGTCACAAGGAACTACTATGCTTAGATGCCGTTGCCTCACCCTTGTTCCCCATTATACTAGGCATGCCTTGGCACAACCCGCACATCAATTGGTTTACACAGGAGATTGTTTTATTCATCCAACTGTCATCAACATTGCCTACCGGAATCATCATGTTCCCCACCATCCCTGTTATTTATGGACTCTGACCCTGAAGTATATACATCTGTTCCCGCTACATATCATGATTTTCTGGACGTTTTCAGCAAGACGAGCAGTAACTCTTCCTCCTCATAGGTCATACGATTGTACAATTGAGTTGCTCCCGGGAGCCGAGGTACCTTTTGGAAGAATCTTTCACTTATCTGAATTAGAACTCAGCTCTTAAAGATTACATTGATGAGAGTTTGGGGTTCATTCGTTCATTTACCTCTCCAGCTGGGGCAGACATTTTCTTTGTGGAAAAAAAGGATCATTTTCTTCAACTCTGTGTCGACTACCGTGAACCCAATAAGGTCACAGTCAAAAACCAGTACCCCCTACCTCTTGTACCTGAACTTTTCCAAAGGCTTAGGTCAGCAATGGTCTTCAGAAAACTGGATCTCCGAAGGTCTTACAATCTGGTCCGCATACGGGCTGGGGATAAATGGAAGATGGCATTCCGTACTTGATTTGGGCATTTTGAATACCTAGTGATGCCCTTTGGCCTGTGCAATGCCCCTGCTACATTCCAGCACTTTGTCAATTGCATTTTCCGAGATTTTTTGGATCCTTGTTATCGTCTATTTGGACAATTTTCAGATTTTTTTTCTCCTTCATTAGAAATTCACCATGGACATGTGAAAAAGTGCTAACTCAACTCAGCATGGCTTATATGCCAAACCAGAAAAGTGTGAGTTCCTGGGATTAATAATCTCTACAGAGTACATAAAGATGGATCCCCAAAAAGTTACTGCCATTCTGAATTGGCCAGCTCCCACAGATAAAAAAGGAATACAACGTTTTGTAGGATTCGTAAACTTCTATCGAAAGTTCATCCAGGGATTCTCAGCCATCATTTCTCCCATCACCCAACTGACCAAGCAAAGCAACCAGTTTTCCTGGACTCCTGAAGCTCAGTCTGCTTTCGAAACCCTCAAAGAGTTGTTCACTTCTGCATCTATTCTAAGGCATTCTGACCCAACTCTACCATACGTGTTGGATGTTGACACATCAGAAACAGCAGTGGGGCGGTGCTCTATCAACGCCAGGGGGCCAAAGCCCTTCTTCATCCAGTTGCATACTTTTCTCATAAACTTACAACAGCAGAGAGAAATTACAATGTGGGGGACCGCAAACTTCTTGCAATTAAGGCTGCACTAGAAGAGTGGAGATATCTCCTGATATATCTCCTGGAAGGGGCAGCTCACCCAATACTCATTTTCAACAACCATAAAAACCTTGAATACCTGAGGACAGCAAATCGTTTGAGACCACGTCAAGCCAGGTGGGCATTGTTTTTTTGCAATATTTGCTTTCCACGTAACGTACAGGCCCAGGTCAAAATACTTAACCTGACGCCCTTTACCGCATGTTTGGTGAGGAAACTTCCTTCTATTGTAAGAAGATCTAATATCTAAGATCTAATATCTCAAATCAAACAAGCCTATGTGGGAGATCTCTCACCTCCCGAGACACCCTTACAAATAAGGGATGGACTATTATGGCACCAAGATAAAATCTTTGTACCCGAAGAAGTACATGTTCCTGTTCTGAACTTGTGCCAAGACCATGTGTTAGCAGGACACTTTGGAGCCAGTAAAACAACCGAGTTAGTATTACGATCCTTCTGGTGGCCCCATCTGGAGAAGGACTGCAGGAAATATGTGGAGAAATGCACCACATGTATCCGAAATAAGAGTAACAGGACCAAAACATGGGGTCTGCTTAACCACTTATCGACCGGCATGTACATATACGTCGGCAGTTTGAAGAGTTTTTTTGCAATATTTGCTTTCCACGTAACGTACAGGCCCAGGTCAAAATACTTAACCTGACGCCCTTTACCGCATGTTTGGTGAGGAAACTTCCTTCTATTGTAAGAAGATCTAATATCTAAGATCTAATATCTCAAATCAAACAAGCCTATGTGGGAGATCTCTCACCTCCCGAGACACCCTTACAAATAAGGGATGGACTATTATGGCACCAAGATAAAATCTTTGTACCCGAAGAAGTACATGTTCCTGTTCTGAACTTGTGCCAAGACCATGTGTTAGCAGGACACTTTGGAGCCAGTAAAACAACCGAGTTAGTATTACGATCCTTCTGGTGGCCCCATCTGGAGAAGGACTGCAGGAAATATGTGGAGAAATGCACCACATGTATCCGAAATAAGAATAACAGGACCAAAACATGGGGTCTGCTTAACCACTTATCGACCGGCATGTACATATACGTCGGCAGTTTGAAGACGGATATCTCGGTAACGGCAGCAGTTGCTTCCACAACCGAGGTATCCATCTTTAGAGCCGGCAGTTCTGTTTACGATAAAGGGGGTCTCTGCGGCAGATTCGCAGCAAGATCACCGTTATCGGCAGCGGGAGAGGTGCCACCCCCCTCCCGCTGCTCTCCCGTGCCCTCCGCCTCTTACTAGAGCCGACGGCAGCGGCGGAGGCGATCAGGACCTGTCCGTGTCTGTGTATGGAGACGAGTGAGGGGAAGATGGCCCCCACCCGTCTCCATACTATAGCAGGGCAGAAGCAACGTCAAAATGTCACTTCCGCCCATATGTCTTAAAGGCACATTTTTCTGTTGTCATTTTTTCAAATAACAATTTGTTTTTATTTTTTTTTATTGCATTTAAGTCCAAATATGAGATCTGAGGTCTTTTTGACCCCAGATCTCATATTTAAGAGGACCTGTAAAAGTGACCCATTTTTTTTTTTTAAACAGTGAAAAAATAAATAAAATCAAGTAAAATAAATAAGAAAAATTATTTATTTTTTTTTAAAGTGCCCCGTCCCAACGAGCTTGCGTGCAGAAGCGAACGCATA